>NC_048596.1:23778780-24083638 GCF_003668045.3 Cricetulus griseus | reverse complement strand
GCTTTAAAAACAACAACGAAAGCCTAATTATTTTTGAAAATTCCAGTGCCTTACTGATATGAATATTTTAGGTAAACTAAAACAACCAGATAATTTTATACAATATCAACTTGGTTTAAGATGAAACAAAACTAAATGCTCATTACCATTGCCGCTGGATTATTGGAAGCAGAAAATTGCAGGGTGTGTTTGGCAAGCTGTGACTCTAAGAGCCAGAGTCGACCCTGGTAGGGAAGAGAGATGAGAAATGGGACGGACAGTCAGGTCTGTGTGGAGTGGACTGAGCTCTGTGGTGGGAGATGTAGGATTTGAACTCCTCACACCCCTCGCAGTGAGCATCATTATACCTCCTGTTCAGTTGAGAGTCAACTGATGCTCGATGAAGTAAACTAACACAGCCCACGTTTTCAGTTGGTACCTAGTTGTGAGAACAACCTTGTGTTAACGAGGAGGCAGCAATCAGAGGCTCCCTGGAGTGAATATCTGGGCCTCCATTACATTAGGTCCTCTAGGTGGGAGAGTAATGAATGGAGGAAATGCCCAGTTTGGGAGCTGAGATGATCAGGCACTGGGCAAAGTCCTGGAGGAGCGGAGACCAGAGGCAGGATGCTGAGGTCTATGTAGACCTGTGGCGTGGGGACCCAGGGCAGGAAGAGGGAGGGTGCAGGTAGGCCGACCTAGCTTCTGCAGATAGGTTGAATAGAGCAAGATGCAATGGGGCGGGGTGTGTGCAAGGGAGCATTGTGGTGGCTCCAGGAGAAGGGGCGAGGCCAGAATGGAAGTGTCTGGGTGACGAGGTTGGGATCACAGAGCTCAAGAGAGGAGAGAGACTTTTGTCATTCTGTCTTTTTTAGGGTTCTTCAGGAAGTACCCCGAAGGTTATAAAGCTGAATATGTTAGAGGGAGGGACAAGGGGAGGAGAGGAAGAAGAAACGGGGATGGAAAGAGGGAGGAAATAATGAACGACTTACAGAGCTTAATGTGTGCCTGAGAGACAGAACAGTCAGAGGAAGCTGGGACACACACCACACACACACACACACACACACCACACACACACCGCACACCACACACACACACCACGCACACACACACACACCACACACACACCACACACACACACACACCATACACACACACACACACACACACACACACACACACACACACACATACCACACACACACACACACACACACACACACCACACACACACCACACACACACACACACACACACACACACACACACACACACACACACACACACACACCACACACACACACACACACACACACACACACACACACACACACACACACACACACACACACACACACCACACACACACACCATACACACACACACACCACACACACACACACACACACCACACACACACACACACACACACACACACACACACACACACACACACACACACACACACACACACACACACACACACACACACACACACACACACACACACACACACACACACACACACACACACACACCATACACACACACACACACACACACACACACACACACACACACACACACACCACACACACACACACACACACCACACACACACACACACACACACACCAACACACACCACACCACACACACACACACACACACACACACACACACACACACACCACACACACACACACCCACACACATACACACACACACACACCACATACACACACACCACACACACACACACACACACACACACACACACACACACACACACACACACACACACACACACACACACACACACACACACACACACACACACACACACACACACACACACACACACACACACCACACACACACACACACACACACACACACACACACACATACACACACACACACACACACACACACACACACACACACACACACACACACACACACACACACACACACACACACACACACACACACACACACACACACACACACACACATACACACACACACACACACACACACACACACACACACACACACACACACAACACACACACACACACACACACACACACACACACACACACACACACACACACACACACACACACACACACACACACACACACACACACACACACACACACACACACACACACACACACCATACACACACACACACACACACACACACACACACACACACACACACACACACACACACACACACACACACACACACACACACATACACACCATACACACCACACACACACCACACACACCATACACACCACACACACACACACACAGACACACACACACACACACACACACACACACATACACACACACACACCACACACACACCACACACACACACCACGACACACACACACACACACACACACACACACACACACACACACATACACACACACACACACACACACACACACACACACACACACCACACACACACCACACACACACACACACACACACACACACACACACACACACACACACACACACACACACACACCACACACACACACACACACACACACACACACACACACACACACACCACACACCATACACACCATACACACCACACACACACACACCACACACACCATACACACCACACACACACACACACAGACACACACACACACCACACACACACCATGCACACATACACACACACACACCACACACACACCACACACACACACCACGCACACACACCATGCACACACACACACACACACCACACACACACACACACACACACACACACACACACCACACACACACACACACACACCACACACACACACACACACACACCATGCACACACACACATAGACAGACACACACCACACACACACACACACACACACACACACCATGCACACACACACCGTGCACACACACACAACGTGCACACACACCGTGCACACACACCATGCACGCACACACACACACACAATGCACGCACACACACACCATGCACACACACCATGCACACACACACACACCATGCACACACACACACACCATGCACACACACTATGCACACACACACACACCATGCACACACACACACACCATGCACACACACCATGCACACCACATAGCATACACACACCACTCACACTCCACACATACCACATATACACAGACACCACATGCATATACATATACATACGCCATGCACACCACAGACACACACTAATGCATGCACTACATGTCATTCTCTCTTTCTTCCTCTCTCTCTTTCACATACACACCACATAGACACACACGCACACACACACACAACTACATATCATCCTCCATCTCTCACACACACACACACCACTTATAGACTCACATGCACATACACCATTAATACACATATATACCATGCACGCAACACACACACTTGACACACATATACTCAACACTCACCACACGCACACACACCACAGCATACTTACACATGCATGCACTACATACCGTTCCTTCTCATATACACACCACATCACGCAGACCCACACACAGCACATATATACTCGATACATATACCACTCAAACACACACACACACCACACACACTCACATACATGCACAAACCACATACACTCACATTATACACATTCACATATACACACATACCACACACAACACAAATACAGAGCACAGACTTACCCACCTGTCCTGCAAACACAACATAATAATGCACACACACCACACATGACATCACACACACACACACACACACACACACACACACACACACACACACGTATACATATAGGACATAATGTGCCCACTCATCCCACACACAACATAAGGATTTGAGAAAGGTTGCTATCTAACTAAAGCCCTGAGCCTAGATCTGCCTTCTAATCTGTGTTTCCTCTCGACAAACACGAGGGAAAACACCACGTGATGAATGGGTGCTTCCTGAGCAGGAAGGAGGCTGTGGGTCAGGTAGATAAAGGAAGAAGGGGGTGGGGAGCTCTGTGTAAATTGGTGTGACAGACAGCAGCTGCTTGGGGAAAGGCTTGGCCAGTCACCAGCACTCTCCAGGGGCCTGTCTGGCGCTTACCTCACATTGCGGCAGGGGTGCCTTGGAGGAAGGGTTGGGAGTCAGTTACCCTTGGCCAGGCAGGGCCTCTGGCATCAAAGTTTGCCCATTTGCCCTGGTGGGGTGGCAGTACCGGTCGGGGGGTGGGTGGGGGTTAGCTCCTCTGCCGCTGGAAAGCCGCAGGGACTGACATGGAGGCTGAGTCCCGCCCAAAGTGTCTGGCATGAGTCTTGTCAGCTCCCTGACCTTGGTAGTTGGGAGCCTGAGGGTACTCAAAGAGCAGGCCATACTCACACCTCTCGCAGTGGTGGTGACACTGTAGCTGTTCAGCACTGTGTAAGCTCAGTCCTGCACCGGGACTTCTGTAGGGTCACCCACCACCTCCTGGCTGACCCATCTGAAATCTGTATCTCAGGTCATTCTTCAGCAATGCCTTCCCAACCGCCCTATTTAAAGTCCCAGCTTTCTTCCCAGCCTTCCTCAGCTCCATCCTCCAGGCCATGTTAGCACCACACCATACGTTTACTTCCTTGTCTTGTTTTTTCAGTCAACAGAACAAGAATTTATTTTTGGCTTTATCAATTTTTATGTTTGCGTGTCTGTAAGGTGTGTGTGTCCTGTGATTGTGTGTGCATTTGTGTATGTGCACTCGTGTGGGGGTATTTGTGGTGTGTGTGCATGTACATGTGGAGGGCAGAGATGGACTTCAGTATTTTCAATTGCTCTCCATCTTGTATTTGAGTCATGGTCTCTCATTGAACCTAGAGCTCATCACTTGGCTAAACTGAGTGGCCATTGGGATCCAAGGATCCACCTGTCTCTCCCCAGTCCCCGCCAGTGATGGGGCTAAAGGTCTGCCCCACTGATGTGCCTAGCTTTTAAGTGGGTGCTTGAGGATCTGAACTCAGGCCTTCATACTAGTGGACAACCACTTTATTGACAAAGATATCTTCCCAGCCTCTGTCTTTATTTTTGACACAGCTGCACCCCAGCACTTAGGACAAAGTGCCCTGACCCATTGTAGGACTTTGAAAAACTGTTTTTTAAATTAATTAATTAATTAATTAGGTTTCTTGAGACAGGGTTTCCCTGTGTAGCTTTTGAGCCTGGTCTCGAACTCACACCGATCTGTCTGCCTCTGCCTCCCAAGCGGAAACGCTGTGCGTGAGTCCACACTCTAGCTGAAAGAGCTCATCCTGGCGATGAGAGCCGGCTCTGGTGAGAGAGGTGATATGTTCTCCAGAAGTTTTTCTGGGCAGATCGGTGCGAATAATATACAGAAATGCCCAACAGGTGGAACCACTTCAGGCTGGAAGGCATCGGACCATGGAGATAGCTTAGGTGTTCTTGTTTTTTGCGGGGGATTTGGGGGTTCGAGACAGGGCTTTGGAGGCTGTCCTGGAACTAGCTCTTGTAGCCCAGGCTGGTCTTGAACTCACAGAGATCTGCCTGCCTCTGCCTCTGCCTCCGCCTCCGGAGTGTTGGGATTAAAGGCCTGTGCCACCACGCCGGGTGATAGTTTTAGCTTTTCTCCATGGGGATGGCCTTCATGGGGTGCAGTCCCCTTTCCAAGGCTCTGATCCATAAAATACCCAAGAGTCACAGTGAGTCAGAGGCAGGGTGGTTTTACAGGCCGGAAAGCGAGAGGAAAAGAGGGGATGAGAGCCACAGCTTCCTTTAGGACCTGTCTCAGCGTGGGGTGAGTGGGCTTGGAGAGAGCCCCTAAATGGTGGATTCAGTGACTTCCTCAGCTGCATTCTCTATGGGCAGATGCTCTGAAAACAGGATGGTGTTAAAACATCATGAGGCAAGCGAAGAGACTAGGAGGAGGAAACGGGATGAAGAATAAGGTTTCTGTCCCAAAAAGAACACGGGGTATGGCTTTGCATCTTCTCTTCAGCCTGAGCTATAGCTCTGATTCCTGCTCCATGATTCAGGGAGAGCCTATGCCCTTCACTTGTATATGAGTGAACGCCTGTAGGTCAGACCTGGGGAGAAAGGTCAGCCATTGTGTTCTGCCCCTTACAGAGGGAGGTGACGCTAATTCCATCCCTACTGTCTGCACAGATGAGCACTTTGTTTCTGTATTCACCCCTTACCCTCTCATCTGTGCACATCTGTAGCAGGAGGAGTTCTAAGGCAACCCCTATGGTCCCCATTCCCACCTTATTCGTCTCTTAAAAGTCCAGCGTTTGAATGGCAGAGGGATTCCTGCTCACTCTTATGATTGCTTACAATCCATGACCGGAGGGATTTCATAGCTAAATCAGAGTTACTCAAAGGGGAGAGTGTCCCTAGTGGGCCCAGCTCAGCGAAGGAGATTTAAGGAGGGGGCCACACAACCAGGACTTGAGCCTGTAGGGGTTGAGAAGAGCTCTGGATACATTGGTCCTAAGAAGGGGACTGAGTCATGGCAGCGACCTGAGTGACCAGGAAAGAGGATCTAAGATCCATTTGAGAACCACTTTGGACCAAGAGCCAAAGAGATTCTGGAAGTTAACGTCGTCAGATTTGGGTGACATTAGTGATGTGCTTGACCTGGCAGGAGTAGTGGGGAGCAGTTAAAGTCTTAGTCTTGTGCAGAAGATCAGAGGAATTTGTCACTCCAGGCCACTCTTCTACACCAAGCATCAGCAGGAGAGTCTGACAGGTAGGGCGGGTCTTTCTTCTGCACATGCGCAATGTCCGGGTTGAGCTGAGCACCCCACTCCCAATACTGAGTCCGCATTCCCGGTTCTCTTCCTTCTCCACCCTACCACTCACTGGAGTCAGCAGCTGAGGGACAGAGGGACACCCTTTCCACTCACTGTTTCCCTTCTTCACTGATAGTGACTGTCAGCTACAATGATGGAAGCAAAGGCATTTCTGAGACCTTGTTTGTTGTTTGGTGAGGCAGTGGTATTGCTGAGCTCTGGCTGACCCTGGAGTTGCAAGAAGCGATCTAGTGCCGGCTCGCCAGCATGTGCCAACCTTGGAACCGTTTCTGAGAGCATTGGAAAATGGGACATGGGTCTAGCACTCTGCTCCAGACGCCGTTCTGCTGGGTGTCTGGCTCCTAGGTACCTGCTGATGGGTGTGCCATTTCCACTGGAAAAGGTTGGGCCGCTCAAACCTCTAATTAGTGTCAATTTTATTATTCATGTGGCAGAATTCAAGCTGCCTGTAATCACTTGGATAAAAAAAATTCTTTGGCTTGCCTGTAATCCCAGCACTTAGAGGCAGAGACAACAGGTTCAGGAATTCAAGGTCATTTTCAGTTACATAGTGAATTTAAGGCCAGCCTGGGCCACGTGAAACCCTGTCTCAAAATCTAAAAATACAAACACACAAAACTCTTTGTATTCCAGTGTAAATGAGGGTGTAGGAAGTATAATTTGGCCTACTGTTGGCATCGTGTGTGAAAAAACCTTAAAATTATGGATATGCTATGAACCAAGAGTTCCAACTCACTATTGTAGTCCAGGTTAGCCCCGGACTCTATGCCTCACAGTGGTGGCCTTCTTGCCTTTTAACATTGAACTACTTTGCTTGGCAGGATCTCACTCTTGGCACATATGAGTTTCGCCCAAGAGTTTCAAGCCCAGAGGGGTGTGTGTGTGTGTGTGTGTGTGTGTGTGTGTGTGTGTGTTTTCTTTTTCTCTCTGAACATAACCTTTAAAATTTATTATTATTAATAAAATGTATCCTTTATCAATTTTACACATAAACACACTTGACCACATTCCCTCCCCCATGTTCCAAACAACCCATCTGCCTCCCCTGCTTTGCACAGATCTTTCTCATTCCTGTCTACTCGTTTTATTTTGTGATTCACTAAGTTTGAGCAGAGCCACCTGTGTGATCATGAGTTTGGAGTTATTTGTTAGAGTCTGGCAGAGTGAGCAGGGGTTATACAACTAAAAACAATCGCTCCCCCTTGCCCAGAGTCTATCAATAGCCAATAGTTCATCGGGAAGAAGTAGGGTTCTTTGACTTCCTTCTTCTTCTACGACTGATTGCGGACAGGGCCTGTGTTGTGCCAGTCCAGTGCATGTAACTGCCCCTGTTGTGAGTTTGTGGTGGCAATGGTTGGGTTGAATCTAAAGCAGTGGTTCTCAGCCTATGGGTCTCGACTCCTGAAGAGGGTCGAATATCTGATATCCTGCACATCGGATGTCTACATTACCATTCATAAGTGTAGCAAAATTACAGTTAGGAGCCGGGCGTTGGTGGTGCACGCCTTTAATCCCAGCACTCGGGAGGCAGAGGCAGGCGGATCTCTGTGAGTTTGAGGTCAGCCTGGTCTACAGAGGGAGTGCCAGGATAGGCTCTAAAGATACACAGAGAAACCCTGTCTCGAAAAACAAACAAACAAACAAACAAAAAATTACAGTTAGGAATTAGCAACAAAATAACTTATGGTTGGGGGTCACTACAACATGAGGATCTATATTGAAGAGTTGCAGCCTTGAAAGGTTGAGAAGCACTGAACTAAAGGCTCACCCTTACTTTCAGACCCTCCCACACCTCCCACTCCATCATCCACCATGTTCCTTAAGCCACACAGGAGGTGGTGTAGGTTAGGTTGAGCCCCAAAGCAAGGCATTTACATCATATTTTAAGATATCTTAGGTGAATATCTACTTAGAAAGCTGCTTATTGGACCATGTATTATAGAAAACAATGTAAACAGCCTACTGTTTGTTGCCTGATGGTGATTGAGGAAGCCTTGCTGTACCTAAACAGCAAAGAGGTCTGTGGTCACTAAAAATAGTGAAAGCTAAGAATTGAGAAAGGGGGCTGGCAAGATGGCTCTGTGGGTAATGGCTCTTCCCATGAAAACCTATGACCTGAGTGTTACAATAAAGCTTGTGGTGACCCTTGA
Organism: Cricetulus griseus; assembly: GCF_003668045.3. NCBI lineage: Eukaryota > Metazoa > Chordata > Mammalia > Rodentia > Cricetidae > Cricetulus > Cricetulus griseus. The sequence goes on along the minus strand of NC_048596.1, from coordinate 24,074,689 downwards.
TGGATTCCATGGCAGGCGAGGGTGACCGAGGCAGAGGGACAAACACGCCAGGCAGACAGAACCTAAGAAGTTTTATTAGAAAGGGAAGGGAAGGGGGAAGGAAAGAGAAAACAGGTAAAGAGACACAGAGACTGAGAGAGGACAGAAGAGAAGAGGGAGACAGGAACAGTCCTGCCTGCCCCAGGGGAACAGCAGGGAAAGAGAAAGGGAAGAGAGGAGCTGGAGAGGAGCAGGAAAGAGAGGATGTGAGTGGGCGGGGTCTGTCTTTGAAAGGGGTCCTTTGCAACTGCTTGAAGACTAGGAAACCATGGAACCCTGGGCTGACTGACCAGGGCACTGCCTGAGTGCATTCTGCCAGGTGATAGGGGCAGGCCAGCATAATGCCTGAATCCTTATGTTGAGTTACATTCCTGGGACTCACATAAAGGTGGAAGATGAGAATTAGCTCCACAAAAGTCACCCTCCCATCTCTCTCTCTCTCTCTCTCTCTCTCTCTCTCTCTCTCACACACACACACACACACACACACACCCCACTAAGAGTGAGAGTCATTTTGGGATGTCAGCCCCAACCATATAATTTGTCAGTGACTTGAACAATTTAATTTCCACATCCATCAAATGGGGTCACTAATCACATGACCCCCTGGGATTAGAACAGATAATTCAGATGAGGTACTTAGCGTAACTCTGTGCAGTGTGAACACTTGCTGGGCAATTTTGCACTCTGCTGGCCTCACACTCAAGTTTGAGAATGCCTGCAGGAAGTGATGGAGGAGACAGGAAGCACAATGGAAAAGCTGTCTCGGGTGATGGGACTGAGTGCAGGTTTTTGGTGTTTTTTTTTTTCCTTTTCAGCAGAATGCTGTAAAATACGTGACTACTTTTTAAGAAGGAAAAGCTGTTACCAAGAAGACAGTGGCCGTGATTGGTTGAGGCCTTTGGGACCTTCAAGACCCTCTTGCTCCGCTAGACCTTTGTCTTATTAAAGCCATCTGAAGTTGAACCTGTGAAGAGAACCAATAGTCTTGGCACATGCTTTCCCTTCCAGGCCTGCTCCTGCCCAGGGGACTCACCAGTGTGTGTTGGTGGTGACGGTGGTGGGGGGCGGGGATTGAACACTGAAGTCTGGGAGAAGCCTGGAGAGTGAAAACAACACCCACCCACCATGAGTTGCTTGTGGTGTGAAACCCAGCACTACTGCCAGGAGATGCCTGGGGAGAGAAGTTCAGTGGAACCCAGGGGACGGAACTCCTCTCATTGATTAGTCAGCCTTTATCAACCCAGCACCGGGCAGAGTTCTTTTGTGTCTCCCTTTTCCCCTTCCGCCTTTGTGTCTGCGCTGTCACAGACTGTTCATTAGCACTTGTGACAAATGTCTCAAGGCAAACAGAAGGACCAAGTGAAGACCAAACTGTTTCAATCTCCTGGGAGGGGCCGCAGAGATGGGTGGGTATGTCTCTTCCAGAACTGAATAGCAGAGAGGGTGGGGTTGGGGCTCCAGCTCCTGCCCGGAAGGTGCACAAAGCCTGGAGCAGAAGGGAGGTTTCCTGTCTCCAGTGTTGTTTGGGGATGGTTCATAAGCCTTGGGGGAGGTGGATAGAGCCCTGCACCTAAGGGGACAGTGAGCTGCAATGCAAAGGGAGGCGAGGAGAATGCTCAGAGGTGTGGGGCGGGGAACTGGAGCCTGATGTTTGCTCATCAAATCCAGCAGTGCTCTTAACCAGCGCCGATATTTTCTTCTTAATGGATCATGTTTTTGAGTCTTACCAATGATACTGGTTTGTGTGTATGTGTGTGTGTGTGTGTCCTGATAGTAGAACTTCACCTGTTTTTAGAATATGTTCCTACTCGCTAGATACACCCCTAAATCTTGAAACTTTTACCTAGTACAAAATCACCAAAGTTTTCCCCCTGAGGCTTTTTTAATTTTAATTAACTAATTAATTTTTGAGACAAAGACTCACATAGCCTAGGTTGGCTTTGAACTGACTTTGTAATGAAGAATGACTTTGAACTCCTGAGTCAACTCCTCTGTCTCCTGAGTGCTACGGTTATAGGCATGTACTACATGTCTGGTTTTCTGCACTCCTGGGAACTGAACTTGGGGCTTCATGCATGGTAGGCAAGCACTCTGCCAACTGAGCTACACCCCCAACCCTCCTAGGAGCTTCAGTTTCTGCATTTAATACAAATTTAAAGTATGAGTCAAATTTACCCACCCTCAACACTAGGGGTAGAACCCAGAGTCTCATGTATGTTAGGAAAGCATTCTCCCGCTGACCTATTCCTAGGAACAGAATTTGCATGTGGTTTGAAACGTGGATCAACCTTCCCCTTTCTGATTGGTAGAGCATACATGATTTATATTCATGCGAGGCTTCAGAAATGAAGATCCAAACTCAGGGAAAACTCTATTTTCATGCTTGAATCCAATCAAGAATGGACAGCTCCAAGAAATGTGGCTGGACAACAAGTTTCTTTCCTCCCAGGCCTGGTGGTGCATACCTGAAATCCCAGTGCTTGGGAGGCTGAGGCAGGAGGATCATGAATTCCAGACCAGTCCAAGTCAAGGTCATCTCTCAAAAATACCAACCAACTAACCAATAAACTAAGCAAACAAAAATCAAAAGATACAAACTAATCAAAATAAAAGCTTCATTTTTCTCCCCTGGGATGCTTATTCATTCAGCAACCCATCTGAAAGAAATAGTCTTTTACTGGCGAATTCTGTTCACATCTTTGTCAAAAACCTGTTGTCACCACTGGGTCTTCTGGGTACACTTGTAGTGCCAGAGCTCAGAAAGCTGCAAGACAGGGAGGCATGGTGAGCTTCAGGGGAGCTGCACTACATGGCAAGATCCCATGACAAAAGCAAACAATAAAAGAAAGATCCCTAACCAAAATCAAATTAACAACAAAAATATCACCCCACCAATGTAAAACAAACAAGAATTCACCACCACAATAAAACCAAGCAAATGATAGGACTCTAATTTTCTCCTTTGGTTGATTTGTGCTTTTATCATTATCACACTAAATAAATATTGTTTCATAAAAATCTTGGAATTAGTATAGTATAGATTCTCCAATATCATTAAATAAAATTTTAAAGTTTTCTGGGTTATTTCAGTGCCCTTATATTTGTATATGACTTTTAGAGCCAGCTTGTCAATGTCTGTGACAGCCCAGTGGGCCTTGGCCTCCTTACCAAGTCCAGGTTGATCTGAGGACAATAGACCTAATGATGTTGTGTCTCCCTAATGTGGACTGTTTCTTCCTGTCACTTTCCCTTAGGAGTGTCTGTAATGGTCAACACACAAGCCTTGTAGTTTTTCTTTATCAGCTCTATCCTAAGTAGTTTTTCATGCTGTTATCAATACTGCTGCTTAAATCTCAACTTCCAATGGCTCATTGCTGGCATACAAAAACAGAATCAAAGCAGAGACAGGCAGATCTCCATGAGTTTGACTTCAGCCTGGTGAAAGGTTCAGGCTTTTGATGTTGATCGGCTCTACCTCTTTAAGTGACAGACCCCGCCCCCTGACTATACTCAGGGCATGCGCAAGAAAACGTGCTGCTATGTCATCGCCACGTCACCCGTCACCCATGATGACTCTGGACATGCGTGGAACCTCAATGCCTCAATGTCTTCCCTTTAAAAGCTCCAACCCCCCTCCCCCTTCTCTCTCTCTCCTCTCTGTTGTTTCTTTTTGCGTCTCTCTCGGCCTGTCTCTATGGTGACCGGCCATGGCGGTCAGCCATTACCCCTGTTCCTCTTAGTGTCCCTACTCTGCCGGGCCCATATAATAAACTAGTCAACATGTCTCAACTTTCTCTTTTCCTTTTTTAAAAATAAAAACATAACACCTGGTCTATGTAGTGAGTTCTGGTCCAGCCTTATCTCAACAAAACAAAATCAAATCAAATCAAAACAAGACAGTATTTTATTTTTTATTTTTTATTTTTGTACCCTGATCTTGGATCCTACAGCACAGAGGATCATGACATCTGAGACTAAGGATAGCTTTCCTTCCTAACAATTACTATGCTTTTTTTATCCATTGTTCTTTGTTTTTCAAACCTGCAAAACAACACTGAATAGAGGGAGGAAGAAAGAACATCTTTGCTTTGTTCTTTGTCTCAGGTGAAAGTATCAAATTTTTCTTTGAGAACAATGCTGCCTGAGCTTCATACAAATGCTCATTAACAAACTAAAGTACTATTTTTAAAATCAAGAATAAATGTTTGGATTTTATCAAATATCCTTTCTAATTATATTAGAATGTTCAGCTGGGTAGTGGTAGTATATGCCTTTAATCTGAGCACTTGGGAGGGATTTCTGAGTTCAAGACCAGTCTGGTCTACAGAGTGGGTTCCAGGACAGCCAGGGCTACACAGAGAAATCCTTTCTCAAAAATTAAAAAAAATAAAAAATTGGAGTGTGGAGGTATGGCTGGAGATTTGACTCAACAGTCAAGGGTACTGCTGTCTGGAGAGCTTCCTTTAAAAGGTCGTGTAGTATGTGTCATTTTCATTTTCTCATTTAGGAATGTATTTTAGGTATTCTTAACATCTCTGGTTGTTTTTCACTGGTGGTCAAACATTCTGAACTACCTCTTTTTTTTTTTGGTGTGAGATAACCCTTGTGTTTTTGTGGCTGTTACTGTGGACCTCGACTGTCTTGGTCTTTATAGTTTCTTAGCTGTGTTTCTTCAAATCTAGGTGCCTGCTGGGTTCTGCCTGGATTCCCCTTTTCTGTGCTGTGCTGGAAGTGTGGGACCACTACTCCTCTTCCGTTCCATAAAGAGTCTTTCCACCTATGAAGAAATCTATGAGCAGTAGCCCCTCCCCTCTTGCTGCTCTCCAAACCAGCTCTCCCTGGAAACCAGCCCTCACAAAGCTGTCATTCTGTCTCTGAGAGTTCATCTCATCCTGTCAGCTATAAATGGAGAGTTTGTGCTTGGTTTCTTCCACTTAGCATGATACCTTTGGGGCTCATCATTGCTTTTCCACAATATGCATTCATTGAACATTGGGTGGCTTTTGTCTTCCAACTATCATGAGTAGCTTGGCTATGACCAGGAGTCTTACATATATGTTTCAGCACTCGTTCTCAATTCTTTTGACTATGTGTCTGCTGGTGAGATTTCTGGGCTATGTGGTAATTTTAGTAATTGCTAAGCCGCTTTACACAGCAGTGGAACTAGCTTCTTTCCCTATCTTCTTTTTATTTTTGTTTTTTGTTATTTTAAGACAGGGTCTCTCTACATAGCCTTGGCTGTCCTGGAACTCACTACATAGATCAGGCTGGCCTTGAAGTCATAGAGATGGGCCTGCCTCTGCCTCCCAAGTGCTGGGATTAAAGGCCATGCCACCATGCCTGGTTCTGTCTACTTTTAAAAAATGTTTTCTAGGAACAGATCTCAGGATGCCCAGTCTGATCTCCACGTCTGAACTCGGTAATCCTCCTGCCTTGACTTCTGTTGTAATTGACACTGTAGTTATGAGTCATTGCCCCCACTCCTTTGTCTGTTTTTCTGGTTCTGGGGATCAAATCTAAGGCCTTTTATGTGACAGGCAAGCATTCCACCACTGAGCTACACTCTGTGATCCTATATGTGAGTTCTTTTTCTTAATCTCTATATTCTAATTTATTACTATCAATGTGTAATGTGTGTTTGTTGTGATTTGCATGTCACAAAGTGCTTCTGAAGGTCAGAGGTCATCTTGGTGGATTAATATCTGTCCTTCCATCTTTATATAGATTTCAGAGATCAAACTCAGGTCATTAGGTTTTCAAACACCTTTACACACTGGGTTATATTCCTGACCCTCTATCTTTGAAGGTTTTATTGTTTTTATTTCATGTGTATGTGCATTTGGCCTGCATGTGTATATATATATATATATATATATATATATATATATATTATATATATATCACATGTGTGCAATATCCAAAGAGGTCAGAAGGGTGTTGTAATCCCTGGAACTGTAGTTGCTAGCTTCTGGGTAGAGTTGGAAACTGAACCCAGGTCCTCTGTAAGAACAAGGGGTCTTAAACACTTGAGCTATTTTTCCAACCCCCTACTTTTCTTTTAAATAATTTTTGGGGTTTAACGCAATCTTTAGTACATACATTTTAAGAATGTAGTTTAATTTTGTCAAATGTACACTTTTGTAAAATTGGCATCACAATCTTGTGAAAGACCCCTGGAGGCTCAGGCCTCCAGGATCTCTGCCCAGGACCATGGAGACCCCAATCACCAGGCGGAGTCGAAAGCTTGATGCAAACAGAAAGAGGTTTTATTGCAGTTGTTTAATGAGCTAACCCCATGTTAGCTGGGGCCTTTTATCCATCCACCGTGGAGATGGCTAAAAAAGACTCCTCGAAGCCATGGGATAGAGATCTTATAGGGCAGAGTAAGGGGAGGGTCTAGGGGTATGCACAGGCTCAGGATTGGTGTGTCTCCAGGCTTGGAGGGCTTGCCCTGTGTTTATTGGTCAACTGGTTGTTATGGCCCATAGGCCCTCCCAGAGTGGTTGCTATGCTCTCTACGTCATTGCTGTGCACTTGTCCGTAAAGAACACTCAGAGCCTTAGAGCATAGCACCAGATAACTTCTGATTGGTTCCTTGCCACAAGGCAGGCATCTGACCTCCTAGTGACCAAGGCAAGGTCAGACAAGCACATGTTAAACTGTCATGGCTGCTGAAATGGGGAGCTGGTCCCTTCACTTGAAATACAATTTTCCAGATTTTAAAAAGTTTCCTCATATATTTGGAATCTGTTCCTCCTTTCCTGTCAGTCACGGACAAGCTTCCTGTTAATGCAGATCAATTCTGCTTCTTCTAGAGCTTCATATAAATGCAGTCAAGTACTAGGTGCTATTTTGGAACTGACGAATTTGCTCAGCATAAAATACTGGGGAAAATTTCTGTTTTATAAACACCCACAATTTATTGATCCATTCATCGGCTCATTGCCTACCTTAGCCTACTTTTTGTTACTAGTAACACTGGTTAAGTCACAGAGAAAACAGGTGATTTGAGTTCATGGCTGTCACCCAGGGTTGAGGGGCCATATCTAGCAGTGGTCTCACTAGCAGCATAGACAGGTATGGTGACTAGAGCAGCAAGCTGAGAACTGAGGGCTCCCACCCTGAGGGTTCACTCAAAATGGCACAAGTTTGTAGCATTTCAGAGCCCATTTCTAGTGACATCTTCCCACCAACATCTTTAACTCCTCAGAGCCTGTGTCGAGTCATTTTACCACCTTGCATTTCACACACCACACTTCCTAACAATTCACACGGTGACTTTTTCACAAAGGGAACGACACCAAAACAGTCCTGTTCTATTTATCCCAGCCCATTTATGGGGGCCCCTTTGTTTCAGAAAACACGCACAATCAGGATATGCTGCTGCCCCTTTGTGAACCCAATGTAGAGGGCAAGGCAGATACATGAGAAAATAATCGCACTGTGGGAGGGTGAGAAGAGGGAACCCCCAAAAGGCACCAAAGTGGCTCCAGGGAGCACTTACCAAGTCTGACACAGAGGATCTGGGGTCTGGGATTCAGAAGAATTTCCGAGGTGCTAGAGATGGAGATGCAAAAAACAAGTATGAATTACCCGGTACAAAAAGACAAGCAGTGTGTACTACTTGCGCAGGGCACAGCGGGTAGAGCACATGCAGCGACCTTTAGGAAGAGGCGATTAGGTGGGCTTAGGGGACTGGGGCTGGACACTGTGCCCCCTTCAAACTGGAGAGCCAAGGGAATGATAGCTATTTGGCTCAAAGGTTAGACGCCTCAGGACACGGGGGACTGGTGCTATAGGTGGAAGAGCTGAACACCCACCCCCTGAAGAGCTGCTGGTGCAAGTGACTGGGGAAAGCTGAAGAATCTAATGGCCTTGCATTAGGGAAAGAGCAAAACAAATGACCTACTTAAGACAGGGTGAGCATGCATGCATGAGCTTCGTCTTCTCTCGCTTTCTCATCCTATTTGGCCTCCCGCTTATTGGGTGGCGCTACCCACATCAATGACGAGGTCCTCGCTATCACTTTGAGGATCCAACTACCAATCTTCCGTATCAATCTTCCGAACCAATTTTCACAGACACACTCAGAAACATGCTTGGCCAATTTCCCAGGCATCCCTCCATCTAGTCACGCTGACAACCAAAGCTAACCATGGTATGGTGGCTTAAACTGAAGGAAGCAGACAGCAGAAGCAGGCTGGGACTGACACCAGTAGCGTGCACGGTGAGTAAACACACGAGGCCAGAGCTCAGGGCAGCATCTCTGCTTACTGAAAGCCAAGTGTGTCCTGCCAGATTTTAACTTTGACAGTCGAGTAGGAGGGAGCCATGGGACAGAAAGCTTTAATGCATTCGTTAGGCAAGGATGGCTGGACTTGGGGAAGAGGCGACAGGGCAGAGAAAGAAGTTGGAAGGAAGGAGAATATGGTTGTCTCTAGAGGAAAGAACTGTTCCTGTGAAGTGCCCAGAGAGAAGGGCTGCAGAGGCAGCCACTGCCAAGGAGTAGAAGCAGGGGTTTTTGAATTAATTGGATCTGAGAAATGAGAGCAAAGGAAAAGTCTTGGTGTCCAGAAATGAAAGTACCATTAGAGAATGCACGCTATGGCCGACGTCCCAGAAAGCATAGTCGAAGAGTTTGACATGAGAAATGGAGAGTGTGTGCAGGGGGGTGGGGGTCTGGGAAGTTCAGTCGGGGATGGTCAAAAAGCAGCTGCAAATGAGGTCTGGTGTTCAGGGCAGATGAGATGGAACTGCAATCCATCGACGGATGGAGGGGAGGTGCATGACAGTTGTGGTTACAAATGAAACTGACCAGGCTGAACGTGTAGAGCCAGATTAGACGCTTGGAAGTGGACAGAGGGGAAGGCATCCAAGGAGACAACAGCTCGCCAAGATTCTATGCAATGAGGCAGCATTGCTGCTTTTATTCATGTGTTGAACATTCCATTGGTCTGTCTGCTTCACCTAAAAGGACATTTCATGTAACTGAGTTACATGGAGCTTTTGCTCCTCATTAATATGCTGGAATCTGCTTCTCAAAGTCTGGGGTCACGTGACCTAACCCAGTGGCTCACAACCCCTGCCACCTTGCAATGAAGGGGAAGGGCGCCACGTAGAGCCTTGTCTGTGTCTTCGTGGTAGAGCCTTAGAGAAGGAGAACTGAAGCCAACATTTACTGAGGACCTACTATGCCCCAGTTAGGCACTGGCTAGGCTATTTTTAGACATTATTTGTCCCCCACATCTCAGTGGAGAAGTTTAAAACTTGTTAGCTTATTCTCAGGTGTGTGTGTGTGTGTGTGTGTGTGTGTGTGTGTGTATGTGTGTAAAAACACCTTCATAGCTCAGAATTCTGAAATGTGGTCATCTTAGTCTTTTTCCTCTTTCCTGGTATTTCTCTTCTCTGTTTTCCTCTCATCCAATTAAGAAGTCACCATGTGCTCCTCAGATCAAGGTGGAATTGAAGCTAAGCTTCCTGTTTTTGTTTCTAAAAGCCTTAAAACATTAATGTGAGCACCTGAGCAGGAAAGGATCACACACACACACACACACACACACACACACACACACACACACACACACACACACACACACACACACACACACACACACACACACCCCTCCTGTGTATGGAGGTTGGAGAGCAGAGAGTAGAGAGTTTTCTTTCCTAAGAGAGCTTCATGGGGAGGGTGTGTAGTGTCAGGGAAACAAGGACCGTGTTGAAGGGGGACATGCTCTAAAGGTGGCTCAGAAAGGGAAGAGAGACATTTGTCCACACCTTGCAGACAAGGTTCAATGTTATTACAGGATAATTTGTGTTGGTTCATGAAGACCTATAGACCATATTTATGGCCAAACACACCCTCCTTTCTTCTTCCCCTTTCAGCTTGAGTTGGGCTCAGGGAAGGGGAAAGGGTTGGTATCCTGGGTCTCCAAAAACAGGAAGACACAATCCCCCCAACTGATAGCGCTTGCTGACTATCCTCTCCAAAGCAGAATTCAAACTGCCAGTGAGGCTCCTGAATTCAGAAGAGGGTACATGTATAGACCGCCTTTGCCAGCTAGGCAAGCCAGCTCTGGAACACCACTGAAGTCTCCCAAAACCTCCTGGCAAAAGATGACTTGCGGTTTATCAGTGAATAGAAGGAAGATGGGTTACACAGAATGTGCTGTTTTCTTTTTCTTGCTCTCTAACCTGTGGACTGAGACGCCAAGAACATAACTGACTCGGAAGCCTTGCTGGCTTTTCGTCTGTTCTCTAGGTGGAGGCCCTGTGGGAATGCTGGCCTGTGCTGCTGTCTGAGGTCCTGCCTCCAGTTGCCGCTCTTGTCTCTTGGGGTCCTATGAAGAATATTACTACTAATGATGCACACAGTAGCCAGGGTGTGTATCCTCACACCCCACCTCTGTCTGCACCCCAATCCACATTTCTTTGGTAATCAACATGCTAAGGGTCTAAATTTTACACTAAGATTCTGTATATAACCACTTAATTGTGCCATGGAGGTGAGGGCAGGCGAGGGTGGCAAAGGGGAGTGGTTCTGTGATAATTGTCCTGGGTCTATCTTAACCTTTTGTGCTTTTGGTCCTAAACAATGGCTCACTCCTCACACTCCCTGGTGAGTAATTTAGTCACCAGAAAAAAAGACAAATATGTGACACTGATGTCACCATGTCTCTTGGCGGGGCCTGTAGTGGATATCACCAGTTTGCCCAAAGACTTTTTCTGCTGAGTCTAAGCCAGTCTTCGTGTGTCTCAGTGACACTTCTAGGGAGTTACAATTGAACACACTGAAGGTGGTTGGGTCAGGTGGAAGCCCAAATGTGTCTCTAGCTTTAAAACTGGCCCTTCCTTGCTGGCCTGTGGCTGTAGAGCCGGGACTCTGGCTAGTGGGAAGCAGCCAGGCTGGAGAAGAAGGGAGGTGAAGGGACTGCCTTTTTCCTGTTTGCTTGTAGCTGTTGCGAGAGCCTCCATCATCAGGCAATAGCAGAAGCTCTCTGGCAGCAAAAGTTGAATTCAACAGTAGTTTTTCTATTTTACTATTCATAAAACTGGCCTCTGACTGGCCCAGTGCTACTGTGCAGCCATTTCCTCTGTGCTTTGAGCTTTGTCTTTGGGAGCCTTCCTCCAACATTTCTTGTCTTTTTTTTTTTTTTTTTTTGCACAATTTAAACATATTTTATTATTTTTTCATTTATTTTACACACTAACCACAGTTTCCCCTTCCTCCTCTCTTCCCATTCCGTTCCCCCCCCCACCGCTATCCACTCCTCCTCCTACCATGTCTTAATAATTCCTTTTGGGTCCTCCGGTGTGGCTGATCGCTGGTATCCGTGGCTGCTACATTCCTGTTGTCCATGGGTTCTCTTTTTGTCTGCTTCTTTACTAGTTAGCAACTCTTTACCTTTAAATCCTTTTGGCTAAAATGATGGGTGTGATACCCATCCCCGGCCTGCACCCTGATTGATACAATACAAACAAGATGAAACCTGTTTTCCTCCTGTGACCAAGCTGTAACAGTGAGGCTGGTAGTAGAGGCTTCCGGTACACAGAACCTGAGGCTTTGGTATTGTCCCAGAGAGTGTGACACTCTACAAACACAATGAGGCAGATGGAATAGAAGGACCCTGAATGACCTAGTCACTAGGTAATCTGCTCCATGATGCTAGTCTGGGTGTCTGGATACAGGCTGCCCTGAAATACCCCAGTTAAAACGCAAAATTTAGGTCAGTGGTGAAGGGATCTTGAGAAATTAGCTACCCCTGGGCCTCTTGAGCCACTGGGACTCCTTGGCTCACACAGTGAGAAATTCACGTAACTTTCCCTATTTGGGAAATGTCTAGGTTTGAGATGGTAGTTGGGTCATCAGGTTTCACTATTATATCCAGTAAAATAAAAGAAAGACATTTTTCTTCCAAAAAAACACAAGCTTGGATTAAAAATACTCTATCGCTAAAGGTAAGCAATGCCTCCATTTCTAAATTTAAAATATAAATTAATGTAACAACATGATATAAAAGAGCACATGCATACAGGTACAGCAAACGAAGAGACTGCTGGCTGTTTCTCAGCTGATTTCCTGTAAATGGCAGCTATAATATTATTTCCTTTTTTTGTTTGTTTTTGTTTTTTTGAGTCAGTGTTTCTCTGTGTAACAACTCTGGCTGTCCTGGAACTCACTCTTTGGACCAAGCTGCCTCCTGAGCGCTGGGATTAAAGGCATGCGCCACCACCGTCCAATATTATTTCCTTCTTAAGATGTTTCAGGACAAGGCTTCATCTGACAGACAGTAGCTAATGTGAATGGATATGACATATTATTTCAAGTACAGCGCAGTGACTTCTTTCCATTGTTTTTTTAGGTTCTAAAACAAAATCAACCTTCCTTCCTCCCTCCTTTTCTTTCCTCCCTCCCTCCCTCCCTCCCTTCTTTCTTTCTTTCTTTCTTTCTTTCTTTCTTTCTTTCTTTCTTTCTTTCTTCATGTAGCATTTTCTCCCATTACTACTCCATTACTACTACAGTTGAGGCCATTTCTCCCAGGGAGTTAGGGACTCCTCTGTCACCTCTTTCTAACCTTAAGAGAGGTCCCTTCTGGTGACTGACCAATCTATGGGGTCATGGAGTTGGGGGCCTTCTGGGCTTGTCCTCTAGGAGAAAGGGCCCCCTAAGGCTATCACCCAGCCCAGCTGGTTTATACCCAGTGATTTACAGAGCATTGCTGCCACTGACACCTTTTATGCCCCCCCCCCCAGGCCAAAGGGACAAAGCTTGTGAAGAGGCGCCAGGAACCCATCCCTGGGTCAGCTCCATGGAACTTTCTCATCATTGAAGGTATGTGTCCCTTTGCCCTGGGAAACAAAACCCAGGCCCCTTGACTTTGGGTTACCCACACTTTGGCATTACCTCTGATGCAACGGCCTGAATTTACGACACCATTAGTGAAAGCCGTTTGAGGCTCTGCCTTCTTTCCCGGCCACTGAACTTCATGTGGTCCAGAGTAAATCACTGTAATGGTCGCTGGGCCAGTATTGTTGTGGGGATGTTTTACACCCGCGTTGTCAGTTATTTGGGGTGGTTAAGTTGAATTGGCAAGTGTTGAGTTACAGTTGTAACTTTCCTTTGCCTTGTGCATAATTAGGAAGAGCCACACAAGCCAAAAGTAGCTGAGTTCCTAAAGGAGGGCGAAAGCAATACACGGCACCGCAAGGTGTGGGACTCAGGACTGGACAAAGAAGGCGAAGAGGCAGCGTGCGCTGCCATGCGGTCCCCCAGGCTTGCTGCCCTAATGAGACAGCTGTATGTTCTGGATCCCTCGGGTAGCTGCAAATGGAGCCCCACCGGGTTCCTGGTGTGCAAATGTGGGCCAAGAAAAGCTACAGCCAGAAAATTGCCTAAACTCCACTCCCCTCTGTATGCATTTTTGTGGCGAATGAGCTGTGTTGCAGGGGACAGCCATTTCACATCTGACTCCTGGGAGGTTCCAGGAAGGGTCCAGCTGCTAGGAAGGCAAGTCCCCAGTGGGCATCATTCATGAGTTTGTCAACTTTATTTCATTCTATCAACACTATTTGGAACATTTTCCTGGGTCAGGGAGATAGAATTGGCAGCTCCAATGCTCACTAAGTTTCCCGGCTGGTAAATCTGGCTGTGTCTGCTTGTTCATCCAGTGATGGAGGCAAAGGGAGGTCAGAGAGCACGGAGAAGCAGGTGGCATCAAGAGGAGCTTCAGCACCCTCTTCCCAGTAGGGGTGACCCTGTCCCCTTCACCTGCTCCCTGAGATCCTGCAATGGCCTTTATTAACCATTTTATTATTGAAAAATAAGTGCAAAACAGATATTCTTTCATAGGCAAATTCTAGAAGTGTCTTTTCCTCCTCAGACCCCATGCTCTCTCTTCTGGTCCCACAAGTGGAAGCCATTAGTTTTTGGTGCTGAATGCACATTCTTGCTATTACTCTTGTTTGATTGAAACAAGGCTGAACAGATCTACACTCAGCTCCATATCTAAAAAATGAGTGGCAACTCTGCAAGCCTTTAACAGGCCTTTCAAAAAGCAGAGGGTTGGGGTGGAACCCTCGGGTCACCGACAGTGAATTATATCAGAATCACAGACAGGTTATCAAATTCAAGGATATAGTCTGCTTTCTAGTCAAGGAAGTAGGCAGATAATGCAAGTTCACAGTAAAGTGTGGGTGCTATAGTGAAATTTCAGAGGGAGCTGAGGGAAGTCGGAGGAGAACCTCGTAGTGACGGATTGATGGATTGGCAAGGGGATTTCTGAAAGTGGCAATGTTTGAGCTGGTCCCTGAAGCACTGATCATCTTAACTGGGCCCATAGAAGAACAGGAGGGGAAACCCTTCTTGCAAGGTTTGGTACATGGGTATTTGTAGTCAGGTTGGCATTGATGAGTCTGAAGTGTCTGTGCCAATATTGTGGTATGCAGTGGTGTGTGTGTGTGTGTGTGTGTGTGTGTGTGTGTGTGTGTGTGTGCATACAGGTCATGTGTATGCATAGCAGTGAATCAGGAGATGAAATGAGGCTTGTTTTGTTTTTAATTTTTAAGTGTGTGTGTGTGTGTGTGTGTGTTTTGGCAGCATGTATGTCTGTGCACCATGTTTGTGCTGGTGTCCACAGAGGCCAGAAGAGGGTGTTAGATTCACTGGAACTGGATGTACAGATGGTTGTGAGCCCTCATGCACGTCCTAGGAATTGAACCCAGGTCCTTTGCAAGAGCAGCCAGTGGCCTTCCTGCTTAGCCAACTCTCCAGACATATGGAGATGAAGGAGAGGCAGGCCAGAGTTAAAGAGGGAGCTTCTCTGATGGGTGGGACGAGGTGTCTTTCTCTCACTGTTCCTCATTCCATCAACAGTTATTGAGCACCTACTCTTTGCTGGTAGAGGGCCAGGTGCTGGAGGTGAAGAAGTGATTCTGATGACATGAACTTCAAGGGACATACAAGCTGTCAAGGGATGTGAGAGAATGGAAAGGCACAACTTGTCTGTGAAGAAGGCTGCACTTGGAGGGTGACCTGGCTGATGAGCGGTGGCTAATGTGAATTTTGGAGTGTGCATACCGGTCTGTTTTAGGGGGGATGCTTTGGCGTCTCACTAAAAACACAATGGGGAAATTTAGAGTAGTGCTTGGCCACAGTGACAAAGGAAACAGCAGGAAGTTGTATTGCAGGCTCTGATAAGAGGCCAGCCCTTCACAGTCTTCATTCAGAAGCTGGGTGGGGTGGGTGGTCGCTGTGCTTCCAGGGCTCAGCAATGAAAGTGGAGGTCTCTCAGACTTAGCTGATGGGGTGGAATTGTAGGTGCTGCAATACGACTAAAGAGTTGTAAGAAGGGCGATCTGTCTGCACCCAGAGACCCTTTTCTAGGATTCATATCAAAGAAATATTCAAACAGAGTACAAAAGATTTCTGAGAGAAATGGTTATTTTAGGGACTGGAGAGATGGCTTAGTGGTTAAGAGCACTGACTGTTCTTCCAAGGGACCTGGGTTCAAGTCCTAGCACCCATATGGCAGCCCACAACTGTCTGTAATTCTAGTTTCAGGGGATCTGACACCCTCATACAGACATGCATGCAGGCAAAAACATCAATGCACATGAAATAAAAATAAACAAAAATGGTTATTTTAGGATTGTCTAAATTGGAAATGGTAGAATATGTGCATAATTATGGTACAGTTACAAGATAGATTATGTGATTACAGTCATCAAAAGTAAAAGAGTTAGTGTGTGTGTGTGTGTGAGAGAGAGAGAGGGGGGGGGCGAGTTTGCATGCTCCTATATGGGTGTTGGGAATTGAAACCAGGTCTTTCTAGAAGAGCAGCAGGCGTTCATAATCACTGAGTGTCTTAGTTACTGTTCTGTTGCTATGACAAAGCGTCATGACCAAGGAAACATAAAATAAAGCATTTAGGGGAAAGGAGAGATGGCTCAGCCGTTTAGAGCACTAGTTGCTTTTGCAGAGGACCAGGTCTGATTCCTAGCACTCAATGATGGTTCACAAACATCGGTAACTCCAGGTCTAGGGAACCTGATGCCCTCCTCTGACTCCTGTGACCTCCAAGGCCAGCAAGCACACAGGTGATGTACATACATACATGCAGGCAAAACACCCACCAAATCAAATGAATACATGTAGTTAAAAAAGAAAGCATTTGATTGGGTGCTTGATTACAGCTGCAGAGAGTTGGTCTGGATTATGATGTTGGAGAGGATGGTGGCCTGCAGGCAGGAGCAATGGTTGAGAGCTCACATCTCATCTGCAAGCTGAAGGCAGGGGGGAGCCTGGTGTGGGCTTTTGAAGGCTCAAAGGTCTATTTCTTTTTTTTAAAGATTTTTATTTATTTATTATGTATACAACATTCTGCTTCCATGTATATCTGCACACCAGAAGAGGGCACCAGATCTCATAACAGATGGTTGTGAGCCACCATGTGGTTGCTGGGAATTGAACTCAGGACCTCTGGAAGAGCAGTTGGTGCTCTTAACCTCTGAGCCATCTCTCCAGCCCCTCAAAGGTCTATTTCTGTAGAGAACTTTGATTGAGACAGCATACAAACACAAGGATATAAGTTCTTAGTGTCTTTGTGAAAAGCCAGGCACAGTGGTACACATTTGTAATTCCAGAGTTGGGAAGCCAGAGGCAGACAGCTCGCCAGGGCCCCCTGGCCAGCCAGCCCAGCCTAGCATAATTGGCAATCATCAGGCAAATGAAAAACCTGGTCTCAAAAAAAAAAAAAAAAAAAAAAGGTGTGCTGGGCATGTACACCTTTAATCCCAGCACTTGGGAAGCAGAGGCAGGAGAATCTCTGTGAGTTCAAAGCTAGCCTTATCAACATGGTGAGTTCCTGGCCAGCCAGGGCTACACAGTGAGACCCTGTCTGAACAAAAGCAACAACAGGTAGACAGTTCCCGAGGAATGACACCAAAGGTTATCCTCTAGCGACACAACACACGTACATGCCGGTACACCTGCACACATACAGACACATCTACAGGAACAACACACACACACACACACACACACACACACACACACACACACACACACACACACACAAATCCTCAGTGTAGGTATGAGCAAGACACCAGTCACCACAGGGCTTTCTCAACTCAGCACAGCATAGCAGAGTGCCAGACCAAGAAACAATGTGTAGAACAGGTAAGATGGCTGTCTTCATGTTGTAGGTGCTCTTTGGGGGTCACTCCCAAGCACCTGGACAATATTTCTTCCTTTCCAGAGCAGCAACAACAATATTAGAAAATAAATTGCATGCAACTGTTCATGAGTGCAGGTATGTGATAAAGATTTATTTAAAGGTTAAGAAAGAGGCTGAGCGTTCTGGATCCCCTCTGAGCAGGCCTCTGGGGCCTCTCCTTTATTTTCCAGACTTATAATAAGGTTTCTTCCTCCAATTTTACTTTTGAACACATGCTGTTCTGTTTGGAGCTGTAGACAGGAGAGCTCTTGGAGAAACCCTGTGAGGTTGCTGGTGGCACCCCAGAGGGAGACTGAAATAAAGGGCAGGTCAGAGAAAGAATTTCCAGAAGTTTCTGAGTGTGCTGGTTGGCGTTTGTCAGCTTGCTATTAACCCGGACATACCTAGGAAGAAGGACTTTTGTGTGTGTGTGCATTGGTGTTATGCCTGCAAGTATGCCTGTGTGAGGGTGTCAGATCCCCTGGAACTGGAGTTACAGACAGTTGTGAGCTGCCATGTGGCCACTGGGAATTGAACCTGGGTCTTCTGGAAGAGCAGTCAGTGCTCTCTTAACTGCTGAGCCATCTTTCCAACCCCAGGAAGAGGGACTCTTAATTGAGGAATTGGCCTGTGGGCAAATCTGTGAGACATTTTCTAGATTAATGATTGATGTGGAAAGCATGGTGGGTAGATAGAGCCACCCATGGGTAGACAGATTTGGGCAGTTTAAGAAGTTAAGCTGAGCAAACATACAAGCCACATTTCTCCATGGTCGCTGCTTCAGGTCCTGCCTCCAAGCTCCTGGCTTGAGTTCCTGCCCTGGCTTCCCTTCATAATGAACTACAACTGACTACAAAACAAACTCTTTTCTCCTCAGTTAGCTTTGGTCATGGTGGTTATCGCAACAGTAGAAAGCCAGTTAAGATAAAGAGAAAAAAGAAAGAAAAAAATTTAGTGGTCTTACATAAAACACAATATGTATTGCTGATAACAGAATAGGAAGTGATGACCTGGGAGAGGGGGAGTGCAGCATGGAATGAGCCCCATCCCACCTACCCCCCAACCCCAACACTGCCCCCCCCAGAGGAAGAAGAGAAGAGAATGTCAGATCCACAAGCCTGTCACTAAGCAGTAGCATGGGTACAGTATGGCTGTGTGTGTGGAGTGCTGACCCAACAACTGGCAGTTTGCATGGGCAGGCAGAATTTCCTAATGACTAACGGCAATTTATAAAATTACCATACCACCGAGCTTTTCCGTCCTCTACCCAACCTAGCCTGAGCATCTGTTCATGCTAACAACACGGAAAGTGAATTCTTGTGGGACTTCATGGAGTGTTCTAAAGTGTGGTGTTAGAAAAAGCTTGGGGCTGTAGACAAAACTGTTTTAATTAATAAAGGTGGATCTACTTAAACTAGTCCACTTAACAACTAAGGGAGAGAAACCTGGCAGGGTGCCTCAAGGGAAAATGATCTGAAAGCAAGTAGGAGAGCCCCAAGGGAGTGGGTGAACTCCTTTCGTATTTTTAGGAAAGTAACTATTTTTTTGGGGGGGGGGGCGGTGGTTAGAGGCAGGGTTTCTCTGTGGCTTTGGAGACTGTCCTGGAACAGGACCAGACTGGTCTCAAACTCAGTGATCCGCCTGCCTCTGCCTCCCGAGTGCTGGGATTAAAGGTGTGCACCACCAACGCCCAGCTTAATCATTTTTTAAAAACTGGGTCTGAAGTGCAAACTAGGACCTTCTGCTTGCAGGTCTACTTTGCCCGCAGAGCTCTCTCCCCAGACCCATGCATATGAACTTTTATTTATGTCACACATACGTAAGATGTAGTTTGGTTCTGATCATGATATAACTGTAATTCTGGCCAGGCGTTGGTGGCGCACGCCTTTAATCCCAGAATTTGGGAGGCAGAGGCAGAGGCAGGAGGCAGAGGCAGCTTTATGTCTGTGAGTTCAAGGCCAGCCTGGTCTCCAGAGCGAGTGCCAGGATAGGCTCCAAAGCTACACAGAGAAACCCTGTCTCGAAAAACCAAAAAAACAAAAACAAAAACAAAAAATTGTAATTTTGTTTGATCTTTATAAAATCGTGAAGGGGCAGTTGTGTATTTTTTAAAAGCATATTAACTTGTGTATATGGGGGTGGTTGTGTACCTGTGTGCAGGTGCCTATGGACAGATGCGGGCATTGGATCCTGTGAAGCTGGGGTTACAGGCAGTTGTAAACTGCCACAGATTGGGTGATGGGAGTAAATGTCGAAGTCTGGATGGGCAGAGAGGTATCTCTGCCTCTAAGCCATGTCTCCAGCCCTCATGTTGTACTTCTATTATATTAAAGATGCCGCTGTGATGTCAGAGAACCACATAGATTCTGGCCTTCGCTTCCCCTTCCCCTATTTATTTCATTTTATTTTATTTTGACACTGAGGCCTGAAATCAGAGCTTTAAGCTTGCGAGGCAAGTGCTGTACCATGGAGCAGCCTCCTTAGCCCAGTCTGCCCTTACAGTCACCATGCGTCACCTTTGGTAGCATAAAGACTCAGAAGTCAGATATTGGAGTTGAAACCAGATAGATCAAAGAAGAAGCGGAGGAGTGACCAGTTTGATCCTCTTTCCACACACCCCAGATTGAAAAGGCCTGCAAATCTTTTTTTTTTCAGCCCCTCCATACTCCTTCCTATGCCTCTTTGTCGCATCCTGGGTCCTCCAAAGTCTCTATGGTCAATTCTTGTTAACCAGTTATTGGCTCCACCGCTGATCTAAGTTTAACTTTATCAACACAGTCTAGGGGTGTCACGATGCAACCAAATACCCTGCAACACTTTGGGAAGAGCGTGTCCCTTGGTTTTGCTGGGTTTTGGTGTCCTCAGTTTAAAATGATGGACTCTGAACAAATGAATGGTTTTCCAGGCTTCCTAAAGCCATGAAATGTAGTGAGCTTTCTTACCAGACTGTCTTTGGACTGCCAGCCCACAAATAATTACTGGAGACTTATGAAAGCTTGGCTTTAGCTTAGGCTTTTACCCAACTAGCTCTTATAACTTAATTAACCCATATTTTTAAATCTATGTTCTGCCACATGGCTTAGTGACTTCTTCTTACGAAGGCACATTTGACTTGTTCTGGGTCTGCTGGCGTTTCTTTCTCCCTGCCCAGAAGTCCTGCCTATTCTCTCCTGCCTAGCTATTGGCCATTTAGCTTTTTATTAAGCTGATCAGAAGGTGCCTTAGGCAGAGATACATCTTTACAAATAATTCCGCATAGTCCTCTCCCACACAACTTTAATATATGAGACAGATAGCAAGGGAACAGTTCTTAGTGAAGTAGAGGACACTTTTGAGCTCAGGCCACTCTCACTTTTTAATCCCTGGCTTTCACACCTTCCCCTCAATCACTGGATAGCCACTGAGATGTGTTCTTACAACCCTGGCCTTCAAGACTGTCAGAAAAATCACTGGTAATATTTGGTGTCCTTGTGAGTTTCATCAAACTAAGAGACCTGATTGAGTAATGTCTCATTTTCCACAGTGGAGTTGCAGTTCTCTTATCATTCGTGTGTGTGTGTGTGTGTGTGTGTGTGTGTGTGTGTGTGTGTGTGCGTGTGTGTGTGTGTGTGTGTGTGTGTGTGTGTGTTCTTTTGTTGATGGAAGAATGAAATGTCAGAATGGAAACTCTCTAGCATTCTTTGGTTGATGCCTTTCTCTTTCCAAACGATAGACTTTAGCTTCCGCTAGCTTGGCTGTAACAGGGAAATTATCACATCAAGATAATAAGTCCCTGCTCTACCTGACTTCAGCACTGTTATGCTAGCCCTGGCTACTATAAACACATGTTCCCTTCTCTGGCGATGTTCCTCAGATTATGGCTCACTTGGCCATCAGTAGCTCTTGTGTGACACCCTGTAAGCCCAGGTGTCCATCAGTAGCTCTCATGTAACGTCCTGTAAGCTCAGGTGGCCATCAGTAGCTCTTGTGTAACATCCTGTAAGCCCAGGTGGCCATCAGTAGCTCTTGTGTAACATCCTGTAAGCCCAGGTGGCCATCAGTAGGTCTTGTGTAACATCCTGTAAACCTAGGACAAACCTAGATAGCCTTTTCTTTGAGAATTCCTACAAAACACCCTCATACTTCACCTTACTGTCTGGGTGTGGATCACACACCTTTAAATCAGCATCCATGCCTAAGGGAAGCCAGAGCACTGACCATCTCAGTCTGTAAACCATAGCGAGCATGGGATTGTTCTGGGAACACTGAGACGATAATATCAAAAGAATAGTAACTGTCCTCGAAGGGGGCACACTGTCCTTAAAGTGCCTACATAACTCATGAGGACTGAAATGCTTTAGGAAGTCAAAGGGGGAAACCATTAAAAGTTAGTGGGGTAACAGATAGAAAAAGATGCTATTCTGGGCAAACTGGGATATACGATGACCTTAACAGAACTTCCCAGGGACATGAAATGACTTTGTCAAGCTCCACAGACTGCAAAGTCAGAGACCTAGGTGAGAGACCCACTGCAGATTTTTGATCAAAAGGTTAATTTCAACCATCAGAAACTTGTCTCTGCAGTAGCCTGTAGAGTGGTACTGAATAGGATAGGCACAAAGCAGGCGTTACCTAGAAAAAGGACCTCTGATAAAATCAGAGCCAAGCATGGGATCATTTGCAGGGTCATGTCAGTGACCATCTGAAGCATCTTCCTATCTTTGATACGTTCAGGTCACCTGCAGTGGTCATCTGTCACCTCAGAATGGTATGCATAGTCAATGATTAAAAAGCGTGAGTCTGCAGCACTGGGCAGCTGGGTCAGCGGGAGAAATGCTTGCTTAACAAGCATGAGGACCAAATCCATATACCCAGCACCTATGACAAAAGCTGTACATAGCGATATGTAGGCCTAGTGCTTGAAGTTGGAGACAGGAAGAGCCAGTGGGGTTGCTGGCCAGAGTCTAGGCAGTTGCTGAGCTCCAGGTTCAGTAAGGTAACCTGTCTCAAAAACTAAAGATGGGGGGTTGGAGAGATGGCTCAATGGTTAAGAGCACTGACTGATCTTCCAGAGGACCTGGGTTCAATTCCCAGCACCTATATGGCAGCTCACAACTGTCTGTACCTCCAAGATCTGACACCTCACACAAACATACTTGCAGGCAAAATGCCAATGTAAATAAAATAAAAAGAAATAGATTATAAAAACTAAAGATGGAAAACAATAAAGGGAGATCATTGATATCAATCTCTGGCCTCTCCATGTGCATACAAGGGTGCATGCATGACCCCCACATGCATATACAAACAAGAAAGACACTACAACCATACTATCACCTACCGACGCACCAGATACCACATACATTAAAATAAGTTAAAAGCAAAAGCAAAAAAAAAAAAAAAAAAAAGTGTGGGTCTGAAATCATAAGGGTTTTAACCTAATCCTATACCTTATACCTTATGAGCCCTTTGACTTTAGACAACTTATTTAAACTTTCTGAATGAATTTCATTGCCTACAAAATTGAGACTAATCATGGTGCCCCCTTCAGAAGCTTAGTGCCACGATAAAATGAGATTTCTGTCTGTTAAGTGTGGTGCTGAAACATGGCAATATTCACTAAGTGAGCTCTTTTATTGATTCTATTATCAGCATGCATATCAAAAGGTATACATGCCTGGCTTGCATTCCAGCATTGTGTGTGTGAGACTCACAGCACTGCATGACCGGCTGGCTGATTTGCTCTTCTCAGGCCAGATGTTTCTCCTCTGTAGCCAGTGCTTCTGTGGCCTGATCAGGTGGCCTCAGTGTTACATCTCGTCACCTGGAGAGCGGATCAGTCTTAGTGTGTGGCATAGCTCTATACCGAGGGTGTCTGTAAATGCACGGGTGGGAGGGGGGATTTTTATAGCCTCTCTGGGAAGTGTTAAACTACTGAGAAGAAAACCTTTGGAAAGCCCAGTGGAAAATGCAAGGATCTAAGCCATCATTACCAAGTCCTGGGAGCCCATGCTGCTACATTTCAAAGGAAAAAGGAAAAAGTGAACCCAATATTTCCACTAATGTCTTTAGCCTCCAACACCTGGTTTGGAAACACACTTGTGTTCTGTGCTGCATTAACCCTTCAGAAAACTCAGGAAGGAAATACAGTGTGTGAGGCCAGAAAAGGGTGAGCGCCTGGCTTCCTCAGGTCAAACAGCAGGCTGTAAATGACTCTTTTCAAAACACATTACTTCCCAAGATTGTGGCCTGACACAAAAGAAGGTATACACAGCAGTTGTTCCCAGCAAGGATTATACTATATGGCTATTAGGGGGAACAGAAGCAGCCTGATTCTCACCAATGACAGGAAATGAGGTCAAGTAAAGATAACAGGTCTTTGAATTAAAGAGCCTTTAAGCACACATCCTGGCTTCAGAGCTTTGGTAAGTGAATGAGAATTCTGGAATGAAGCCTTTAAGCTACACTCCTGAGCATACACTCTGCCTGGGCGGGGCAGGCTCGAGCTTCCTCATACCTTTGCCTCTCTCCTCTTGCTGAATGACTCGTAAGATCTGGGCTGGGATTGGCTCACCAGCTCAGATTCTTACAAGTAACCTATTTGATAGTCTTGGACACACATACCTTTAGTTTTGGGGACCAAGACTACATTCCCTTTGGGGGCTGAGGAAGGGAGTTTGCAAGCCCTAACAGACTTGGGCCAGCATGTTTCTATTTTGTCCGGTTTTTCAAGGACAAGATATCTGAACAGGCTTGATTTGATTCAACAAGGCAGAGAATAAGTTCAGAGAGAAGCTGGGGGGTGGGGGTGGGAGACAACTCAAACCCAGACATCAAAAGGTTGCTTGTCACGTAGACAAGCACCTGGTTGTGGGCCTGGATTCCCACTCTGTCACGGTCTCTGCATTTATTATGTACCCAACCTTGTCATGCCCCCTTCTTGGAATGGGAGGGAGCAGAGAGAAGTGTAAATTAAGCAACCATCATAACATTTTAAAAACTTAATGTGGTTAATTCGATTAGCCAGCTGACTCTGCTACACATAACCAACTAGTTGACCGGACACAAGAGGGCTAGTTTTTGTTTGTTTTGTTTTATTTTATTTTTAAGGTGGGGTCTCACTATATAACCTTGGCTGGCCCAGAACTCATTATGTAGACCAGGATGACCTCAAACTCACAGAGATCTCTCTGCCTCTGACTCCTAGGGCTGGGATTAAAGCTTAACACCGTTTCTTTGTTTGCATTAGTCCTGGGGCATGTGACTTTAAACTTGGGTTAACTATTTTCTGCCATCATGACTGAATAAAGGGTGTGATACTTCTTGCTGTACCATTGTTTCTTTTCTGACCATTAGAGTAGGAAGGAAAAAAAAAACCCACAGGTAAGTCCAGAAATAAGGGCTGTTAAAAGATTAAATGAGATAATTTATGTGAAGCACTAACCTGATGCCTGGCACAGACAAAGGAAGCATTCTAGAATAGCAACTGTAATTTACTCATTTATTTATTTGAGACAGGGCTTTCTTAGGTTTTTTGTGGCTGTGATGAAACATCATGACCAGGCCAGGCAAGGTGGTGCACAACTTTGACCCTGCACCCAGGAGTCAGAGGCAGGTGACTGTCTGTGAGGTCAAGGTCTGCCTGGTCTACAGGACATCTGGGGCTAAATAGAGAGACCCTGTCTCGAAAAGGAAGAAAAAGAAAGAAAGAAAGAAAGAAAGAAAGAAAGAAAGAAAGAAAGAAAGGAAAAAGAAACATCATGACCAAAAGCAGCCTGAGGATGAAAGGGTTTATTTCATCTTACATTTCCGTACCATACTCTGTCATCAAAGGAAGTTAATGCAGGAACTCAAGACAGGAACCTAGAGGCAGGAACTGATGCAGAGGCCATGGAGCAATGCGCCTATTGGCTTGCCCAGCCTGCTTTCTTATGTCACCCAGAACTACCAACCCAGGGGTGGCCCTATGGGATGGGCCCACCCATATCAATCATTAATCAAGAAAATGCCCACAGGCTCTTTTATAGGCCAATGTGGTGGGGCATTTTCTCAATTGTGGGTCATTTTTCTAAATCACTCTAGTCTGTGTCAGGTTGACATTAAAAACTAACCAGCACAGGGCCTCACTATGCAGCCTCGGCTGGCCTTGAACTTGCTTTATACATCTGGCTGGCCTCAGACTCACCTGCCTCTGCTAGGATTAAAGGTGTATGCCACCATGCCCTGTTATGAGCTGAACTCTGTCACTCCCAGATGCCTTGGCTGGCTCTAACTTCATCTATGGAGTTTTGTAGTTTTCCAGTCGATAACGATGTTTCTATTCTGTAGGTGATGGCTTGCATCCCTGATGTTTCTTCAACAGAGAGGCATTTAGTTCTTTGAGTCTCACCTGAATTATAAACACAATCATAGGCTCCTACAGCAAAGAAATGTCTAAAGATTTAAAAATACACATAGAATAACTGATCTTTTTATACTGTAATTCATCTGCATGGTTCTTTTAAAAATAGAGGAACTTTTGCAAAAGGAAGAAAATACTCAGTAGCTGTTCTACCGTTCAAAGATTACCATGTCCACATTTTATGGAAATTCTACATGTTTTTATGAATTTTCACCTAATTATATACAAACCACATCATTAGCTAGTCTTCAATGTCCCATTTAATGGCCCCAGAGAGTTCTATCCATGGCAGCTCATTTATTTAAATGTGGATGTCTTGTAACATGGACATTAAGATGGTTCCAGCTTTTCCTCTCTCTACTAACATCATTATCAAGAAAATTCAGAGTCAGGATTCTAAGACACACTTTCTTTCCAGTTTCTGTGACATGGTGTACCTCTGAGGAAGACTGTAGGCTCTTCAGAAAGTTAGAAGTCCCTTACATCCCGATCAGGCACCAAAGATGCCCCTTCAAAGGTTAGGATGTTAAATTCCTGCCTCATTCCCAGCCAGGGGAGGCAAAATTGGGGTCATTTTCATGACAGCTATTACTGTGTGTGAGGTGCTCCAAACAGACACTCCCACCCTTACCCCTAATCATAGGCAATTTCCTCAGGCAGCATCAACCTCACCTTTCATGGGGATGTCAAATGGGCCATCCAAATAGATGGTTCCTGAAACAAGGGGAAAGTTCAGAACACTCCTGTACTTCCATGCAATGTGTCTGTCACCTTCTGCTTTGGGGAGAGGTGGATGGGGAAAGTGTTTTCCAGTTAACTGGCACTTGAGTTCATTTGAGAGTTATTTATGTGCCTTCGAGTGCAGCTGAAGGTAGGTCATATTGCTAAGAGGATTTCTGAGGAGTTTGGAAGAATGAGATGAACTGTTACACAGAAATACTTCAGCAATGCATAGGAGAGGTTCATAGCAAAGTGGCCTGGCTTGCCTAACCCACTTATATAGCCTAGGCTAGCTCTTGGAATGGCTGTCAGTAAATGAGGCTTGTCTTCTGGGCCTTCCGTGCTGTTTCGCTGTGCCCAAGCACTTAGGGACATCACTGACTTCATTGGGGACCTCACATTCCCAATGAAACAGTTGCTATAACCAATTTTTAGGGTCATCCCTCTCATAGGCTAGAAGTAGGCACAGACCTTTGTCCCTGGGGAAGGGAAGGCTTTTCTTCCTGTTGACTGAATGGGGTCTGTAGGTAGACAAAGATTATTGTCACAGAGCACTGTCCTGGGTTTAAAGTTGGTATTCCAGGGAGATTGGGTCAGGGGGACCTCGAGGGATCATGAGAGATTATGGAACACCCAGTTCCATTTGAGTTTCAGGGCTGAAGGTGTGGGGCAGTGGTGGGGTGTTTTCATAGCTTGGGGCTCAATCTCAAGTACAAAAAACAAAAAAGAAAGAAAGAAAGAAAGGAAAAAAGAAAGAAAGAAAGAAACCAAAGTAGAATTTCAGACAAAGTTTTATGTTAATTGTGTCCTTCACAATTGGTAATCCCAGAGCTCATGGCATCTTATATTTACAATTCTTTCACATCTTTCACACTGGGGAAAAAGCTCACCTTTGTATCTTTGAAGAGCACAAAGCTCACTTATAATGACAGGGTGCGCAAGTCCCCTTTGAGAGAGGCCAACTAAATGACAAGCTGTATGTTAGCCATTCATTTAAGGTCATAAATGCTCAAAACTCAGCACTTAGTGCCAGGTGTGCTGGTGCATGCCTATAATCCCAGCAACAGGAAGGCAGAGGCAGGAGGATTGCCACAAGTTCTAGGCTAGCCTGGGCTTCTAAGTAAATTCTCAGACAGACAGAATTACAAAGGGAGACCTTATTTCAAACAAACACAAGCCTCTCATTCTGCTAATTTTTTTTTTCTGTGCTCTCCCAGTATCCAAACTCTAAAGGTCACTGGGTCTGTTGTGTGACTGGGAGGTGACAGGCTCCTGCATGCCCTATGACTAGTGCAAGTGCTCGGACCAATGACAATGCATGAGTGTCACAGAATTAACCCAGTTTTTTTTCCCCCTAGAAACTAGCTAAAGAGGGATATTTACACCATTGAAATGAGCAGATTCCAAAACATAGGGATTACATTTTGCATGCTGTTAGGTTTTCCCCATCACTTCTGAGAGGAGAGCTAGCTATGTAGTGACTAGTAGCTAGATGGTGACTAAACTGAGCACAGAGTCTATTTTTCCTGACACAATTAGTCTGTTTTGGACTCTGCTTGAAAAATTTGTTTTTAAGTCCTTCCCTTGCGTTCATATTTTAACAACTATTAACTATATCTCACCAGTCTTCATCCAAAAGGACCAAAGTGTTTCTAGGCTAACAAGAGTCACCATTTTTTTTTGAGATCTGCCATGTGCTAAATACCAGAAAATGCAGCTGAAGAAGACAGAGGGTGGCCTCAAATAGGGGTGCCCTGCATCATGGGTGACAGTGCTGTTCCACAAATAATTGCTTGTATTAGATTAGATAATAATTATAAATTTGATGTGAGTGTATGTGTGTGTCAGTGCACACATGGATGTGCACACCTGTGGAGGTCAGAGACCAGCCTCAGCTGTCATTCCTCAGGAGTTCCCCATGCTATTGTTAACAATATTTTATTTACTATTTGTAAGGCATATGAATATGCCTGTGTGAGTTTATGTGCACCATGTGCATACAGGAGCCCAAGGATGACAATAGAAGGTGTCAGATCCCCCGGAACTGGAGTTACAAGTGGTTGTAAGCCTTCATGCAGGTGCTGGAAATCGAACCTAGGTCCTCTGCAAGAGCCATCTCTCCATCCCCTCCATTTTGTTTTTTGAGACATGGTTTCTCACTGGCCTGGGATGCATTAAATAGGCTATGCTGGCTGTCCAGTGAGTCCCAGGTATTTATCTGCATCTGCTTCCCAGCTCTGGGATTACAAGTACATGCCATCTTGCTTAGCTTATACAAGGGTTCTGGAGACTGAACCCATGCCTTCATGTGTTATGTCAAGTGCTTTACTGACTGAGCTATCTCTCCAGCCCTAAATTTGTAGTTAGCAAGTTATTTAAAATATAAATTAGGAATATAAATTGTGATCTATGTATATATGCATATAAATATATAATATACTCTCTCTCTCTCTCTCTCTCTCTCTCACACACACACACACACATACATACACACACACACACACACACACACACACACACACACACATACACCAATCACTTTTCTATTGTGTTATGGTTTATATCTAAAATTTTAGCCTGTATGGTGGTGGCTCCTATCTTTAATCCCAGCATTCAGGAGTCAGAGGCAAGAGGATCCCTGTGAGTTCAAGGCCAGCTTGGGCTAAAGAGGTAGAAACTGTTTCAAGGAATAAACAAACAGGGCTGGAAAGATGGCTTGGTGTTAAGAGCACTTGCTGCCAAGCTTGCTGTCCCCAGATGAAGAACTCCCAGAGTCCACATGGCTCAGAGAGAACCAGGAAGTTTGAATTTGGGTCCTACAGTAGAAAAGTTTAAGAGAGGCAGTGTGGTGCAGTGCTGTGACTGAGAGCTCTGGCTTTGAAGTAAAACCTACTGAGTTTAAGTCCTGGCTTGATCTCCTGCCAGTTCTGTGGCCCTGGGCAAATGACTATACTTAACGTCTTTAATGTCGGTTTTTCTTGAGACAATAATAATAATAATTCCCTCATAGGCTTTATGTGAGGATTAAATGTAACAATCTATTCAGAGTCAACACTCAGCATATAAAACCTTAAAAAAAAATTGCAAAAATCTGCCCTGGAAGGGAAGGCCCAGTTCATTAGAATGGCCATGGTGTGTTGTCATTCCCCGTGCTGGGTCCTGATTCGTTGTGGAATGTGCTGCTTCTGAAGTTGAAGTGGGGGCTTATACGGTTCTCACTTGGCAAACGCAGACACTTTTCTTCCTTAGTGTATTTTTAGTTTTTAACTTATAGGATGCACCTGAAACTGTCCTGTCAGCACCACACAGGGTTCTTTTCTGCTTTTCTGTCCTTGTCCACTTGAACCACCCCTGCCTCACCTCTGACTCATACCTTTCTGCAATCTCATTTCCAGCTACAGCTGTCCCCTGGGAGGCCCTTACTCAGGTCACCAGAGACCTTCGGACTGATCCTTACGGTTATTGATCTGGGGAATTTCTTCATCTTTAGACAAGGGTTAGCTCGCTTTGATATTTAGGTGTGGTGGCTTTTAGGCAATAGAGAAAGCCCAGGCTGGAGGGTTCAAGGAGAGACATTTGGTGGGGAAAAGGTGGATTGGCCAATGTTGTATTTTGCCTTTTGTTTTTATTTGTTTGAGATTGACTACAAGGGATTTTGGAGTGGAGTTTTGCCATGTTTTTGTTTTGTTTTTAAAGCATAGTGTCTCTTTATGGCATCCTTAATGGCCAACACAGCCAGAGGTCACATAAAGTTGTTCACCCTTCTGCTGCTTTTTTTTTTTTTTTTTTTAAATCCCAAGTGTTCCTCTGGGGATAGTTTTCCTGATTAAGGTCTATCCTCTTAAGGGGTTGGAGAGATTGCTAAATTGGAGAGAGTGTTTGCTTGCTTGGCATGAACAAAGCTCTGGGTTTCTATCTCCAGTACCATATAAACTGGGCTTGGTGGTCCAAGCTCAAAATCTCAGCATTCTAAGAGGCTGAGGCAGAAGAATCAGAAGTTCAAGGTTATCCTTAGTTACATAGAACATTTGGGGCCAGCCTGGGCTACATTTGATCCTATCTCAAAACAAACAACAGCAACAATAAAAATAAACAAATACAAAGAAAGAAAAGAGAAAAGCTTTTATCCTTATTCTTGGAAGTTAGGCCCTGAGCGAATATTCTAAGGATAGAAATTCTCTCCTTGCCACACTTTGAAGGCTGCATGCAACTGTCGGCTGACATCCCCTCCTCTGTTGGGACGTCTTTGGTTAGCCTAATTCCCACGCCTTTGAAGAGCTCTGTCATGTTCTGTGCTGGGTTACTTCTAGCCCTTCTTTGTCTAAGTTTACCTTGCTTTGGGTTTGCTGGAATTCCTGAGTAAAGGGTTGGAACTGGATGCCAATTTTGGAAATTCTCAGCATTCTCTCATCTGGAAGATGCCTCGGGAATAACATCCAGAAGCCCTTGGACACTTCTCACTGTCTCTTGCTTCTGTGCCCTCACTTTCATATTGTCCTTTTAATCCTTTCTATGTTGTCTTCTGTGTAACTTTTTCAAATATATTTAGTTTCTTTAGCTGTGGTTTGCACTCCTCCACCTGTGGTTTAGTCAGTCCACTGGCTTTTTTAATATTAATTTTATTTTCATATCTGCTTTTTAAATTTGTATTTTGGAACACTTAAAAACATATTTTAAAAAACTCCACATTAGAGCTGGAGAGATGGCTAATGAGCACTTACTACTCCTGCCAAGGATCTGGATCGAGTTCCCAGAACCCACAGGGAGGTATACAACACCCTTAACTCCTGTCCCAGGAGCTCTGATGCCCTCTTCTGAGCTCTTCTGGCATGGTGCACATGCCTGCATGCATACATAACATACATACATACATACATACATACATACATACATACATACATACATGCAAAACACTCAAACACATAAAAAGAAATTTTAAAATCTTAAGAATATAAAACCCTCACATTGTGTTATGGACTCAATAGCACTAACACCTGAAATCTGTCTATCACACTCTTTATTTCTGCCAACTCTTAGTGGTTTCCTTTTATTTCATGTAATTTTATTGTAAACTTATCTGATGTGGTGGTTTGAATAAAAATGGTCCCTACAGGCTCACAGGGAGTGGCACTATTAGGAGGTGTGGCTTTGTTGGAGGAAGTGTGTCACTGGGAGTGGGCTTTGGGGTCCCAGATGCTCAAGCCAGGCCCAGGGTCTCACTCTCCTCCTGTTGCCAGCCAATCCAGACACAGAACTCTCAGCCATCTCTTCAGCACCATGTCTATGTGCTGCCATGCTTCTTGCCATGACGACAATGGACGAAACCTCTGAACTGTAAGCCAGCCACAATTAAATGCTTTCCCTATAGATGCCATCATAGTGTCTCTTCACAGCAGTAGAAACCCTAAGACACCTGCTGAAAGACTTTATTTAAAAGAAAATTCTCTTTGCAGTTTTGGGGAGGGGGCAACAATATTGGTATTCTAATTTGTAACCTAAATCTTGAGGGAAGTTGTATTGTTTCTGTTGGTGTTAATGCTCTAATTCTCTTTGTTGTCTGCAACTGTGGAGTGGGCTTTCTTGTAGTTCATTCACCTTTTTCTTAGGGTCTACTTGAGTCCTGGCTTTATGTAGGATGGCGTGTCTCTTCATCCTACAGAGTCTATGGTGTACAGTACAGAGAGTATGTGGAGTTCCTCTGATAGCTAAAAGTATACAGCAATGACAGCTCTCTCTAGCTTAGTCTCCTACCACAATCTCAGCCTCAGAAATAGCAGAGGCCTCTATTTTATTTTTACGTTCTCAGTTACTCTAGAGACTTGGTCAATAATGGTCTAAAAATATTAAGCAGCAAATTCCAGAAATGAGCAGTTTCTGTTTGTAATGGTGTGCTGTTCTGAGCAGCGTGGTGAAAGCTCACACTTTCCTGTCCCACCCTGCGTGGGTCATGAGTCACTGGGACATCTATCCACTCTAAGTCTGCTTGTCAGTCCCTCTGTAGTCACTGTCCATCTTCAGACTGACCATGGTAGACAGTGCTGGTGTTCAAGTAACACTTATTTTATTTGCTATTGGCCCTGAAATATAAGAACTTTGATGCATGCAATATAGATTTGCCACGGAGAAGCTATGAAGTGTTTCCTTAGAAGGAAAAGAAATGGATTCGTGTAGTGACATTGCAATGTCTATGGTGAGAACGAATCATTGAGGCTCCAACACAACTGAGTGTACAGTGCTTCCCTAGCACATGCAAGGCCCTCGAGGTCTACTCCCAGCACACATGCACACACATGCACACTTACACACATGTGTGCACACACACACAGAGTCATGCCCTCATGCAAGTACACATGCATGCAGACATACATTCATACATACACACATACAAGAATGTAAATAAGATTCTGATGTCATGAAAAGGAAAGCATTCATGCTTGTTGTTTTTTGTCGTGTCTTATACTTCAAAACCTGTGGCTATGATGTGTGATAGATCCTTAGCAAAAATGGAAAAAAAAGAGTGTAGACACAGAGTGGGTTGATGTTTGTAGTTTCCATCACTCCCTAGGGCTTGAAACATGTTTGGTGTACCCTTATTTTCTTGGAAGCATGTCTTTAAAGATGGCTTCCTGGATTTTGTTTTTAATAATTTTAGCCCCTGAGCTGTACTGTTCCCAGATATGAAACTCAATTAATGAAAATTCACTTTCTAGGGGATGTGACTCCTTTAGCTGACTGCTCTCTAGCCAGCTTAGGCTGAAGCCATTTGATGATTTTTACTGAGTGCTTCACATTGTGCTGAGAAAGAACAGAGCTGGTTAGTAGCCCCTCTTGTTAATTAGAAATTTACAGGGCCAGTGGGCAAGTAGGTAAAAGCCACTCCCTGCCAAGCTTGAAAACCTGAGTTCTAACCCCAGATCCCACACAGTGGAAGGAGAAAACCTGTGGGAACTAGCTAACTGGATGACTTTGAGTCCCACCACCGATGCATGCCAGCTGTCAAACTCAATCTGAGACTCAGTTTCCTATTCTGGAGATGAGAGTTACTACTGCCTGTAACAACAAGTCTTTCTGCCAGCCTCCCGAGTTCCTCCTGCCACATGGGTGGCCAAAATAACACACAGAGACTTATATTAGGTACAAATGCTGCTGGTCAATGACTAGGATTTCTTACTGCTAGTTCAGTCTTAATTATCAACCATAACTATTAATCTGTATATTTATAAACTTATCTTGTTGAGGAAGCTGGCGGCACACGTCCATTCTTCTCAGGATCACATGGCGGCGACTGTCCTACTACATTTCCCAGAATCCTCCTCGACTCCTAGTCCCACCTATCTTTCTGCCTCATTAGCCGAGCAGTGCTTTATTCAACAACCAATAAGATAAACATACACAGAAGGACATCTCCCATCAACTGCCGAGCAATAAATACTTGAGAGATGCTGTTCTTGCCTTTAAGAACACATGTGAAGTCGGGCGGTGGTGTCACATGCCTTTAATCCCAGCACTCAGGAGGCAGAGGCAGGCGGATCTCTGTGTGTTCAAGACCAGCCTGGTCTACAGAGAGAGTTCCAGGACAGACTCTAAAGCCACAGAGAAACCCTGTCTTGAAAAACAAAACAAAACAAAACAAAACAAAACCCCCCAAAAAAAAAACAACAACAAAAAAAAACCAGAAAGAACACGTGTGAAAATGAGTCGGAAAAAGAATTTCTGACATGTCTTAAGTACTAAAGAAAAATCATTCTTAGTTCAGAACTGACACATCCATCTGGGCCCATGTTTTCCAGGAGTGAATATTTTTATAGTCTTGCTTACACTGGGAAAGATAGACTAGTTTTTCCCGCTAGCCCAGTGAGCTTTAATAAGGAAGTTTGTTGGGGAGTCTGGTGGCACATGCCTGCAGTCTCCACACTGGGGAGGTGGAGGCAGGAGGAACACAAGTTCAAGGGCTACCCAGGGAAACCCTGTCTCAAGAAGAAGAGGAGGAGGGGTCGCAGCGATCCTTATTGTATAATGAGTACTGGAGACTCAGGGTAGTGAAAGCAGTGCAGTTTATCTTACTGCCTTTCAGAGTCAGGCACCGTCAATCTGGACAATTGACAGGACTGTCTGGCACACTGACTGAGTGCAGAGGACAGCGTGCAAGCCCTAAAGTAGGCCTCTTCCCCCCTTTTTTCATAATGGGGGACGTGCAGTTGCCCACATCGGCTAGATCCCCTAGGACTTACATCTGCTTCTGTCATGTAGGTTTGTCTTTTCTCAACAAAAAACTGTGGTGGGCTTGTCTCTATGTTTTACATCCTGTTTCTTTCAAAGCTGATCAGACACATGACCCTGCAGGCAACCTTGGTGGTTAGTAATTTTCTATTCTAAACTTCTGGTTTTGGCGTTGTGACTTAGCAGAGTTTGGGGGTGTGGGAATAGCCAGTGTGTATTTGCAGGGATTGAGTGTCCTCTATTTATAGCTGGACCTAAACTGGCCTGGATTAGAGGGTGTGGCCTTTTTGGAGGAGGTGTGTCACTGGGGACGGGCTTTGAGATTTCAGAGCCTACACCAGGCCCCGGCTTCTGCTCTCTGCCTCCAACTTGATGATAAGATGTAAGCTCTTGGCTGTGGCTCCAGCGCCATGCCTGCCTGCCTGCTGCCTTGCTTCCCACCATGATGGTCATAGACTCGCCCTTGGAAACTCTAAGTAAACCCTCAACTAAATGCTTTCTTTTGTAAGTTTCCTTCATCATGGGGTCTCTTCAAAGCAATAGAACAGTAATTAAGACAACTCCCCTGGAAAAACAGAAGGAGAGACAGAGAATCTCTGGAAGCTTTCAGGTCAGCTAATGTGGTGCAACCATTGGCGAACGGGAAGGTGGAAGGTAAGGACTAAGGCTCAAGGTAGTCTCCTGACCTCAACATGTGCCATGGCAAGTATATGCCTGTACTCACACACACACACACAC
Source organism: Cricetulus griseus (assembly GCF_003668045.3). Taxonomy (NCBI): domain Eukaryota; kingdom Metazoa; phylum Chordata; class Mammalia; order Rodentia; family Cricetidae; genus Cricetulus; species Cricetulus griseus. The sequence continues at coordinate 24,039,373 of NC_048596.1, read as the reverse complement.
ACACACACACACACACACACACACACACACACACACACACGCTCTCACACTCCATACACACACAAAAGTGCACACCATACATGCACACACACATACAGACAAATAACAAATAAAACTACCATCTCCATACCCCAGGGAACAGTCAAGGCTCATTGTTTATTGAATATGTACATTTAATTCTGCTCTCAAAGAAACTCTGAGGTAGCCAGGCCTAGTGGTACAGTCCTGCAGTCCCAGCACTGGGGAGGTGGAAATAGCAATATTGGCATTGCTTGTGTCAGATTCAGAGTCCTGGCAGTCTTAACAAGCTGAACTCTGTCACTACCCTCAATAAGCCAATTAAAGAATCAAAGTGTAGTGCAAAGCAGCCACATTGGGAAGAGGAACAAATACAAAGGTCCAGCCACAGCCTCTTCTGCAAAGTCCATCTTTTGAGCCTAAATAGAGGGCAGAGATGCATGCAACTAAGCAGTCCCATCAAGGTGTGGCCCAGCCACCATTGACCCATCCTTGTCTCAGCTCCCACAGCCCCCCAGGGCAGACAGACAAATTGTCAGAACTGGCACAGGGCTTCTGCTTGCTTCCAGCATGAGACTTCTAGGGAAATTTCTTGGGGATCATGGTTTCAGTAGTCTGACAGTCAAAGGGAAAAATACAGTGTCTTCATTCTTGTCAGAATGATTGCCACAAGAGGACTAGGAGTTCAAGGTCATTCTTAGGTACATAGTGAGTTCAAAGCTAACCCATATCTCAAACAAAACAAACCAAAACAAAAGACACCAAACGACAACAGAAAACTAACTAAAACTGCAACCCCCCCGAACTTTGGAGCACACATTTTATGATTTCAAAGCTTGGAGTTCCAGCCATGGAAGCAGAAACCCGGACATGTGAATTTGAAATAGCCTGGATGTTGGAAATGAGAAAGCAGCTGATGTGGGTGGGGGTTGCCGGGCTGGGAAGCTGATGTATGAGGTGGGTCTCAGAGCTATGGGTGGGGTAGGCTGAGTGCTTCTCTAGTAGACAGACCCTGCCGTGCCTGAGCATGGAGTGCAGCATCCCAGAAGGATCCGACTGGCCCAAGCTTCTGCCACAACTCTGCCCTTCCTCTGAGCACAAGTAAGTTTGCTCACTGAGGAGGGTGAACAGAACAGATGGGGCAGGCCATGGGCTTGCCCTAGCCTGCCTGTCTTCCTGGCAGGACAAGCAGTTATTAGAGACTGGTGACTACTCCTTGTGTCTGGGGACAAGCTGTCTGCATTTCTAGGCGATGGCTCCTTCCCAAGCGGGGAAGGAAGAGGTGCCAGGCTGCAGAAGGGCCCAATTATTGGCAGCTCTTACTTTTCAGAATGACTGTTTTTGAGTGAAGCGTGTGCTGTTGAATCCAATGTGGCATTTAAAATGAACATAAAACAATTTCAGTTCTTACCTCTAAGTCCACATATACAAGAGGGAAATTTTTTTTTTTTTAAAAAAACTCCCTTGCCAGAGGGTGGCTTCAGAGTTGCTTTGCCACCTTCACAATTGTCTTGGACAATGTCCCAAGGGTGATGACAAACACATGTTTTCATAAAAGAGTTTTTCTAATTCAGCGGTATTTTGAATGAAACTATTATTTGGCTTTCTTAGGATTAAAAAAAAAAAAACAGTCCTAAATATTACTATCTGAGGTGACTCTGCTAGCCTCATTGTACGCAGGGAGAGAGCAGGCCTGGCACATGTAATCAGGGCCAAACATCTTGGAAGGAAGAATTTCCCAGGAGCTTTTTGGATACAGAGAGCTCAACATTACAAGCTGGAAGACCAAGGACAGTGTCTGAGGGTCTCAGAGGGCTAATGAATGGGGACTGATTTGACTCTGACCTTTGTGTGAATGCCACTGAACCTGATTTGACTTCTGTTACATATAAATTGTGTGACCTAGTGACGTCAACTAAGTTCCCTGAGCCTTGGGAAGTGGGAAAACATGTCCTTCATCCAAGGCTATTTGAAAGAGACTAAGATGAGGTTATTTAATAAGGAATCCTGAAAGAGCTATGCCAGAAACATGGGTGGACACATTTGCGTCTTTCTACAATGTCAGAATTTATTGAGTAACTGTGAAATGTAATTTATCAAGCAATCCTATTTCCCTCTATAGCTGGCCCTGGCAATCACAGGCTCTCCTATTCTATTCTTAATTACTCATCTGAATTCTCACACCACACATTATAATGCATGCAGTGACGCATACCCAGAGACACATACATGTAAGTTACAGAATGTCCACAAAAAGGTTGAAGAACCCTCAGAGTTCCAAGTGGCTCTACTAAGGGCAGAGATCCCAGACAGATGCAAGGAAAGTCATTGGAATGGTTAGGTAAGAGTTTTGGGGATGCATTTGGAGGGTTTCTGGAGCCCTAGAGAGCCTGGTTATAGCGCCTGTACAGAGGTGAGCATGGAGGCAGAGTGTCATCCAGACAAGGGACAGTACTGGATCTGAATTAACAGTACTTTGAGTGGGTGGCATGGAACAATAGGGACCAGGCAGAGCTGAAACCTTGGGGACAGTAAAGTGTTCTCTTTATGCTGGTCCCTCAGATCACACACCACAGTAGGTGGTTTGATGACCAATCAAATTGGTGGAGCCCTAGTCACCATAGTGTTGGGTGTCCAGGTAAGGCTGTTGCTCCTTTCATTGTTCTGGTGCCCATGTGTTCATTCTCAATCTACTTTGATAAATTTATAGCTGGTACCTTTTTACTTGCATCATCAAATTATTTGTCAGTTTGTGCCTCATGGGTGGTGCTAGGGACAGATGGTGGTGTCTGTGCAGGGTTATCCTGCCTCTGTGTTTGTACTCTAAATGGGACTGGCAGGTGCCTTGTAAAGCAGTCACTCAGAGTGAGGCACAGCCTGGGAACCATTGTCTCCTAGTGCGGAGTAACTTAGAGCAGCACACAGTGTCATCGGCACAAGTGGTGCTTCTACCACACTAAACGTAAAGGGTCCAAACACTAAACGTAAAGGGTCCAAACATAGAATTGATCTCTGCTTCTGTTGCCTCCACCAAACACAAACACAAACTCAGAAATACCAAGAGCCAGAAACCCTGTTTCCCTCTCTTACGTCAATTATCAGCTGCTTCACAGATGCCATTACATTTTCCTTCTCATCAGCCTTTCAAGGTTCTACATGTGCTGAGAGAAATTCCTAGATCTGTCCACCCCAATTTCTTTCTGTCCCAATTTCTCATGCATGCATCTCCATTTACTTCAACTTTCATTCTCTTCTCCAGCTTTTTGTTTTCCTGTTCCAATCATCCTACCTCTTCCTGTAGTTCCCAGCCCATATAGGGCTTCTTCTCTTTTTGGTAACTGGTTAGAATCACAGTCCTTTCTAGCATTCTAGTATTTCCTCCAGTGTCTATTCCTTCATTACATTCATAGGGCTATGCACTATGATAAAATAAGATATGATTGTGAGATGTCCCCAGGACCCTGTAATACCATAGGTCATTTACTAGGTACATGACCTGTGCCAGTTCCTTAGCTTCGCTTACTGTGTTACCACTTTGTAAAGATTAGTGGCAATGCTGTAGGCACATAGCTGTTGTCCCTTAGGGTGCAGAGGTCCTCAGTAAGAGGCAATGAGTAGGTGTTAGTATTTTTTTTCTGAGACAGGGTTTCTCCTTGTAGCTCTGGCTGTCCTGGAACTTGCTGTGTAGACCAGGCTGGCCTCAAACTCACAGAGACCCTCCTGCCTCTGCCTCCCAAGTGCTGGGATTAAAGGTGTGCACCACCACCCCCTGGCTGGTGTTAGTATCTTTAACTCCCACTTGTTTAGCCTTCTTTCCTTCCCTATTTTTTCTTTTTATGGCACTAGAGATTAAACTCAGTGCCTTGCATTTGTTGGGCAAGTACTTGCCCACTGTGTTACATTTCTCAGGCCCTTTAAATTTTTGTTTTTTGTTTGTTTGTTTGAAAGAGCCTTTTGTAAAATTCCCCAGGCTGGCCTCAGACTGTGTAGCCCAGGGAAGTCTTGAACTCATGATTCTTCTGCCTCAGCTTCTCAAGTGGTTGGAATCACGTGCCACCATACTCCAATTGTTTAAATTTTCAGGGAAGATTTACCAGTAATGAAAATTAACTATGATACCAATTCTCTTATTTTAGACCTTGGTCACTGTTAAGCTGTATCTTTGATTAAAAGATTGATTGGGATTTAGGGAGATGGCATAGTGGATAAAGTACTTGACATGTAAGCACGAGAACTTGAGTTCAAATTCTCAGAATCTATTTAAAGCTAGGCACCACGTTGTGCATCTGTAATCCCAATGCCCTTATAGTAAGATGAAAGATAGAGACAAAAGCATGTCCAGCATCCAGTGGTCCAACTCACCCAGAAAAATGCAGTGGTCAACAACATAGAAATCCTGTCTTTTTTTGTTTTTGTTTTTTGGTTTTTCAAGACAGGGTTTCTCTGTGGCTTTGGAGGCTGTCCTGGAACTAGCTCTTGTAGACCAGGCTGGTCTCGAACTCACAGAGATCTGCCTGCCTCTGCCTCCCAAGTGCTGGGATTAAAGGCGTGCACCACCACCGCCCGGCCTAGAAATCCTGTCTTAAACAAGGTTGTTCTCTGACCTCCACATTGTAGTCATGGCCCATAGCTATATGACCAATGAATGCATACACATCACACACACACACACACACACACACACACACACAATGAATGAAGGAAGGAAGGAAGAAGGGAAGGGAGGAAATGAGGGAAGGAAAGGATAAAGGAAGGAAGGAAAGAAGGAAGGAAGAAAGGAAGGAAGAAAGGAAAGAAGGAAGGAAGAGAAATGGACACAGTGTTTAACTGGGCTGTGAGATTTTTAAAGCCAGGATTAATATGACTTTCATCTCTGTATGAGGATGTCCTGGTCTAGAAATTTGGGAAGCACCAGAAATAATGAGTTTAAACCAATTCCATGTTGAGTTACAATGCAGGACTCTTTAGTCAGTTTTCATTCCTATTTGTGGGTGTCTTCAAATAACCAAAGTGAACTTCCAAAAGCTGGATATAACTAATTCCTGGCCATTAGAATTACCACCACAGTTTATATGTACACGTGTGTATATGTGCTCTTGTGTGTTGTAAACATACATACCCATTAAAATTAGCTTGTCTGGGTCTCACTTCAGTATAATTTGTGTGTGTGTGTGTGTGTGTGTGTTCTCTATTTTCCTACCTCAGACATTTTGGGTTTGAGTGTGTACATAGGTCTGACTACAGGTTTGTCCCCAGACATGGGAAAAGGACTTCCAGAAGTATAGTTACCTGCATTTGACCTACAGGTAGTTTGACTTTAAGGTCAAGTCTTCATGAACCCAGTGTTTCTGGAAGAGGCCATAAATGAGAAGGTCATGGAATTTTCAGATCACAAACGAACTTTGCCATTTTCTTGAAAATCTGCTTTTATTTCAGGGATACCCTGTTGGATTTGACACTATAAATTATTCCATGTGTATATGTGCAGGTGAGCATTTGGAATGCTTGCTTTCTTGGCACTCTAGGCTTCTAGAGCATTTGAAATAGAAATTGAATGTGTAATTTTATTTATTTAAACACACTATCAGGTGTAGCATTTCAGGTACCATCTTGGGTTTCTTAGAAGATTGAGGTACCTACCACCTAGGTAGTTAGCAGGATGATGAGCAAATGGTAAGTTGAGTAGCTGAGTTTTTCTTTTGCCTTATCTCCAGTCCTGATCTAGTGAAGAAATAGATGAAGACAATGCCTCAGGGTTGTGGCTACTGTCTGTAAGACAAGGATTTGCCTGTTTGTAGATGTTGAATGTGGATAACGTGAAAGGTGTCAGCTTTGCTCCTCCAAATGGACCAAGACTGAAGGGAGAGGACCAGAATGATAGAAAAGACTTAGGGGTAAAGAGGTTGGAAAGAAAGCTAAGGAACACAGGGAAGGATTTTTGAGTCTTTGCTGTTGGATGGCTGGCCTTCTCAAGGGTTTGGGAAGGGTGGGTTGTGGTTGAAGCATTTGTAGTCCTCATGCCTGGGGTATAATCCTAGTGTTTGACTTGGGACAACACTTCACTGACATCTGAGCATGTCATTCTTGTCATTCCTCCTTAGCCTTTGATTCTCTAAAACAATCCTTTCACCCCGGCTATGGGTTCATATCATTTTGTTTAACTTGACATGTATAGGGTCCATTGGATTTCCATGTCTGGATTCTAGATTAGCGAATAGGCTAATGGCCTGGGTCAAGGGTTCCTGAACTGGAACTCCACTCTGTTCTGGCACTGCTGACTGCTTCCCTCCCACAGAGGACCCCAGAACTCCACTGGCCCCATCTGTTCTGGGGTATTTCCCTTTTTTGATAATGAGCTTTGCAATTAGCTTATCCTGGGCCCTTATTCATTTTCTGCCAGCATTGGCTTCATGGCTTAAACTTTTGGCATGGGTAAGAGCAGATGTCCATGGGATGAGCATGGGTGTGGAATAGACAGCCATGCAACTAGGGGTGGAGGAGGAAAAGGAAGTGGCAAATGGGACTGGAATGAAACCCAGAATTTGAGCTTACTGAATAATAAAGGTAGAAAAGACAGTTAGGGGCTCTTTACTGTTCCCTGAGCCAAGGATAAGGGACCTGGGGGAATTTGGATCTTCTAAGCTTTCCCATGGTGCCAAGTGTTCTACAAGGAAAGAGGCCTGTGGGGGGAGGGGGTTTCTCTTGGGGGCCACTGAAGATGTTGCATGTTGAAGGATGATGAACAAGGAGGAAGGCCACGTGCCATCCTTTCATTTGAGGTAGATGAGAAGGCCTTTCTTTAATTTATAAGCAGAGTGTGACATTCCTTAACAGATCTATGTCATTGGCCTTTGTGTCTGACAGGAGACAGTTTGGAGCATGCAGGGCAGGGTGCAGCTATCTGTGTGCTCAGTCACACGCCTTTGTGCTCTGGCTCCACCACTTTGTGTGTGAGATGCTTGTGTGTTCTATAGCAGGTCGTTTTACTCTTTTAACCCCTGTTTTTCTCACTAGAAAGTGGATAGAATGATAATTCCAGACTACTGTTGTTGCCAAAGAATCAGTGGCTAAACTATTAAATGCCCAATTTTGGGAAGCGTCTTGTAAATGGGAGATACTGCTATATTGAGAATACTCAACATTTAATTTGATCATGCACTTATCAACAAATGTGAGTTCCTCATTAATTTCTGGTATGATTGTGCCATTTTGGCCTGGTCCTGGAGAACAATCTGGATCCTGGGTTTGTAGGGGGTAGCCTGGTGAGGAAGATATGGACTGAGCTCTGGTTGAAGCGGGGCTTTCTGAGAAGGGTCCTCAGAGGGGATCTGGTACTTGGGTCCCAGTACTTTTGGTGTAAGAACACCAGAGAACAGAAGATCCCCAGAGACAGGTGGCCTGGAGTTTGTGGCTCAGAACAATGACAGTAAAACAATCGAAGGGCAACAGGGCAGTGCAGTGCTGAGGAAGAGGCTGCTGAGTTATGTTTTAAAGGGCTAGATTCAAGTCATTATGCTTCACTGAAAGGGCTGTGTCCTGGGCTGCCGAGAGCATGGGACAATGGCTAGTGCACAGCAGGTACTCATAATGCTAACTATCACTGCTTAAGAGCAGCCTAGAATATAGAACTACCGATAGAAACAGAAGTGAAGTCTTAGGGGGAGACAGGGCAGTCCAGGGTATGGTTGTCAGTGTACCCACTGTACCCACTGGGAATATCTGTTCAACATGCACACAGGATCTATTTCCCAGCCATCTCTCTCAGCAGCTTCATGGTCTCCCTGGCTTCTGGTCCTGTGACTGTGCTCCTTAGAAGACATTGAGTTTTATAAAGCTCACAGAGCATTCCTCCCCACGAAGTTGATGGCTTTGCTCCTGGCTGGTTTAGGCATCCAGCTCTGGGACAGAGTGTGAGAGAGTGTTATTTAAAAGCCCCAGCTGTGCCCTGCGTCCTGCACTTGGTGGGGCTCTCCATCACAGCAGACTCCTCCTTCCTGCTGAGATCCTGTATGGGTTTTCAAAGCTTGGGTCCTGATGAGTCATGACTTACTTATCCCACAATTCTTGATTTACATGTTACATGTGGTCAGTATCCCATTCATAGCTGGCAACAGTTCATGGGTTCCTGATTTGGTTACTGTGCTGCCTGTTTTCTTTCTTTCTTTCTATCTATCTATCTATCTATCTATCTATCTATCTATCTATCTATCTATATTTTATCCCCGGAATGTGATGCTTACTAAAACAAAAATGAAGTCCCTGAAGTAAACAGTCGGTGCCATTATCCCCATCTTGCAGCTGAGGAAACTGAAGCTTAGAAGTTAAGTGCCATGGCTGGGCGCTGATGGTACACACCTTTAATCCCAGAACCTAGGTTAATCCCAGCAGAGGCAGAGGCAGGAGGATCCCTGTGAGTTCGAGGCCAGCCTGCTCTACAGAGAGAGTTCCAGGATAGCTAGGGCTACACAGAGAAACCCTGTCTCCAAAAACAAACCCCCTCCTCCCCCCAAAAAAAATTAAGAAGAAAGAAAGTTAAGTGCCTTGCTCAAGGCTACACAGCTGGTGGGTGGAGGCACTCAGGTCCAAGAAACCCAGAGTCCTAACCTCTGCTGGACTACTGACTTTCATGGTTGAAACTTAAATATTTGATAAATTGAATACAGTCCTCTTTCTAGACTTGTCCAGAACATTGTCTATAATGCTTATTCTTGACACCGAGAGGTAATTGAATGTTTCCCATTTTTAAGACCAGGCCCAAATATCTGCAACAATAGCATCTCCTTGAATTGCTTGTCATTCATGAGGGGGCAGGGTAGGGCAGAAGACTGAAAGAAAAGTATTGCATAGTGTTGTTCTTAGCATAGACAGAGGGCTCTTTGGGATGACAACATATATAAGTCACATCTCAAGTTCTGAAAGAGTTTGAAGCACTGGGAAGTATTTTCTTCTACTTTCTACAGGCCAACACGGCAGTTCCTCTAGCTAAGTGCCTTACCCCAGGGTGTGATGCATAGGGGGTTTTCATGTCTCACAAAAAGGCCCTGGTAATTTATTTTCCCTTTTCTGTTAAAGTCATTGAATTGAATCGTACTTCCAATGAAACACTTTTAAAATTCACTTATGTCACTGCTTTTACACAGCACCATGAGATCCATCTAGACTTAAACATTTATTAGGCAGGCAGGAGACATGCTTCTATCTCCTCATGAAAACCAGTCAAAATCACCCTGAAGCCCTGTCTTGTCAATAACGTCACATACCAGCCACACTCGTCCCCTCACCTGCTTTCGGAGCACTAAAATCAGTCAGCCGAGGCCAAGCTACCGTGTAAGGAATAGATTAAACTAGCATACATCAAGGTGAAAGATAATTATTACTTGTGTCAGACAACACCTGTTTTTGCAGCATTCCTCAACTTAGTTAGACTGGAGACAGGCTAAACTTTCCAGTGAATTTTCCATCTGACAGTCGCTCCGGGCAGTTCGTCTGCAGAACACCCTTGCAATGTTTACATTTTTGAGGTAGATTAAAAATGTCATCTGTGAAATATAGCCTGAAAAATCTCACACTACGCCATGTTAACATTTACAAATACAGGGCTGGAATGGGAATCAAACTGGGGGAACCAGGAGAGCTCAGCTATTTCTCCCACAGAAATCTCTCACTGTCGTCTTTCATGATGTCAGACCAACAGGTCCTTAGAGGAGCCTCAGCCTTCAGTTCCAGGCCTTCAGATCACTGCACTTCACAGTTCGGAGCTATCATAATTTTTCAACAGCCCGTGATGTTTCCTTCCTTATGGAGAGTCAGGAGTCAAGTACCATTTGGGATTTGCTGAGCTCTGGGCCTTCTTGTCCCTAGCGTTGACCACAGCTTGTGATGACAATCCTACCTGGGGGAGCAATCTCTGACCCTGGGGCAAAACTCTAAAGTGTTTTTTAAATTGAAATGTGACACCGGTATGGTTGCCACAGACAGGCTAATGTCATTGCCATGTTTGAGCTTTGGGTTGTCCCTCAGCGAGGTGCAGAAAAACACAAGTGCAGGAGAGATTAAGACAAAAACAGTACTTGTTTCCTTCTCTAGAGAAGTGTGCAGACCTGCAGTTTTCTGGGCGGAAATCTTATGGCTGGCATCTGTGTTGCCTCCAATCACGGCTTCAGCTGACATGCTCTAAATGCAAGCTCCAGTGCAGGTGAAGGTAGAGAAAAAGAGGGCAGGAGGCATCCCTTTAACACACGGTTAGGCATCCAAAAGGCGTTTAAGGTACTGCACCCTTGGGACTATGATCATGAGTATGTGTTTTACAAATCTTCTGTGTCCTTTCAGGGCCCAAGCTTTCCCACAGCAGTGGAATCTGGCTCTATTCCCCAGTCTCCAGCCACCTCCCTTTTGGTAACCCTTTGCCTAGACCGTTTTGACAGCCTCTTTCCTCTTTCTTAATCCAGTCTGTCCCCAGTCTTCTGGCTACCAGTAGCCATTTGTCTAAAAGCAAGTTAGGTTTTCCATCTCTTGTCATGGCTTTCATGGGCACAGGAAAGTCTTAATCCTCCTGCCAGCCCCTTAAAAACACCTTTGTGACTGTATTGGGCTCACCTCATAATCTAGGACAGTCCTTGTTTCGAGACTGCTAATGTAATCGCATTTATATGCAAGTTCCTCCCCTACCACAATGGTGGCTAACTGTTCACAGGTTCCAGAGATAAGACATGGCTTCTGTTTTGAACTGGCATGGGGCTCATGCCTGTAAGCCCAGAATTTGAGAGATGGAGGCAAAAAGATGAGGCATTCAGGGGCAAACATGCCACTATAGCTAGCGTGGGATACAGGAAACTCTGTCTCAAAAATAAAACAAACAAAACAACATGCAGACATCTTTTCGTGTTTGACCTTTCGTGGTGACTCAGCACAACACTACCTTCACCATGATATCTCTTCCTTGACTACATTTCAGAAAATTCCCTCTGACCTAAATAGCAAGAAAAGATTGTGGGGAGAAGATGTTTGACAACCTCAAGGTGATGGTCTCAGAACCTCTGCTCTGGGCTGTGCAGGGAGGGCTGGACCACATCCATGTAGAGCTCCTCCCTGTGATCCGCTCTCTAGGCATGGCCTCTCACCTCCCTTTCTCTGCGTTTTGACCTGATATTGAACTTCCTCCAGGTCTGAGTCAAAGAGACTTATACCCAACCCACTGTGGTTTATGGAGGTGTTCACTAAAGGAAATAAAGAGGAAATTCTACCCACGGGACAGTGTTGGCTTTATCTGCCTCCAGGGTACAATGATTGGTCCTGAGTGAGCCCTGGCTAAGCCTGGGTACTTATCTGTGGACAAAGGTGGCTAGGTCATGTCAGAATGCCCCTCTGACTCTGTCTTGTTCTCTCCAAATGCTTACTGTGTGTCTTGGAGAGACATGATGGTGGGCACCTTTGATGGGAGGTGCAGTTTCCCAGATAGAAACTCTGAGACATAGAAGACCCCAGTAAAGTGATTGATTTGGAGGTATTCACAGGAAAACCCGAAGGGATAAGGAGTAGGGTGGGGAGGTGGGATTGTGACCAAGGAAGAACTACCAAGTGCAGTCCCAATGGGTAGCATTGGCTCTGTCCTCCACAGCAATCTGAGAGTGTAGGCCACACCTTACATTGCCCTGATTAGGAAAAGCAGTCGTTGCTTAAGGACTGCCCTAAGAAAACATAAATTCCTATGACATCTGGCACCCCTGGAGCCCAGAAAAGGAGACACTAATAATCTGATGAGACCCCCCCAAGCTATAGGTGCTTCTGGGAATGGGGGGCCAGTATGCCAAGAGATGATGTAGAGATCCAAGCAGGTCTGACCAGGGCTCTGATGTCCTCTACTACACCCAAAAAGGTCCTGTGCTCAGGCACTTCCTTTCCTCATGTGATCTAACCATCCCCACCCAAGCCTGTCCCTGTCAGTTTTATTCTCAGCTGGGGCCTTGTACTATACATTCCCGGCCTGTGAGGTAAGCTGACCTTCATGTGAAGACATCTTGTGGAGGCTGCTGGCCATGCTGTGTTTCTCAGGTTGTTGGTGTTGGAATTCTGAAGGGAGAAACCCATTTCCTTTTAGAGTCACTTCGTTGCCCAAGGATACTGGGTTTATCTGTCTCCCGGGGATGCTAGGGCTCTCAGCCTCTGTCCATTGCTGAGCTGTCAGCTGAGCCAGTTTCCTGAGCACCTTTGTCCGTGCCTAACCATGGTGTCTCCTCCCCTGTCTCTCCATTCTTGGGAGTTTAACTTCACTCTTGATATTCCTTACTTGGCCTATACTTCCCTGCTATTCAGTAGAGGCTGGTACGCAAATTAAGTTCACAGAAAACTTCTAGCTCTTTTCCCTTGACACTCTGTGCATGGGCGGTGTGTCCAACTACTTAACATTGTTACATGATATCATCTACAAAGTGTATGGTGGAGAACTGTGCATTTGAATTACAAAATAAATCAAAAAAGAAAGCCTCATAATGTTTTGAGAGTTTGGCCACTTTCATAGCTAACACGAAGCCTACAGGTTGTGGATTGAACACGCTTGCTTAGGTGCCACAGTTGATTCCTTAGCCATTAAAAAAGGATGCTGCCCACTCAAGTAACAACAATGAAGATTTTCCAAACTATTTCATTTTTTAAAATATGAAAGTGATTCCATTTTACTTAAACTGACATGTAAACCGTAGTAATAACAGCAGCTAATATTTGAATAGTGTGTCACTCATTTTACATGTGCTATTTCACTTCCTTCTTCCACCCTCAATGATCCATCAAGGCAGGGACTATCACCATCTCCGTTTCTCTGCTGAGACTGGAACCCAAGTCTGTTCTAGTCAAATAAAACCTGTCCTCTGTATCATTGCCTATTTTACCCCCTCCACCACAGTGAAAGAAGGAAGGGTCTCCTATTCAAAGTTGAGGGCATAGAACATGAACGAATCTGGCAAGTGAGAGTGTTTTTTCAGAACTTTAGATTCTGATGGGTTTTAGTCACCCCATTTATTAGGTTCCTTACCCAAGAGTTAAACAGAAAATGGACTCTCTCTCTCAAATCCCTTTCAGATGTGTTGGCCAGCAAGGCAGCCTTCATCGCCCCAAAGTGAGTCACTGGACAAGCCAGTTGTACTTCAGAGTGCTTTTCTGGGAGAGGGGCTTAGACCCTCCACGTAGTGTTTTTTTTTTGTTTTGTTTCTTAATAAAAAAGAGCTTTCCTGGAAGCCCCACCCAGTATCTGCTGCTTTTGTTTCTTTAGCCAGAACCCTATCAAATGACAACTCATCCTTAGTTGCAAAGAAGGCTGGGAAATAAAATTTGTTTTGTTTGTTTTTTTAAACATAGCTTTCCCAACAAAATCACCATCTTATTAGGAAGCAGGAGATGGTGGGTACTAAGTAGATAGCCAATACTGTCTGCGGTACCCCACTCCTGTTCTCACTGTCTTATATAATTTAGTTCATAGACCATGATTTCAACTAACCTTGGACCAATATGCTAAACTCTTTTCCCTTTATCCTTTCAACACATTTGTGCGTCCCACAGACATCCAAACTCAGTATGTCTTTCACAGAACCTATCTTTTCCCCAAAACCCACTCCCTCTGTGTTTTATATTTAAGTGAACACAATCACTGTCCATCTAGCTATTCCAATGAGAGGTACCTAGGCCCTCCTCACGTATTCCGTAGCCTTCACCTGTGATGGCACACGAAGCCTGTGCTTTTGCTTCTCTTTACGTGATTTTGTCTATCCCCCTCACCTTCACCCAACAGTGTCTGGAGAGCACAATGCATCATGACCAATTAAGGTTTATTCCAGGATTAAAAGACAATTCAGTGGTGGGAAATCTGTCATTGTAATTCAGCATCCTTAAAAATTAAAGGGAAAACACAAAGGCTTATAGAATGAGGGAAAAAAATCAATCAACAAAATTAACATGCTTTGCTTGTCTGCAGTTAGAAATGAGTAAGAAAACATACTTGGGAGTGAATTTATTCGAGAGTTGCTAGACCTGCACACTGTAAACTGTGAAATATTGTTGAAAGAAATTAAAGATCTAGATAGCTGGAAAATCGTACTGTGTTCATGGATTAGAAGACTGAACATTGTCAAGATGGCAGTACCATTCCGAGAGAGCTTTGGCTTCAGCACCATCTTTATCAAAATCCCAATTCCAACTTTTTTCTTCTTTCCAGAAATGGGAAAGTAGATCCCAAGATTTATGTGAAATTTCAAGAGGCTCTGAATAGTCAAGAAAATTTGGAAGATGAACAACTTAAGTTGAAGCTCAGCTTCAAAACTTAGTGTAAGTCTATGGTGATCAAAACAGTGTGCTCCTGGGATTTGGACAGAGGTTCAGGCTGATACAAAAGAACTGAGAGTTATTTTTGTCCGCTTTGGCTACCATGACAACATACCATCAAGTGGGGAGCTGGAACAGCAGAAATGTGTTTCTTGTGCTTCTAAAAGATCTGGGGGCTGGACCGAGTCCAAGGTCAAAGCCGTTGCCTGGTGCTAGTCCTAGTGGAGGCTCTTTACCTGGCTTGGGGCTTGAGGAGGCTCTACTTCTTCTCACAAAGTAACAATTCTATTATGAGGGCTTTCTGCTCCTGACCGAATCTAACCCTAATCACTGCCCCAAATCCCATTACATCCCATCCCATCCCATTAAATACCATCACATTGATGATTAGGGCTTTACTATATGATGAGGAGGCTCATAAACTTTCAGTCTATAATAAGAGGCATGAAATAAACCCATCGTCTATGGTCAATTTATTTTTGACAAAGTGGCCAAGGCCGTTCTGTGGGAAAAGTCGTTTTTTTGGACAAATAGCTACATTTAAAAAGATCCAGGCTATACACAAAATGGATCAAATACTGAAATATAAGAACTAAAGGCATAACCCAGAAAAACAAATGTTGCATATTTTCTCTCACTTGTGGAATAGCTTTGAATATTCAGATACATGTGTTCATTTGGAATATCCATAGAGGTCAGGGAAATTATAAGGGGCTATGGAAAGGGGCCTTAAGGGGAGGGGAGATAGAATGTACTGGTAGAAAGAGTTAAAAGGAAGTATTGCAACAGGAAGAGTTAAGTTGAGGTGGGAGATGGGGAGCAGGGTTGAGAAGAGAACACAGGGAAGGATAAATAATACCAAAGACCTCAAAAAAAAAAAAAAAAAAAGGTCACCTGGAAACCTACTGTTGGAGAAGCTTCCTAATACACACACAAATACTTCAAAAGAGTTAAAAGGAAGTTACCTTATAACAGGGTGATAATGCCTTACTAGACACCACAGCCTAACAAATAAAAGACCCAATATCAGGAGTCAGTTTTCTTTTTTGGAGTTGTTGGCCAGTGAGTTTCCAGACCCCCACCCCAAGCATTGCAGGGCTATTGCTGATGCTATTGGCCACCCTCTAGATCTTGATGTTAGACCCTATTGCTGAAGAAAATATATGCTTGAGTCATAGGACATGGGAAAACTAAGCTCATTCTGACCTGGAGGCGTCTTCCATAATAGTTAACTTTCATAGTGCTATGCACACTGCTAGAGGAGAAAATCAAGCTGTGAGCCTTATGAGTGATAACAGTGACTGGCCAGGAGAGACATGCCCACTGATGCAATAGTGGCATGAACATCATGGGAGTAACCAATTGCTTTATGATTGGATTTAAGTACTACTTTTCTTTTCTTTTTCTTTTTCTTTTTCTTTTTTCTGAGACAGGGTTTCTCTGTGGCTTTGGAGCCTGTCCTGGAATTAGTTCTTATAGACCAGGCTAGTCTCGAACTCACAGAGATCTGCCTGCCTTTGCCTCCTGAGTGCAAGGATTAAAGGTGTGTGCCAGCAACTCAGCTGCTAAGTACTATTTTTCAAGATGAAATTCATACCTGGCACCATTATCTAGCCAAGAACTCATGGAAAGGTAAGTCATAGGTCCTAGGGGAGAACCTACTATCATTATTCTGCTAAATAGACATAGTATTTGTCTATTCTTGAGACAGAGTCTCACTATGTAGCCTTTGCTTTCCTGTAACTTGATACAGAGACCAAATTGGCCCCAAACTCATAAGATCCTCCTGCCTCTGCCTTGTGAGTGCTGGAATTAAAGGCGTGGAGTACCATGCTCATCTTAAATGGACAGAGTATTAAACTGACTTCTAGTGACTTCTGATTATACCTGTAGATTAATGTAACCTTTTCATCAAAGAAGCTTCTATTTTGAGTAAATGCTAACTAACACAGAGACCCACAGCTGTCAAAGGAACAGAGAGCAAGAGACTGCAGAATGCCTAGCTCTGAACAGGACTTCTATATCACAACCCCTGCAGGGATCACTTTGAAAGAGGGAGTAGATGATTACAAGGAAAACAGTGTCTTCTGTACACAGCAGGGCAGCTGCACATATGAACTCAAAGAAGTTATGACAGCATGCACGAGACCTATACAAGCTCAAGCCATACTGAATCTCAGCACAGAAGAGTCTCACCACTTGCCAAGAAGTTACCAGCAATTGTCAGCTGCTGGGAAAAGAAGAGTTGATTTTCTCCAAGAGTATTGTCCCTGATAAGTTGACCATGCTCCAGTGGAAGGCCACACATCCAAGACTATATGAGTGGCACAAACTGGTCTTGATGGTTTCAAAAACATAATATAAAACAAGTACATTAAATTGGGTGGTTAGCGAAGGAGGGTGGGATTGGGAGGAGTTGGAGGAGAGAATGAATATGATTAAAACACATTATACAAAATTCTTCAACAATAACAACAACAAGAAGAAGGAAAGACATAAAATCTCCTGCTGGGCAGTGGTGGCTCAAGCCTTTAATCCCAGCACTTGGGAGGCAGAGACAGGCAGTTCTCTGTGAGTTTGAGGCCAGCTTGGTCTACAGAGTGAGTTGCAGGACAGCAAGGGCTATACGGATAAACCCTGTCTCAAACAACCAAACGAAAATAAAAATAAAATCTCCTGGGTAAAGAGGAGATTTTAGATTCTAGATTTGGCAGTAGTCGTTTGGCTATAATACCAGAAATACAAGCAGCAAAGGAAAAAATAGAAAAATGAGAATTAAAATGAAAACTTTTGTGTATCAAAAGAGCAGAAAGACAACCATAGGATGGGAGATATTTGCAATTCATCTATCTGACATGGGTCTGATATCCAGTATACATAAACAACTCTTAAAATTGAACAACAAAAAGTAAGGGTAAGGGGCCAGAAAGATAGCCAAGTGGGTAAAGGTGCTTGCTACACAAGCCTGATAATCTGAATTCAATCCCTGGAAAGAAACTGGAGCCCATATAGAAGGAGAGAACTTACTACTACTGCAAGTTGTCTTATCAATTCCACACATCACATTCTCTGTCTTTTTCTATAATAATAATAATTTTAAAAAGTAAACACAAAAGTAAGAACCGAATAGACATTTCTTCAAAGAAGAGATAAAGTTGGCTCACATCTATAAGATGATCCCCAGAACTTTTTAATTCTTAATTTTTAATTAACTTTTAATTAACTGGTAACTTCTTGGCAAGTGGTGAGACTCTTCTGTGCTGAGATTCAGTATGGCTTGAGCTTGTATAGGTCTCGTGCATACTGTCATAACTTCTTTGAGTTCATATGTGCAGCTGTCCTGCTGTGTACAGAAGACACTGTTTTCCTTAACTTTTAATTCTTAACTTTCATTAAGAAAATGCTAACAGTAACCAGGAGTGGTTGCATACCCCTTCAGTCATAGCACTTGGGAAACTGAGGCTTGTTACAAATTTGAGTTCAAGACCAGCTTGGACTACAGATAAGATTGACACTATCTTAAGAAAGGAAGGAAGGAAAAGAAATAGAGGACAAAAACCCAACCCAAGAGGACACCATTTCATACTCCTTAGGTGAGATACAATAAAAACCCAGAATTGGCAAGTACATGAAGAAAATGGAACTCTTGCACGTTGTCAGTGTGAATGTGAAATGATGGGAATAGTATGTAAAATAGTTTGATAGTTCCCAATAAATCAAATGTAGAATTACCATTTAATCCAATGAATACATTCCTGATATATAGGTGGCATAACTGAAAAGGATGTTCAAACAAAAACTTGTAGACTGATTTTCACTGCAGCCCCATTCACGGTGGCCAAAAGACAGAAATAACCCAGCGTCTACTGACTGACAAACACCCTGTGGTGTGTTCAGATCACAGAGTACCATGCAGCAAGGAGTGGGTATCGATGCACACTACAACCTGGCTGAATCCTCACATTATTCTAAGGGACAGATGGCAGAAGCCAAAGGCCACTCACCATATGGTTCTACTTTGACAGTGTGAAAACCTACAGAGACTTGGACAGGTTAATGTTTGATAGGGATTCAGGTTAGGGAGAAACTGAGAGGAATGGCTTAATGGGCAGAGGCTTGCTTTTAGTGTGATAGGTTCTGGAACAAGACAGTGTCGATGCTGGCACAGCACTAAGAAAGCAATCACAAGGTACAGTTTACCATTGGTGACATCCAGTGGGACCAGCACCACTGAAAGTCATTTTAATCAACTGGTTTAAGCACATGCCCTTATCATCATCGTGGGCTTCTGCTGTGTGGCCTTTGTATGAGGTCCAGGAGGTGGGATGGGCTAAATTTTTCTCTGGACATTGTAACTGTCAGTTGTCACAGGATCACAAAGCACAGGGGATCCAGGCATATTATTGTGATTAGAAATCAGAAGGAAAAGGAAGATGCTAGCTGAGTGTCCAATGTTTGAGCCTGGAAAACAGATGCCAAGGTTTTCAGCAGAAAGTACTAGCCTAGACAAGAGGCAGAAGGACAAGGTTAGGGCCACCTGGTCCAGAGGCAACAGAGTTGGGTAAGGCGGGAGCTGTAAGAGTGTCTGCAAATCCCCAAAGAGATTTCTTTAGGGTTATAGAATGGGGCTGTTTAATGAAGTTCTGTTTTGTTCTTGAGGGAACATTTTAAAATATAGAATGCTGTGGCCTTTAGAACAAATGATCCTTGGTCTCTACCATTTCTCCTCTGTGGCCCAACTGTGCTATCCAATGAATTTCTGCAGCTTCCAACGTCTTCCCTCCATGAAATGAGACTAACTACATCTTCCAGGTAGGATTATTGTGAGAACGGGGATGATATATATATATGTGTGTGTGTGTGTGTGTGTGTGTGTGTGTGTGTGTGTGTGTGTGTGTGTGTGTATTAAAGTGTCAGGGGATAATATCAAAATTACCCAATTGTAGGACTTAATTATTCTTGGCCTGTATTTTAGCCATTTGACTTTCCTAAGACAAAATGCATTGAAGTCTCAGCGAGTAGCTCACTGAAGAGTCAGCTATCCCTCCGCCAACCTGAGCTTCCTCCAGTGGGTGGGTCATGGTTCTCATGCTGCTTCTTGCCTGCTGAGGACATTCCCGTGGCTCTGCTCCCCACATTGGCTGTGCTTGGAGGCCTCCACACATGGTGTGGCTGTGGGAGGCCTGGCCTTTGTTTTCCTGTGTGCCCAGTGTCTGTTGAGGCTGTTCTTGTTTGTGGCTTGGCCGCTCTGCTTCCCACTCTGCCTATGAGGAGCCGCACTGTCTGTTCTCCAAGCCAAGCCTGTCTGCTACTGCTGATTCCTGGGAATCAGCCACTTCCCTCTTTTGGGGCAGCATATCGTCGCAGGGTGGATGACAACTGCTGGGAAACCCCGCCTCGGCTGGAATGAAGCCATAGCTTTCAAGGCAGCAATGTGAGAGAGCAAACAAGAGCTGGAGTAATCTGGTAATTCTATTGAATGTCATAGCCCAGCTTAGCCATAGTGGATACCCACATGTGGGCAGAGAGTAAAAAGACCATCATCTTGTGTAGACGTCCACAAGAGAGGTACTTTGGGCCCGGACTCTTGCCATGGGGGAACAATATGTACCTAATAGTCACTTCAGCTGAATACTGGGTGAAAAATAAAATAGCAGCAGAGAATAAAACTTCTCAGAGAAGAAACTGCTTCAGATGACAACACCCCTCCCCACCCTGCATCCCCCGCCCCGGCCTCTGTGCTCTCCGCTCTCCTGACATCCTCTCCAGGCAGACGACAAGATGTGTCAAGGGACAGAAAGAGAGAGAGATGGGGGTTAAGAAGGGACAGCGTGGTAACTGCAGAGCAAATAGCAAATGTGAAAACTAGCAGGTCAGGGTGTCAAGGAGACTTAGAACAGCAATGTCCACTATCCAGTTTCATATTTGAGTCATACCATCTGGTCTGTCTTAGAGAACTCTTAACGAGTACTTGAAAAGAATGTGAGCTCTGTAGTCATTCAGGGCTCTATGAATATCACTTAGGCCAAGTTGTTTAATAATGTTGCTTAAATTATTCTCTCATTGACATTATCTTATTTCTGTCAATTACCAAGAGCAGTATTGCAATCTCTCAAATAACTGTACATTTTTGTCTATGTCTTAGTTACTTTTTTGTTGCTGCCATAAAACACCCCGACAATAGCAGCTTAGGGAAGGGAGGATTTATTTCGGCTCAAGGTTTGGGGAGATACTCCATCACTGCAGGAGAATCACAGTGGCAGGAGCTTGTGGCAGTTGGTCACAGTCAAGAAGCAGAGAGTGGCGGATGCACACTGTGGCTCTGTGCCATTTCTTCATTGCATGCAGTCCAGGGTTCCAGCCAGAGAACGGTGCCACCCACAGTGAGCACACTCTGCCACCTCGGTTAGCATAATCAAGATCACCCTTCACAGACATGCCTAGGGGCCATGCTCCCAGGCGATTCCAGAGCCGGTCAAAGTTCATAGTAACAACAACCACATTCCATTTCTCTCTTTTGGGTCTGCCAGTTTTCACTTTGTGTATTTTGAATTCCTGTTTTCCTGTGTATGTCTCATTAGGATTGTTACTCTTTCTTCATTGACCAAGTAAAATGTCTCTTTCTAGTTCTGTTAATTCTCCCTACTCTGAAATTTTTGTGATGTGACAACATGTTTAATGTTTCATGATTCATCTATTTTTTTTTCTTATTTCCTTTTCAACTTACCTGTGCCTTTAAATTTAATGTGTTTCCTGTAAATAGTGCATAGTCCAGTCTGGCCAACCCTAACTCCCAGTTGAATGTTTATTTATAGTTGACATACTGATGTCTGTCTCCTGGTTCCAGTCTTCAAACTTGCTGTTCGTTTTCTGTTTGTCGACTCTATTCTTTGTTCCTCTGTTCCTAATGTTCTGCTTTTTTTTTTTTTTTTGATTAAAAAGGTTAATTTAACATTCCATTTTATTTCTTGACATTTTAATTATATCTTCTCTATTGGTTGTTCTTGGCACAACAGGACACTCCTGCACATTAAAAAGTCTTCCTTTAAGCCAGGTGTGAGCTCACACCTTTAGTCCCAGCACTAGGGAGGCAGAGGCAGGTGGATCTTTGTGAGTTCGAGGCCCACCTGGTCTACAAAGCAAGTTCCAGGACAGACAGGACTGTTATAAGAGAAACCCTGTGTCAAACAAACAAACAAACAAACAAACAAAGTCTACCTTAAGTTAATATTCTATCGCTTACATCAAAGACACTTGCTACAGAATTTGGTTTAACTGACCTCCCGATATCATTTGGCTAACCATTTCTACCTATTTCTGTTCATGCATCTTGCAAATCATAAAACCACAGGACTGCTTTAAATAATCCACTTATCTTTAAGGGGATTTACTGAAGGAAACAGAAATATTCTCTTATTTTTACCCCATAGTCACCATTTCCAGCACTTTTCATGTCATGTTCACCTGGATTTCTATCTTGTATAATTCTCCATCACCATTAAGATTTTCTTTGGCATTTTTAGCACAATTATGCTTGTGGTAAATTTTTCAGATTACTTTTGTCTGAAAATGTGTTGATTTTTACTCTAATTTTAAAGGACATTTGTAACGATAAATCTTTCCACCAATCCGCCAGAGCCCCGCCGCCACGTTAAGGTCCCAAGTAAACACACAGAGATTTATATTAGGTATAATGCTACTGGCCAATGACTAGGATTTCTTATCTGCAAGATCAGTCTTAATTATCAACCATAACTATTAATCTATATATTTATAAGGCTTATCTTATAGAGGACGCCAGCCTTGCATCCTGTCTTCCTGTTGGTCACATGACGACTCCAGAGAAGAGAGCAGGAGCAAGAGGAAGAGGAAGAGAGTGACTTCCTGCTTGTTCCTGCTTATATTCTGAGTCTGCCTGCTATGTCACCTCCTGCCTGGATCAGACATTTTTCTGTAGATAATGAATTCTAGGCTGTCAGATTATGCTTCATTTTCCCCAGCACTTTAAAAATGGTATTCTATCATTTCCTCCTAAAACCCATTATTTCCAGGAGCAGACAGCTGTCACTTGTAGGGTGTCCCTTTCTGTGTCATTTCGCCTTCTTCTCTGGCCACTTTTCAGGTTTTACCAGTAGTGCTGGTTTTCAGCAGCTTTACTGGGGTATAGCTGGCTGGAGTTTTTCTTTTCTTTCTTTTTGCTGGTTTGTGCATGCTGTGTGTGTGTGTGTGTGTGTGTGTGTGTGTGTGTGTGTGTGTGTGCAGATGTCCTTATGTCACATTGTTCATGTAGAATGTAGAGGTCAGAGTGCAATCTCTGGGGTCTGTCTTTGCCTTCCACTCTATTTGAGGCAGGATCTGTCTGTGCTGAGTCTCGTGGAGCACAGGCTTGCCTGGAGATTCCTCAGGTAAAATCTATATGAAAACATGTTTCATCCATTCTTTATACAGGTCCTTGGGATCTGAACTCAGGTTCTCATGCTTGCCCATGACCTTTACCCACTATGTCATCATCCTGTTTCTGTTTTATATTTTTAAGTCTATCTCCTTCAGCTTCTATTGGGTTCTGGTTTCTTACTTGAGTGATTTGAACTGTCATTTTTTGTTGTTGTTGTTGTTCAGTGCTTATAGTTATTTACGAATGCCAATTCAGTATAAAGGAGCCCCTTATTTTAGAAGCGAGAAGTTCTTGAGTGAGTTTTCAGAAACATGTAGGGAGCCGTCCCTGCATTCTCCATTACAAGATGGCACCTGCATCCGGCAGGCACCGAATGTAAACAAGTTAGTGCGCAGGCGCTGGGTAACTTTCCATTCCTTGGTCTCTGCCTCTTCCGTGGCGTCATATGGTCCGATGAGCTACAGCGAATCAGGGGGTAACACGTCCGAGGTGGCGGTTGCCAGCCTTTATAAGGGATGGGTTCTTGGGAGTTCGGGGTCTCCGCCCTGTAAGCTTATGCTCTCTCTCTCAAGATGCATTAAAGCTTTACTGCAGAAGGATCCGAGTGTCCTGTGTCGTTCTTGCTGGCGAGACGATCGCGCGGGACAGAAACACACCTATTTCCTTGGCTGTCCCCATCTTTCCATATTGGAATGATCTTGGAAGCAGGTTTGGAGACAGGCATTTTAGTGCTGTTTAGTTAATTTGGAAGGTGATCCCAGAAAACCCCTTCAAGGAAGTTAAGAAGTGAGCAGGAGGCCGAAGCAGGTTTGTTAAATTATGATCTACAATGGAGGTCAGCCCTGCTGAAGATGCTCAAGAGGCAGTGAACCATGTCTCAGAGTTACCCCAGCCAGGTGGAGCGTAGATGTCTGCAAATTCCCTGTGTGCCTTCTAGAGAGCAGAATTTAGGGCGATTGTTCCCAAATGTTCACTTGTTTATCTTCAGGCAGTCGATACAGGGATTTTTTCATAAATCCCAGTGGCATTTAGATATGAATGTTGAGAGACTGTGAGACCTCTTCATGTCTGCTACTCGATCCTATCAAGAAACACACACAAAACAAACAAACAAAAAACAGGGCTGGAGAAATGGCTCCCAAATTAAGAGCACCGGCTGCTCTTCCAGAAGACCTGGGTTTCCAGCACCCGCATGGCAGCTCATGCCTGTCTGTCACTCCAGTTCCAGGGGATCTGACACCCTCACACAGACATACATGCAGGCATAACACCAACATACAGAAAATACAATTTTTAAGAAGAGCCAAAACTTATCCTGTCTTAAAGAATTTTGGGAAATATTCCTTCTCAATATAACACCATCCTCACCTTCGCTGGTTAGGACCCAGGTGGAGGCCTGCCTGGCTCCTCCCTCCCTCCTCCCTCCCTCCCTCCCTCCCCCTCCCCCTCCCTCCCTCCCTCCTCCCTCCTCCTCCTCCCTCCCTCCCTCCTTTCCTTCCTTCCGCCTTCCCTTGAGCACCCTAACTTGTCCCTAACTTGTTCCCTCTTCAGAGCCTGTGTACTTACTCTCTCTCTGCCTCGAATGCTGTTCACATCTTTGGTTTCTGTTCTACATTTAAATTTTTTGCCTGTGTGTCCTCTTTTAAAAGATCTTTTTGCTTAATACCATGTCTAAAGCAGCTTCCCACCTCCCTAGTTTAATTATATGTGTATCATGCTGAATATTTTGTTTTCCTGGACAGACTCTGTAAACTTTTCTCTGTCTTGTCTGGACTGTTTCTCTCCTGCCAGCCAGTCCCTGCTATTGCTTATAAAATAATCACTCTGAGGCTTAATATTAATTATAATTGCTTGGCCAATGGCTCAGGCATATTACTGACTAGCTCTCACAATTAAATTAACCCATTTAGTTTATATTTTACCACGATGCTCATGGCTTGTTACTTCACATCTTGTGCTCTCTCTATCCACCAGCCCTGCCTATCCCTCTACTGCCCAGCTTTTTATCGAACCAATCAGGTGACTTAGGCAGGCAAGGTGAAACAAATGTAACATATCCTTATATAGTTAAACAAATGCATCATAAACAAATGCAGCACAGCCTTACATAATTAAAGTAATATTCTACAACAATAAACCCTCGAGTTTGTAATAGGAACTCATGAATATTTCTTGAATAAATGAATAGATGATTGAATAAACACACTAAAATTTGTAAGTAAAATTAGCTGCAAGTAAAAGATGGAAGCAACCCGAGGTATTATACCAGGTGAATAAGCTAGTCTCCAAAGGACAAATATGATTCCACCTATTCTAAATATTTATGAGATAAGAAGTTGAATGGTTTCTGCATTGATTTCGGGGTGGTGAAAATGGGACATTAGTGTATGGTGTATGTACACAGATTGTCAATTAGGAAGAAGAAGTCCTGTGGAGGAATATCATGATAACTGTACAACAGTACAAACATGCTTAATACCGCTAAAGTCTAAGTTTAAGGATAGTTGAAAGAGTAGACTTTATATAATTCATTTTTAACCACAGTAAAAATAATCAAAGTTGAGCTTCCATAGGAAGTAAAGCTGGGCTGGGAATCTGCTTCCACACTCACTTCTGCATGAGATTGAGGAAGCTGCACTCCAGATGTCTATGAAGTGGTCTCTTCATCTGAAAATGAGAGTAATGAACAGCTCGGTGGTGGTGGCACATGTCTTTAATTCCAGTACTTGGGAGGCAGAGGCAGGTGGATCTTTGTGAGTTCGAGGTCAGCCTAGTCTACAGAGTGACTTTTGGGACAGTCAGGGCTACACAGAGAAACTCTGTCTTGAAAACACACACACACACACACACACACACACACACACACACACACACACACACACACACACTACGAAAATGAGAGTAATGGTAGTTTTCACTCTGTAAAACTATATTACAATGTTATAATTGTAATTAGGTAATTATGTAGGCATTTATAGAGCTATATATTTCATCAATCATTCAAAGTTTAGAAGAACTTTGGTGATGGATATTAGATTGATATTAATTAAATTAAATAAAATTAAAAATAGAGCATACTAAAATAAAAGTTTCATCCATTCTTATCATCACTGCATAACAGAAAATAACGTTTTGATATAAAAAGAATTATGAATTACTTTCAAATGAAGAACATTAAAAATTATTTTGGGAGGCTGGAGATATGGCTCAGTGGTTAAGAGCACTAGTTGTTCTTTCAAAGGATCCTGGTTTGATTCCCAGCACCCACATGGCAGCTCACAACTGTCTGTAATGCCAGTTCCAGGGAATCTGACACCTTCCTCTGGATTCTATAGGTGCTGTATATACATTCTTCACAGATATACATGCAGGCAAAACACCCATATACATAAAATGAATAAATACAAATTGTAAATTAATTTTTGAAAACTTAATATTGTCAACAATCATAGAAACAGTACTTTGGATTAACTCCCCTGCTGTTTAAAAGCTAAACAACCCTTATGTTGGTTCACAGTCTGTAACTCTAGCCCCAAGGGATCCAATGCCTTTTTCTGACCTCTGTGGACACCAGGCATGCATGTGGTGCCCAGACATACATGCAGGCAAAACACTTAGACACATAAAGTTTAAAAAACAAGTCAAATAATAACTATGTTTTGGATGTCTTTTAAAGACATCAAAAAGAAAGAGATATTGACACTCTATTGATACAAGTTCCAAAATAAAGAGGAAATCCCCAAAAGTCGACCCTGGCCTTCAGAATGTTTGCAGGATCTGAATGAGGTAGCCAAGAGACTGATCAGTGCTTTCTTGAGGCTCATGGGGCTGACGGAATAAATGTTGGAATTTAAGACTATAAAAGTAGCTGTCTGGTGCTTGCTTTGGCAGCCCATATACCAGAAAGTAGTTGTCTGACCCCTCCCACTACTGCATCTTTGGGTTGAGAGACTTAATGGCCACCCCTACAAGTAAAAGTGAACTCTGGGCTTTCTGGTCAAACTTTAAATGGTATCAGGGTGAGAAACTGGATTAAGGTAAGCCTGGATTTCTAGTGCACGTAAGCAACTAGAGTAAGTAGATATGAACCTTTTCTAATACCCCAAGCCTCAAAATAATTCTACAAATAATTTTACAAACACAATGTGCAGTGCATACCCAGGCACAGAGGAAGACTCTGAAAATTAACTAAATCAGAAAAGACATCAAGAAATAGGACAGTTCAGTATAGACTCTCTAGATAAAGGAATTCTGGTTTATTTTTGTCAGTGGTGGAGACCAAGCCCAGGGGTTTGTGCTTGCTAGGCAGGTACTATGCCAACAGACCGTATCTCTAGACCCTAGATATTGGAATTCTTGAACATAGTTTTTAAATACCTAGGTTTGGTGTTCAAAGGAAAACACCGAGGCTTTTTGTAGTAATCTGGTGCATCAGTCACTTTTCATTGCTAGGACAAAGTATCCAAGAGACTACTGAAGGGAAGAAAGGATTGCTTTGGCTCACAGGTTCCGGGTTGCAGTCCATGGTCACTTGACTCCACTGCTCCAAGGCTCAGTCATGGTGAGGTGAGACATCAGGCAGGAAGCACGTAGTAGTAAAGTAGAGAGAGGCTCTCCTCGTGGTGAGCATGTGGGGGACAGTGAAAGGAGCAAACAAGGACTAAGATAATGTATTTTCTTCAAGGGCAAACTCCAAGCAACCCACTTTCTCCAACTAGGTCCCTTGTCTCAGTTCCCATCACCTGCCAATAATGTTTCAAACTATGAATCTGTCACTGGTTAGTGTTGCAGCCTCATGATCTAGTCACTTTTCAATACAGCCACCAACGGAGACTTTCAATATGTAAGCTTTCTGGAGGATACTCTAAATCTAAACCATAGCATACAGGAACTACAAGAAAGGACATGGGACATTTGGAAAAGAATCAAGTAGTAAATCTAGAACTTAAAAATCATATATTTGATAGGCTTCATAAAAGATTAGACATGGTTGAAGAAAAAAATGAGTGACATGAAAGATAAGTAAATGGAAAAAATCTAGAATGACGCATAGGGAAACAGAAAATATAGAAATACAGAAAGGAAAATAACAGACAAAAAAATAGTGAGAAAATCTAATAGCATACACGTGTATGGAATTCCAGAAGTTAAAAAGAGAGCATGTGGGATGGCTGTAAGTATGAAGAGATGAAGGATAAGAATTTTCTAAGCTTGTAAAAATCATCAAACCAGGGGGCTGGAGAGATGGCTCAGAGCTTAAGAGCACTGACTGGGCTTCCAGGGGTCATGAGTTCAATTCCCAGCAACCACATGGTGGCTCACAACCATCTGTAATGAGATCTGATGTCTTCTGGCCTGTAGGAATACATGCTTGTAGAACACTGTATGCATAATAAATAAAATACTTTAAAAAATCATCAGACCACAGATTCAACTCAAACAGATAATGTACCTGGGATATTTCTACACAAACGGCTAGAAATCAAAGATGAGGGAACAAAACAAACCTTAAAACAGCTACAGAAACATTATTGATCATCATCAAAGGAAGAGCAAAGATGCTACTTCTCAGAAAAAAAGCAACAAGGGATTTCTAAACAGGGGCAATAAGGAAGAAAACAGGGATGATTCATCTTTAGTATGCTGAGAGCAAACAGCTGGCAGCACGCTATGATAACCCTGGAACACATCATTCAAGAATGAGATCAATGGTGCACACTTTGAAGCCCACCACTTGGGCGGCAGAGGCAGACAGACCTCTGAGTTCAAGGTCAGCCTGGTCTACAGAGTGAGTTCCAGGATAGCAAGGGCTACACAAAGAAACCCTGTTTCAAAAAAAAAAAATCAAAAACAATAAAAAAGATTGAGACCAAAAAGTAAAGAAAATGTATCATTACCATTCCAAAAAGGAGTCATAAAGTAGTTCTTTAGGCAAAATGGATTCTTATAAAAAAGCTTCCCTCCAGGCTCATGTGCACCAGGGCCCATGTGTCCGGGTCAGAGAAGAGCTTTCAGAAGTTGGTTCTCTCCCTGTCATTTGGGTTCTGGGGACTGAACCCAGGTCATTCTCAAGGTTGGTGTCAAAAGCCTTTGAGTCATCTCACCAGCCTCCAAATGTTGTCTTCACATAAATTCCAAGATGTAGAAAAAAATGTGAACAACAAAAAATATGTGCTAAATTTAAGTAGTATTTATATAAAATGATTATATTGAGGGAAACTTAGAATATAGAAAGTTACAACTACATTTTTATGGCATAGCATTATGGAGGAAGGGTTAATAAGAAATCGGTGAAAATATGAAACCACTATTACTTGATTAGTCAAGGATGCCAGTTAAATCTCTAACTGTTAGCATCTTAATGCAGTGTCACCCCTTCTCCAGATTCATACAATGATTCAGTTAGGCCTCTGGGAGCAGCTGTGAAGACAGAACTGCCCCAACCGGACAATTGTTCTTATAAGAGGGGCCCAAGGGAGGACTTCAATCCCTTCTGTCACATGAGGACATAAGGAGAGGTGCTATGAATTAGGAGCAAAGCAAAGAAGTAACGAATGTGCTGGCACTTTGACCTTGGCCTTAGCCTCTGAGATGTAAGAAACAAATCTGTTCATAAAACCAGTGTGTGGTGTTTTGTTATAGCATCCTGATCATACTCAGACACTATGGTAGTCCCCCGAATCAATAAAAATGTGTATTTTTTCTAAACTGAGAATGGGACAGGTGGAATAATAAGACAATGTTCGTTTAACCTAGGAGAAGCTGAGGAAGGAGACAAAAGGAATACAAATCAAGTAGGGCAACGCAGAAGACAAACCGTAGGATGGCAGCTTCAAACTTAGTGACTGCATGAATGTAACTGGAAGAAGTCTCCAATTCAAAGACAAAAGTGTGGCTAAGTAGGGAGATGGCTAAGTCAGTACCATGCTAGCCTTGCAAGACTGAAGACCTGAGTTCAATCCCCAGATCCCATGTAAAAAGCCATGCACCCGGTGCATTGTCACTTCAGAGACACTTTGGTTGGAAGTAGGGACAGGTAGATTCCTGGAAGCTCACCA
This sequence comes from Cricetulus griseus, assembly GCF_003668045.3. Lineage (NCBI taxonomy): Eukaryota > Metazoa > Chordata > Mammalia > Rodentia > Cricetidae > Cricetulus > Cricetulus griseus. The sequence continues at coordinate 24,009,592 of NC_048596.1, read as the reverse complement.
GCCAGCCAGATGGCTTTGTAAGCATTTGTTAAAGGACTAGACGAGCCCAGATTTACTAGTGTCACATAGGCTTTCTCTGTCACTTACCCTGATACCAAGAGGAAGGAGGATGAACACAGGGACAATGAAGACTAACACCACACCCCAGGAAGGCTTTTCAGGTTATAGTCACACCTCCCCACGCTAAGTCCAAGTGGCAGTTATTTCGTCTTTAGGATAAAAACACTGATGAAATCTAACAAAATAAATTCTCTTTCCCACCCCCTGCCTACCAGCCTTCACTCTAAGGCTCATTGTGAATGTGAGGTTTTAGAAGCTGAGGAGACCTCGAGAAACACACAGCCTTTGGAGCTGCAAGATGGAAGGACGAGGCATTCCAGAGCCGGAGATTTTATACTAACTGCTTTTGTCATTTGTGAGACCTGGGCAAGTCAATTGGCTCTACTAGCCTCAGTCCATCAGTAGAGTCGGGGTGATGCTACCTGACTCACAGGCTGTATTAGGGTTGCAGAGAATGGCTGTGGTTCTGTTGTTTTCATGGACCATTCCCTCTCTAATTGTGGCATGGGCATAGAGAAACACTTAACATGCCAAGCCTGAGACTGCTCAGTGGAGTATCTTTGTTTTACAGATGAGAAAAACTGAGGTGAAGAGCCCAAATTCTTGCTTATGATTTGATGAAAATTGCTCACTCTCTATGGTGTTGATTTTACTTCCGTCCTGCAGCTTTGAGGAGATACATTTGGTTGTTGTTGGAGGTATTGGAGTCACTATTACACTTGAAGAGAATATTGTTATATTTTACATAGGGGTTGAAAAGTCACCCTGCTCAGCAGCATCAAGAACTGGCAGGCTACAGTCATTGGCTTACAAATCCCAGAGTTGGTGGCTTGTCCTGGAGAGACCTTCCTCGTGGGGTCAGGTAGAGTTCAGAGATCTAGCAAAGAAGCGAGGTTTTAGACTCTCCCAAGGTGCATCTCCTCACCTCCTCTCCTGCCTGTTGTTAAACTGGTAGCTTTTACAACATCAATAAAGAACTTTCCTACCCAATTACCCCAGACAATAGGCTGAAAAGCCATTTCGACTATGAAAACTTTGAGTTGGGTTCATTTAGATTGTTTTGCTGTGTCAAATCCTCGCTTGAGTTCAAAAGTTCAGCTGAACCATGAACTTTGTGATTTCACAGCAGGCAGTTCTACAAATACACTAGCGGTGAGAAAACATGCAATATTTCAGGTGGGCTTGTCAGACTGTATATAATACAGTCAGAAAAGGTGTGTATAGAATAACCCTTCTTTTCCAGAGCCTGGTGACTTACCAAAAAAGAAAGGGAAACAAACTATTCCTTGAGTTACCTGACCGCTGAGGCTTCCCAGGGAATGCATACTGAGTGACTAATTGTTCAGGGACAAACGAAAGCCAGCTAATCTTCTTAATAAATTGTGAAGTCTTGTATACCTCTTGGTTTTAGCGGTGGCTTTTCTGCCTGTCTGGAACAGGCAGCCCATCAAAACAAAGGGGTCATGACTTCGTGTATTTGTTAAAGCTAAAATCCACGTTCTCATACAACTCAGGCTTGATTTGACCTGGTTACACAAGTGTAGGTGGAGGGAAGTCTTCACAGGAATGAGAATAATGCAGCATTTGCGCTCGGCCATTAATAAATATGCACACAGAGTTCAAGAACCCTTCATCTTGAAAGCATTATATGTCTGTGGATTGTTCTCTGGCATAATACAAGCACCATGTCAGGTCAGGGCATCTCTCGGCTTCACCCCAGCGGAATCTTCAGTTGCATGGAGTAAGATTTCACGACACAGGGATTCACTCTTTGTTATGCCTCACCTGAGCTCTTGGGTTGCGTCTGTGAAAACGAGGGTGGGATTCACAACAGAGTCTCAGGCGAGAGAGGCTACATGAATGAGGCATTCTTGTACAGCAGCTGTTTACTTCCTTGTGTTTAGCAAAGGGTTGGTCTACAGGGTCACGAGAGGGAAGACATGCTCAGGCATTCTGGAAGTGAGAGGAAGGGATGGGGTGAGAAGGTCAAGTCCTGTGACGGATGGATGGCTCCTTGTGAGTCAGAAAGGACGAGTTTCTCTAAAGCGCTTTTCCTTTCTTCCTGACTTTTACCTCCAAGTTGCCAGGGCTTTAGTTCTAGCCAGCCCAGGATTCCTTTTAGAAAAATCCGCCAGTGGAGATGGGCCAGTGCTATCCTATTGTCCTCCATGGTGTACTTTCCATACAGGAAGGTCTTGTACAATTCAGTCAAGAATGGACAAATCCTTCACTCTTCCAGACATAAATCATCCCAGTAAATGTTGTGCCTCCAACTGAGAACTGCGATAATGAAGGGGCGAGCACTGAGTGAAGACTGAAATTGGGTTGACCTAGTTAAAGGTGGCCTGTCTTTCTGGTGAGGTTATGAGGCTGGAAGGAAAAACAAGGTTCGCTGCTTTTGTGGCTCCATGAACTGGGCCGCTCCGATTTTATAGCTCTGTTTCTGGTTGACCTGCACTGCACAGAGGGGCTGCATGTCTCCCAGTGAGGCCAGGCCAGGAGCTGAGTTGGTGGTATTCTTTTAAAGGGCTTGCAAGAGAGTGAATAGTGATCGTTTCTTGTTCATTCCAAAGGTATTTACGAAGGTCCTACCTCAGGGGAGCCATGGCTAGGAACTGATCGGTCAGGAGGTCGGAGAAGGAGGAAAAGATTTCTATAGGAACGGGAGAGGAACACCCAGAGTGACTGCTGATGTTGCTGCACCCCTTGGTCCCACACGGTGAGAAGGCCATGTGGATTCTCAAGAAATTAAAGCACACATAGTGATAACTCCAGCAATATGAGGGAGACAGGGGCTTAGTGTGTGTGAGGCTTTGAGTGTCCTTAAAAAAAAAATGTAGGCTGAATAGGAAACCAGATCAGAGACATGACCTCCAGAGTCCTGCAGAGAGCTGTGTCAGGTTAGTGCAGGTTTGTGTCGTAGCAAGTGGCAGAATAGAATAGAATAGAAGATAACTTTTTAAATGCAAACAAAGTCCAGCTTTTTCCTGCTCACTGTGGACTTATGCTGTGTCCCTATAACTTTCTGCCTCTCTGCAGTTCTGGTCACCACCATTAGCAGTTATTTGTCGTGTTCTCTGTGTCTTATCCCATCCATCCATCCATCCATCCATCCATCCATCCATCCATCCATCCATCCTTATCTATTATCATCTATCTATCTATCTATCTATCTATCTATCTATCTATCTATCTATCTATCTTTCTATCTATCATCCAGCTCTAGTTTAAGAAGAGTCATATATCTGGAGTTTATGGCTGAGAAAACAAAGACACAGAGGTTAAATGACATAACTTTACTTGTCTAGAATATAGTGGAGATGATCTAGAAGTCAGCTCCTTTGAGGTAAGCTCAAGTTCAAGTTCACCACAAGGAGAAAGAAATCCCATCTGAGTCCTGGAATGGTATGCATAGAGACGACTGCCCTTGAGGATGGCCTCAGGCTACCAGGGGGATTGCTCAGGTCTGTACTTCCACGCCAGATGGATTTGAGAAGTCTCGGGCTGTGTTGGGTGACATCCTCAGTCAGTTCTCAGCATCGCTTCTATAGCCATCATAGGACAAGGCTTTGAACTTGGGTTCTTGCCCACTAGGACACTATAAAAAACAGACTAGCCAGGCTGGGCGGTGGTGGCGCACGCCTTTAATCCCAGTACTTGGGAGGCAGAGGCAGGCAGATCTCTGTGAGTTTGGGGTTAGCCTGGTTTACACAGTAAGTTACAGGACAGCCAGAGCTACATAGTGAGACCCTGTCTTGAAAAAAAGAAAAAAAAAAAGAAACAAAAACCAGACTGAAACTCTTTTTAGCTTATCTCTTAAATTCAGTTTAGGAGAATTTGGAGAAACCTATCAGTGAAGAGAAAAGTTAAAGCAGGCTCAATTTATATGGAGTTTTCGACTTGGATTCCATCCTCAGGGACATCAACAGGCCTGTGGGGTTGAAGCCAAGCTCCAGGAAGCTCTTTGAAAGTCCTGGAACATTCATTCATTCTCTAGATCAGGGCTTGTGGGATGTGCAGCTCACAGCGCATATCTCAGAACCTGTCTGAGACACTGAGAGGGTTGGCTTGGGAAACTGAGTCTTTGTTAGGAGAAATCAAATGTTTTGAAAAGGGGGCATTGGAGGAGTCTAGAGAAAAGAAAACAATTTGCCAGTCACATTCACAAAGGTAACAGGGTTCCTTCTTCATGTTTAGACAGCCAATCACTTTACTCAGAATGGCAGATTGGTACAGGGGGGCTGAGGCAGTAGTGTGGTTAGGTCCACAGTAGGAGTTTAGGGGAACTCTAAATATACTCATTTATTTAGAGACAGGGTCTCAAGTAGCCCAGGCTAGCTTCAAAATCACTACACTACTGAGGATGACCTTGAACTTACAATCCTCTTATGTTTACCTTCCAAGTTCTAGGTCTAGAGCTGTATACCACCATACACAGTTTATTGGCTCCTAGGAATCGAACCTAGGGCCTCCTGCGTGCCAGGCAAGTACTCCACCAACTGCACTGCACCCCCATACTAGAGTTGAGTGTGTAGATTATGGGATGCTAGTGAAAGCTAACTATGTGTGGGGCAGGCATGAAGTCTGTTTCAGAATACTAGCCCCATAGCAATGTGTGGAGAATGGGCTGAAGGACACAGATGTGGTAAGTAATAAATGCCAATTGACTATAACAATCACAATTTGGATTAGCATCTAAGTCAACGCAAAGATGATTATTATCTGAATACTTGTGTCTCTGTTGCCTTCTCTATCCTCAAACTGATTGCTGGGTTCTCTTCATTTGCCACATGTTATTTAGCACCTCTACTATTATTTCATCAGGGCAACTTTCCCTCTGTTTAGCACTATCAACCTTCCACATTACATATGGCTATTTCTGTCTGTCTCCATTGCTATAGCACTTTCCCGAAGAGTCTAAATGTTCAGTTTGGGTCTGTTGCCTAGAGCATGCCTGGACTAAGATTACTGGAGCCAAGGAGATCTCTATCAAAGAAATAGCAAACCTGCTTCCTCGTTCTTGAACTTAGCTTCCAGAGTGGAATCCGTTATTAAATAAATAAAGTATTAACCAAATCAAACAACTTTTAATGACCCAGAAAAAAAAATCATTGAGTTCACAGAGGGGGAAAAATGAGAAAGAGATGAAGAGTAGACATTTTAGTAACATCTCCCAGGGAAGGGGTCTGGGCACTCCAGCAGCAAGGTGACCCCGAGGAACTTCTTAGAAGGCTGTTGTACAGTTCATCTGGAAGAGAGACTCCTGTCTCCCATGGCCAGCTCACTCATAGTCAAGAAGAGAGGCTAAAAGGAGTCATTCTTCCTCCATCAGTATATACTGAGTTGCCATAGTGACAACCCTGGCGAGGGACACCAAGAATGTTAAAGTGAGGCCCCGCCTCTCAGCGGTTGGAGCAGGTACAAATGTGTCAATAGATGTGCAAATAGGATTCCCCGTGGGGCTAGCCAGTTCAAGGGAGGATTTAAAGAAAGCCATGTGCTCTGTTGTGGAGAGAGAGAACGTGGGGTGGAAAGTATGAGTCACAAATATTCTAGACAGGGGGTGTAGTAGGGACACAGATCGGAGCCGTTGACTCTAGGCTTAAGCAGCAGGTGGCTTTTGGCATTTGTGGCTGGATTGTCACAGGAGACTACCCCATTATACTGCGCACATGTGAGTTACACCCTTTCTCTGGTTGACACTGTATAGTGACAAACAGTGATTTCTAAACCTTCCTCAAACTTCCTCCTCCATGGTTGGTCAGGGATAGGGTCTGGATAGGGCTACTTTTTACCAGCGTGGGTTGTTTTGGCACAGCTTGAGGGTCAAGTAGAGGCTGGGTGCCATATTATATAAAGCCTTTTCCTTTGTGTTTGAAGAAATAATCCAAATTCTAGACAAGGGAAAGACCTGGTCAGAGTGCCCCAGAAAGATATGCCTTCAACCTACTGAGAGAAGGCCTGGACTTGTATTAAAAGTCTTAAAAGCTGGTCTATACTTCGGTAATGAACAATTACCCCCCCCCCCAAGAAATGCCTGCTTTTACTAACTGTCCTTCACAGGTCTCTATAGGACATGTAGACTTAGTGCGGGGGTAGGGGGGAGCGTAGGTAGGTAGAAGATACAGAGGCTAAGAATACAAAGGAAAGTTCTGAGTTTTAAATTATTTAGTATTGTTGTTACTGTGGCATGTATGCATACGATGGGGAGGGGAAGCGTGTCACAGCGTGTGTGTGTGTGGAGGTCAGAAGACTTTGTGGAGCTGGTTCTCTCCTTCCACCCTTGTGTGGGTTCCAGGGATTGAACGCTGAACACTAGGCTTGTCCTTGGGAGACCTCCATGTATTTCCAATGTGAATCTACTTCTCCAACGCACAACTAACGAATGGGTCTCTGCTTTCTCTGGGCCGTTCAGTTAGTACTTCGAGAGAAAGAAGTATCTTTGCCTTGAAGTGCCATCCTTTCTGGAGAAGGCTTTGTCGCAAACGGATGCAATGGCTCCAGCTGCTATGACCTGGGTTGTGCCTAAGTCTCACTTTAGGTAAGGTCAGAGATTCTACACTCAGTGTGACGTCCTGCAGGCTGAATCAAGTAGCGGGCTTTTAACTGCCATCCTGTATCAACTGAGAGTTTTCGTTTTTGTTGACATTTCATCATTAAGTCAAACCACTCCACCCACCCATCCACACAACAGTGTGATGCCCAAGGAGGCATTTATGAAAGATAATGACTGGCTTTCCTTTCACCCCTTTCCTTGTTTCTGTCAGCTTTTCAGACAATGAAAATGATCCCTTGTGATCTCTGGTTCCCAGCCACCATACTGGAGGTGCCTTTATGTCCTGATGAGAAGCCACAGACCTTTGGTTTCCTTTTGGAGAAAGACTTTTTTTTTTTTTTAATTGAAAATCTCTCACTGCCCTGATATCTTTAGCCAAGATACTCTCATTTTCTCAGAGCCAGAATAAGCTGGGAGGGTGCAGGCGTCGACGCCGGCTGGGCCCCACGTGTGCTTCCCGCTGGCCCAGCGTGAGCCACCAGGCAGCACATCCTTCAACCCAGACTTCCCCCGGCCTGATTTATCACTCCCGTCTCTTGCGCTGGCTTTTCACTAAGATTTCCTTCCAAAATCTTCACCGCTGATCCAGGATTGTCCATGTGCGTTTTCACTTTGCCACTGTTGACGCGAGCTTTGGGTGAATGCCCAGACAGCACTGCTCCTGCCCTATCTGCCGGAGCCATCTTTAATCTGTCAAAACTCAGGTCTATTCACGAGCTGCACAGGGTGGCACCTGTCCAAAGCCACTTCCGCCCTTTCCCCGGCTCCAGCCACATGGCAGCTTCACGGGCCTCAGGAGTGGGCCCAGCCTCTTTGTATCCTGAACCAGATCTCCTCTTCCTACTTTCTCTGGTCAATTGCATCAGAGATTTTTTTTTTTTAATATATAAAAACAAAAAATTGTCATAATGTTTTCTCAAAAGAATGAGAGTAGCCATTTATTTTGGCTTTGCCATATGGGTTCAAGGAACTCTCCTCCCTCCTTTTCCAACGGTCCCTGCACTTGGCTCAACCATTGCCCAAGGCCTCGGAATCGCACTTGCCAAAGAGGAAAACACTCAAGCAAAACACCTTCCCTGAAATTAGTGAAAGGCTCCTTTTGAGGGTGCTTAATGAAAATCAGGCGTTTGCTTTGGTGTAATGTCTCCTTTCAGAAGCCAAAGTAGATGGCTTTAAGACATGCAAACAGACAGAGGGCCTTCCTGGGTGCTAAAGATGAGCCTTCTAGATGCCCGGAGCTGTGAGTTCCAGCTTCCGGGAGAGGCGGAGCTTGTGTGTGTGTGCATGCCCTTCCTCACACAGCTGGCATCTTCCTGTCACTTCAGTGTCACTCTAGTTGCATGGGGTGAAACTAGAATTTTTATTTTTGACCTTTAGATTTTTTTTTCTCCTAGTGCCTAGCGACAGTAAAGCTGAACTATTAGACTACATTAAAAAAAAAAAAAAAAAAAAAAAAAAAAGGTCTTGTGTTTCCCTGAATTGCAGAATATCTGAGACTGGTCTTGGGGTCTGCCTGTATCAGCAGCTGCCACTCAGCCCCTTTTCTCTGGAGCAATGGTGGGGACAGGTATGTGTTTAGTAAAGGGGTTTTTAAGATGACAATGATAAATACCACCATGTGTCTGTCACACTCCGCAGTCTGAAAACAGCACGTGATTTGACCCCTCTGACTAAACTCACAGAGTTACAGCTCCAGGTTTTGGTCCTGTAATCTCAAACCATTTCATTGTTTTGGTTTGATCAAAATGACTAAGATGGTTCTATGTGGATGTCTTGCTGCCACTGTTGTTGGTCTCAGAATCCTCTAAGCGTCTACACGGTCCTTTCAGTTTCGTCTCCTTTAGCCTTAAATTCCTGTGAAAATGTAGCCCAAAGACTAACCATTTGGAATGTTCTTTCTCTGAGAATTAGGAGGGGAACTTGCCTTGCAGGGCTGTGTCTGTGAGGACTGAAGGCACAGAATGTGTGTGTCCAGCAGATCACTCCATCAATTATAACCACCATAAGGTTATCAACAGCTTGTAGCAAAATGACTTGATTCCTTTACTCTGGCAAACAGGGTGGGGATGGGGTCTGAAGAAATTATCCAAAGACAAATGCACTCTCGGAGCTGCTAGTCCTGGATCCTGGGGCTACTGCCACCACCATGATTACTGTTTCAAGACTGAATGTGGCCACTGTGACCACTCTTCAGAAGGAATTCTCTATTTAGCTTTGGAAGTTACCAGCTCCTAGTTCTTGGTCTGGTTAAGAGGAACATTTATTTGCCTCAATTTGGGTCATATGCCCCGTTCTACTGTAAGAGATGCTGGGAAATTAAGTATTTGGCTCTTGGGAGGAGGCAAATACCCTCTGTTTCAAGGCTCACATGGGGAGAGGAAATTCCCAAAGTATAGAGAAGAAAATATCACAGAGTATCCCAAAGCCACCAAGTGTTACCACAGTAAGAAATCTGAACTGTCATCTGCCTTGAACATGCCCTATCCTTGCTTCTGAGACCATGTTTTATTTTTATTTTATGTGCATGGGTATTTTGCCTGAATGTATGTCTCTGTTAAGGCGCTGGATCCACTGAAACTGTAGCCACAGTTAGTTGTAAGCTTGCGTGTGGTTACTGGGAATTGAACTCAGGTCCTCTGGAATAGCAGCCAGTGCTCTTAACTTCTGAGCCTTCTCTCCAGCTCCCTTTTAAGACCTTTAACAGGTATATAAATCCTGTCTCTTTCTCCTAGTTGGCCATTTCATTATCAACAGACCAAACAAAAAGCCCGTCCCTCAGCAGGTATTTATATGGTTTTATTTCCAGACCTGAAATTATAATAAACAAAATACACGTTAGTACTATTCAATCCCAACCTCCTTGGTGCTCAAATAAAGAAGGCCGGAGTCTGGGGATCCTTGAGAAGTCAGTCTCTGACTCTGCTAGAATCATGGAATATTTGGGTGAAAAGAATTCTTGACCTGGTCCCACCTAGCTCTTCTGGAGAGGAAGAACATACACAGGACTCCACCAATCGCCCCAGGGCAGATCTTACCATTCAGCTGCCAAGCTAGAATCCCAGCTTGTAAGACGCTCTGAAGGAGGGAAGGAAACTACTTTCAAAACTGAAATCAAGCCAGTAGAGCAAGCAGAAGTCAGTGCAACCTTCCTGAAGAACAATTCAACAGTGTGTGTTATGACTCCTAACAATGTTTGCATCGTTGATTCATGAATACTTTTCCTTTTCTCCAATTAAAAAAAATTTTTTTTGAAAATGTGGCTCAGCCTTGAACCCATAACCTTGCCTCTGCCCTGGGATTGCAAGCATGTGTGACCAATTCTTGCTAACTAATTGCTATTAAAAAGTCAAGCATAATTATGGGTAACTGGGGGAAAACTGAGAGTAGGAAAGGTGGCCGTCTCAGGGAAGAACACACCAATTGGTTGTCTAGTCCCAAACGCTCAGCCCTAAAAGCATACATACAAGTAGCATTATATGGACCAAACAGGTTATATTTAGGAAATTACACACACACACACACACACACACACACACACACACATATATATGTAATATATGTACATATATATAATATATATGTGTGTATGTGTGTCCACAATATTATATTATATGTTATGTTATATATATGTACACATGCATAAATAACAATTAGTAAAAAAAGAGGCTATCAATTTGAAGAAGATTGTGGAGGGGTATATGGGAAGGTTGGAGGGAGGAAAGGGAAGGAATAAATGTTGTAATCAAATTATAATCTCAAAAAAAGAAGGAAAAAACTAAGACAGGTATTAGTTTAAAGGAAAAAAATCAAGCATAGGGAAAAGTAGTGAGAGATGCAGAAAGAGTTGATGTTCCAGGATATTCATTATAATAGGGTAATATATACTAGAAAAATATTATTACTGATTTTTAAAATATACATCCACACCCACATACATTCTCATAAAATATAATAATACATCAAAATATCAAAGATGATGTTATTTTTGGGTGGAAGGATTACAGTTATTTTTAAATATTTTATACTTTCTTGGGATTTCTAGCACTTTCTACAGTAAATGCGATACTTCTTTTACAATTAAGAAAAAAGTGTATGTGCTGCTTTAAAAGTTTTCTTCACACAGGGCTGTCTTCAAAGAAACCAACGTGTAAAAGAGTTAAACCAGTTTTAGGAGGAAGGGCTGCTTCCAGGTTTCCCTAGGGACCTTCTGGGTAGAAGGCAAATTAAAACCTGAAAGTTTAAAGTCAATCAGTTCGTCTTAATGGGCTTTAGCTGGGGGAAAACTTCAGTCACTTCCCTTGCCTGGCACTCTTGTGGTCAGAGGATGAAATCCAATCATGGGGTCAGTTGGGTTTCTACATTCCATGGCAAACCAATTTGGCCATTTCTCTGCATTTCCCAAAAGTTCTCTGACTTCTAGACAGGAACCATGAGCACAGGGGACCTTTATGCTGGTTGCTGGTGCACATCTGGTTCCCAGCCTGTACCAGATGGCCTCCCTTTCATCTGGCGAGGAAGGCAGGAGGGGATACCCGAGCCTCTGTAAGTCCAAGGAACTTCCTCAATGGCGGCTCTAATTTTGGGTGAAGTGTTTCAAGTTAAGTATGGAGTCATAATGTCCCTCAGCTTTAGGGGAATGTGCTTCTTCCTATTAGTTTTTTCACCTGGCCTAAAGGCTCACAACCCATCCTGAGTTGTTTTTTTGTTTTTGTTTTTGTTTGTTTTAAATAAGCTATTGATCAATATCGGATACAAAAATGTACTACAGGAATATGGATTGAACATCTTTTATGTTCTCTGCACTGGGGAACAGCAATGAATAAGAAAGATCTGACCCTGCACGTAGGGAGCTATTAGGGGACAGACTGACTTTCTGCCTTCACTGTCTGGCTGTGGTCTGCTTCATGCCTGGTCACTGATTTTGTCAGTCACTCCAGCGACTTAGATCTGATGGCTTAGAATGAAACACTGAAAACTACCCAAATTTACAAGCCCAGTGATACAGAAAGAAAAGATGTATTGGGGAAGGGTGACCGAGTCCATCCAGAGGCTGAGATTGTCGACACTGATGCCAACACCAACAAGGGGAAAGAAGTCAAAGAGGAAGGGACCAATGCAGAATCAGATTTTGGGGAAGGCTAAACACAGACCATGCTCTTCTCTTCCCAGGAACTCCTCTGAGCTGTGTCTCCGCTCATTGCTCTGTTCTTGGAGATTCTCCTCTCATTCTCCACTCCTTGTTGAAGCTCTTGAAGAAAGGAAGTCAGATCCACCTGCCTCGTTCTTTAGTGACTGTCAAACTCTCCATGTTAAGTCCTGATTCCTTCTGTGACATTTTTCTAGACACCCAAAAGGACCTTATCAACCATCCCACCCCATCTGTGCTGGCTAGATTATGTCAACTTGACATGAACTACCGACATGTGAGTGTAGAAAAGCTTGATTGAGAAAATGCCTTCATAATTGGGGTTGTAGGTAAGCCTGTAGAAAATGTTCTTAATTAGTGATTGATGGGGAAGGGCCCAGCCCATTGTGGGTAGTGTCACCCCTGGCCTGGTGGTCCTAGGTTCTGTAAGAAAGCAGTACTGGAACAAGCCAGCACACAGCACCCATCCATGGCTTCTGCATCAGTTCCTGCCTCCAGGTTCCTGTCCCGTTTGGCTTTCCATCCTTCAGTGGTGGACTACAGTGTGGAAGTGCAAAACCAAAAACCCTTTCTTCCCCAACTTGCTTTTTGGTCATGGTGTTTCATCGCAGCAATAGTAACCCTAAGACAGCATCCTATTCCACCCTAACCCACCCCACCCCGCCCCATCCCACCCACCCCATTCTATCCCTCCTACCCCATTGTACCCCCTACCTCATCCCATACCATCTCTTCCCACCCCACCTTACCCCATCCCATCTTGCTTCACTCATCCTACCCTATCCTACCCCTTGTCATCCCCATTCCATCCTCTTCCTATCCATGGATATTTTTTTATTCAGAAACGAAGCAACCTAAACCTAATGGTTGTGATGCTCACAGTAGTAAATACTATTTAAAATGATTCCAGCATGTCTCTGAACTTAAAATAACTTCTATGGAACACAGAAATGGTGCTTTGAAAAGTCCTTGCTTATATGTTTAATGTCAGTTTTTAATTTAAAAGAAAAACTAACTCATGTATGAGGGCCCACAAAGGAAACAGTATCTCAGATAATTCAAACTAAGAGATTTATGTGTGTGCCAAATAACCACTTATGGTCGGGGTTGAGAGAACCTGCGTGGAAATGGAGACACTTAATGGACCTGGTCTTGAAAAGACAAGGGGAGGAGCCCATTTTGCCTCAGTGAAGGCTGGGGTGTGCAGGAGCTGGTAGGAGCCATTACGTCAAAAAGCTGCAGCCTTGACCAGAACCAAGGTGCTGAGGTAGAAGAAGAGACGGGAAGAAATAGTGCTGCCACTTTCTCCTCCAAAATGCTCAACTCTACAGGGCAAATGCAACCAGAAGCCAGGGAGGGAGGGAGACAAGTGATACCATCATTCGTGGCAGACCTCCAGGACACAGACCAGGGCAGAAGATGGTAGAGGATGGATTGTGTGGACAGAATGCATGCAATCAAGAGGATAACTCATTACAAGTGCCAACTCTGTCGCACCAGTGTGGAACAGCTCAGACCACTGTTTCAACCCCTCTCACTGAATGCCATTTTACCAGTCAGAACAGCCCCCAAACTGGGGGTGTTCCTAGCTTAAAAGCTGAATCCTTTCTGCAAATCTTTGCAACATCTTCTTCATTTCTTTAGGAATAGTCACTTGATACCTACCTACATATTAGAAGATCCTCCTTAGTCTCCAACCACGGTGGGAGTTACCTTACCTCTTAATTTTCGGGGAAATTCTAAGGAATCCTCTCTACTTGGGCCAGTATTCATATAACCAGATATACTTGTTTTCTCACTTTAATTATTGGTTTGCTTCATTTACTTATTTGTAAATTTCAGTATTGTTCGATGTGAATCTAGCACACTGTAGGTTTTGTTTTGTTTCTAGCTCCTTTTTTAAACTTTCTTTTTGTTTATTCTTTGTGTCTTCCACAGCATGCAGCCCCATCCCACCCATCTCACACCCCTCCACCCCTTGCCCCTACAGCACCCCCCCAAATAAAACAAAATAAAATTTAAGAGAAAAAAAGGAAAAAAGGGAAAATGTCATCATGGAAGGAGGCTCTATATTTATTTCAGGGTTTGCATTTTTGGTCCTATGAAGAACTTTCAAAATTAAAAATTGTTCTTGCTCCATGGAAACAATACTTTAAGAAGAAGTATTAATATTAATATCACTTAGAAGGTAATACCTTCTAAGTCTGTCTCGGTGCCTTTCAACTTCTCATTGCAGCATACAATCTTCAAAAAACCATTTTCTAGCAAAATCCTGTTTCATAGAACAAAACTCAGCATTTCCTTATGTTGGTATGTTCTGTCCTATTTTCTGTTATCATGTCCTACTGTGTTTTGTTCTATTCATCTGTTTTAAAGGTGCCAGTGTGTCCTGCTGGGTAGATTTCAAACTATACTAGAGGCTGGCACTCTGAAGTTTGGAAAACACTACACTGTCTTACACTTTCATTTTGTTTTGTTTTGAGACAGGAGTTTGTTATGTGTCTCAGGCTGGTGTTAAATATGCTTCAGCCTCCTCAGTGCTCAGGTTATAGCCAGGGCCACCATGTCTATCTCTACATAGTATCTCTAAGCTAGTTTAAAAATTTCTCAACACTAGAATCTATATTTAAAGGGAGGTTCATATGCTCTTAAAATTATTTTCAATCATCATCCAAGTGCCAGTCTCATAATTTGCTTTCATTTTAAGAGAGCCAGACTTGCTTTACCAGAGACACTTCTCTGGTGTCCTAGCTCCCATCCTGGCTGGGGGTCTAGTGTTGACTCCTTAGCCTGTGGCTGCAAGTCAGAGGCAGCAGAGATGAAATTGGGTCGCACCAAACCCTCTTCCAAAAACAGGCATTGTTTTTGTTTGTTTGCTTTCATCCAGGGAAACCTGCCTGTGCTTGTCTGGTAGCTATCCAGGAAAAGGTTCCACTGCAGACAGTACAGATGTCCTGGGAGGGCATCCAACCTTGAAAGGCTCACTGTAGATGGGATGGGAGAGGCTGAGATTAGATTTAGAAGTCCTCTCTCTCCTACAAGGACCACAAGGGAGGGAGACACAGGATGAAAACCACAGCTGCTATTGTAGCATGTACAAAGATATGCCATCTCATTTAATTATTTCTTCTTTCTTCTCCTTTTCCCTCTCCTCCCCTTTTTCTCCTCCTCCTTCTTGGTAAGTCTTATCTTGTAGCCCATGCTGGCCTAGAACTTAGCATGTAGCCCAGGCTAGCTTTGAGCTCACAAGATCCTTTCTGGCTCAGGTTTCTGAGTGCTTCGACTACAGAACTGAGCTCCCATGGCAGGCTTTTATTTCATTTTTATGACAATTCGCTGAGTCATTGCTGTAACTAAGACACAAATTTGCTGTAATTAAGGCAGAGGGAAACATCTTGTTGTCATCTCTGTGTGGGTTATATGCATGTGTATGTGTTTGTATGCACATGTGTACACACAGGTGTGTAGAGGCCAGAGGCTGATATTAAGTGTCTTGTTCTCTGTCCATGGTGGGATCTGGAGATGGATCTCAGATCATTAGGCTTGTAAGGATGCTTGTTACCTGGCAGACCACCTCTAAGGTCCATCTCTATCTTAGTTTTTGATACATGGTTTCTCAGCCTGGAGCACGGATTCAGTTAAACCGGGGTAGTCAGTGAGCTTCAGGCATCCATCTGCCTGTCTTCATCTCCCAGGCCTAGAGTAATAGATACATGTAACTTTTTCAGAGATGCTAGGGATTTGAACTCGGGACCTTATGCTTTTGTGGCAAGCACTTTATTCGCAGACCCATCTCTCATGCCCCATTATTGCCAATTTAACAAGAACAAAGTAGAATTCCAGATGGTTTCATATCTTCCAATCATGGAATGTAGACGAGCTTGGAATTACTGTCATTTCTTTCTCCTGACTTTCCTGCATCTGACACAGTGGAATAAGCATAGGGGGAGAGATTTCTTTTTGCTACTGGGTGTTGGAGGCATTTGCTGGGTTGAAGGCCTCTTCTAGTTCCTGGGGCTACATGAGGAAAGATGGCGGCACCACTGCATCTGGATTTGTTGGAATTCCAAGAGTAAACCAAAGAAATCATTAGAAACTAAAAGACAATATCATCATTCCTTCAATTGAGGGTAGGAAAAATTGCTGTTCTGAGAGCCATTTAGCCTGGTAGTTATCATTTATAACCTAGTATCTGTGTGAAAAGTAAACAGCATGTTAACAGTCATGTGCTTTTGAAATGTAATTAGTGAGCTGGAGGAGTCTATATTTAATGTATATAATTGTGTGGCTTTGATTTGACTTGTAAACAGGTGAGCGCCTACATTCTATGTGTGTAAGCCATATCTAGTTGCCTTCTTCCCCTCCAAAAAAGAAAATGCACTAAGTGCTTACATATATAGACAAAGAGAATTGAAAACTACAGAAATGAAGAGAAATGGTTTGTGTGGTAGTTTGAATGAAATTAGCCCCCATAATCTCATAAGAAGTGGTACTTTTAGGAGGTGTGGCTTTGTTGGGATAGGTATAGCCTTGTTGGAGGAAGTATGTCATCGGGGGCTGGCTTTGAGATATGATATATTGAGGATACTGCCCAGTGTTGCAGTTGACTTCCTGTTGCCTGATGGGGAATGTACTGTGTATGTTCATCTTATTGATTATTGAATAAAATACTGTTTGGCCAATGAGACAGCAAGTTAGACAGGACTAGGAGTCAAAGAGAATTCTGGGAAATGTAGTAGATAAGTGGTGATCCAGGCAGGAAGTGACATAGCAAGGAGACTCATATTTAAGCAAGGAGAAACAGGAAGTGTCCCCTTTTCCTCTTTGCCTCCTCCAGCGGCAGGATGTGAACCACCAGCAAGAGAGGGCGCCAGAAAAAGGCATCCTCTATAAGATAAGTCTTATAAAATATATAGATTTATGATAATTAAGACTGAGCTAACAGATGAGAATCCTAGTCATTGGCCAAGCAGCTTTGTACCTAATATGTCTCTGTATTATTTTGTCCATCCACGTGGTAGGCAGAACTCGGGTGGATGGCGGAGACCGCCCACGTGGCAGTAGGGCTCGGGCAGCTTTTGGTGGAAAGATTTATTGTAACAGTTGCCTGTAAGATGTAGGACTCTCAGCTACTCTTCCAGCAACACATCTGCCTGCATGCTGCCATCCTCCAGGGCATGATGATAATGGACTGAACCTCTGAAACTGTAAGTTTCCTCAATTAAATGTTTTCCTTATAAGAGTTGCTGTGATCATGGTGTCTATTCACAGCAATAGATACCATAATGAAGACATCTGCATCTACTGCAAAGGGCAGAGAGGATACAGAAAGGGGAGAAAGGAGCAGGGAAGAGGTGAACTGCTTTAGGACTTTCAAAGAAAACTAAGAGTGATATCATTTCAGAAAAAGAAAGTTATCAGAGACTCACCAGGAACCTGAAAAGAGTCAGCATGAACACTTGCAACAAGGTGGACTCTAGCCAACTCATGCCAGTTGATTAAGTTTCAACATATTTCAAAGAAAACTTCTTGAAATATTGCATAAAAGAGACAAAACAAGATGAGTGTAGTGGTTCACACTCATAATTTTAATCCCAGCTCTTGGGAGGAATGCTGCAAGTTTAAGACCAGCTTGGATTACATAGGACAACACAAGCTACAATGTGAGGCCTTATCTCACATAAGTAAGTACTTACATACATACATACATACATACATACATACATACATACATACATACACACACACACACATACATACATACATATGAAGTTGATAAAATGGGCCAGTAGGTAACTTGCTGCCAAGTCTGCTGACCTAAGTTCCATCCCCAGAACCCACACGATAGAAGGAGAAAATTGCATCTCCCAGGCCATCATCTGACCTTCACAATGTTGCCATGGCATGAAACTGCCCCACTTCCAAATAACTGAATAAATGTTTAAAAAATAAACTTAATAGAGACATAAAATATATTCATAGACAAGACCAGAAGCCAAGTATACCTTCTTGGTACTTAGACCTTCTCATTTTCTTTATGTGATGCGGTTAAGTTATGTTGGATAAGTGGATTAAGTAGAGATTTTTAAGGTCTGTTGGATGATTATCTGTTTTATGTAAATATTAGTAAAATATTTCTCTGTGTTTCAGCTTTCCAGGACTTAAATTGCCCATAAAATAACCATTCTGGTCATTATGTTAGCCAAAAGGAAATCAAAGCAGACCCCTTGATGGTTACAACTTCAGTGTAGGTTTCCTTTTGAGATATGTCCCCAAACCTTAAACATGGATAACAAAAAATTTAAAAAATAGAATTAAAACAAGTTGGGAAAACCCACATACAATTCTAAAATACCTACATCTCCCAAATAATACAAATTCCAAAGTTGTGGACCCACAGAATAAAATGCTGTGGTGGTGCCTGGAGAGTACAATGTATTCTCAAAAATCTAGCGTGTCTGGAAACTTCATGTTCTTCTTAGGAAAAAAGGATTTGTGATTAAAACAGTAGTGGTTCTGTGTAGACGCCATCTCAAGAAAAAAATGTAGGTGACTTTCAAATAAATTCAGCTTTGATTTTGCCTTTGAAAACAAATATTTCCATTAAATTTGATTCACCCCAGAAGAAATAGATGGTTAGTTGTCTGCTAAACCTCCTCCCACCCTCTGGTCAAGGTATTCTGTCTAGCATCATTGGTCGTTATGGTGGGTTCCCTGTTCCAAACCAGGGACCCCGCAACGGATATGTTCTCATGAAGATTAGGCTGGGTGGTGTGGCTTACACTTTTAATCCCAGCACTAGGGAGGCAGAAGCAGACAGATCTCTGTGAGTTAGAGGCCAGCCTGGTCTATAGAGATAGATCCAAGACAGCTAGGACTACACAAAAAATCCCTGTCTTGAAAAAAACAAAATGAACAAAAAGATTAAAGATGAGTCATTAACTCTGTGGACACTACCTGGAAGGTAGGCTCTGGATTGTCCAAACAGATTCCAATCTTCTTTGTCAGTCTTGGTGCAAATAAAATGGAAAGAACAGAGAACCAAGTCTGGGGTCAGTGTGGAAGAGGAAAAAAATGTCACGTAGATGCAAATGGAGCCATGATTAGAAGGGCCGACTCATTAGGCAGAATTTTCTCTCTTCCAACATGCACAGGAGCTGACTTTTTTCTCTTCAGCATTAACTATTTTTCCCCTTCAAGCTTAGCCAGAGACCTCATGGAGGTCTAAACCCAAGCCAAGCTTGATCTGTTTTAATTCAACCACTGTTGATTTACGGCTTAGCAAAAAATGTCTGAGACATTTTTTTAAGCTACATTTTTTTTTTTTACCTCAACTTAACTCTCACATCTCAAACACAGGTCAAAGGGCTCAGCCTGCCAGAAGACAAAGCCAGCTTAGGAGCAGAGCAAGCTTTGAAAACTCCAAATCTCATTGAGAAATCCCATGAAGAGTCATAGACAAGCGAGAGCAAACATATGGAAGATGTAGGTATCACATAGTAAACGCCTTTGTTTGGTTTCCTTAGAATAGAATCAATGCAAGGCTGGAGGCAAGTTCTAGGGGAGCGGTTGGGGTTTCTGGTGTCTGAGGACACCAAAGTTCTCTCTTTTTAAACTTACTCTCTTTTTCCTTTGTATCATTTCCCTTCTTAAAAAAGCAAACTTAAAGTGTACACACACACACACACACACACACACACACACACACACACACACACACAGATACACACACAACCTCTTATTGTCCAGACACCCCCATCCCCCCGAAAAAGTGGCAAGTTTTTTCTCTACCTAGCTCTGGAATGTACATTGTTACACAACACACAAAGGAATTGAGACTCATGAGCAATTACCAACCACAAATAGAAAACCCGAGTCCAGGCCACTGGTGCCTCCTAGCTCTGGCTTCTATCAGGGCCAATGGGGCTCACAAGAGGAGATCCTTTGTCCTGGGCTGTGAGACTTTAATCTGCCCTTAGCTGTGGGCTCAGAGTTTTCAATTTGATTTTTTTTTTCCCTGAGTGAGCACTCATCTTTACCTTAGGAATGTTGAGTTAACCCTGTCAGTGATGGTAGTGGCATACGCCTTTGATCCCAGAGGCAGAGACAGGCGGATCTCTGTGAGTTCGAGGCCAGCCTGGTCTACAGATTTAGTTCCAGGACAGGCTCTGAATCTACAGAGAAACCCTGCCTTGAAAAAAAAAAGGGGGGGATGAATTAAATGAGGACCAATCACATGTTTTGCCTCATTTTCCACAGCTGTGATTTCCAGCCAACCTCTGTTTTCCAAAGAGCATGCACAGGAATAAAGGGAAGAGAAATTGGTCTTCCTGATGCTTCAGAAAAGATACACACGATCCCTGGTAGTTGCAATGTATCTTCCTTACCAAGATACCTTTTAGAAAGTGGGAGGGGCCCCTTCTGTCCCCAAGTCCTTATGCACTACGATTTTCCACCAGATACCTCTCTTCATGGCAAATGGCCTGGTTAGGCAGCAGCTCTCTGCTCTTGATTGCTTACACACACCCAAAACTTGAATTGCCTTGGCTCAGAATTCTAGTTACTGATTTTGCTTCTGATGCTTGAAATGCTTCCACCATTTCTAGTTTTTCAATGTCAAGAACAAGCTTCCACTCTTCTCTCCTGTGACTACAGTTAACTCTTCAAAGACCTAGGCATTGTGTGTGCCATATGTTAGTTCCCATGTCCCAGACATCATCCTGGCTACACATTACATAATGAATTAATGGACAAGAAATAGACCTGACCATGGAAACCTTATAAAACAGAATTGCATTTATATACAAGAGAAAAGTGTGAGTCTTGTCATACCTGCTGTGGTGGTTTAGATGTTTGAATACTTGGAACTTTCTGGAGAGATTAAGAGGTGTAGCCTTGTTAGAGCAGGTGTTTCAAAAGCCCACACCAGGCCCAGTGTGGTCTCTCTGCCTCTTGTTTTCATATCAAGATGTGAACTCTCAACTCTTCCTGCCGCCACGCCTTTCTTTGCTCTGCTATCATGGACTCCAATCCTCTGAAACTGTAAGATCAGTTTGAAGCTTCTTTTATAAGTTGCCTTGGTCATGGTGTTTTATCACAACAACAAAAAAGTAACTAATATACATGTTTTTGCCAAAATAAGACAACAGTACTTCTAAATGAATAATGAGAAAATCTTGACTTCCTTTGAACAATTACACTATTCCTATGTGCTCCCATAAAAAGCATTTTGTAACTACATTTAACCCTCGTGCTAAAAAAAATCTAGAGAACTTGCTATGTACAACTAGATTCTATTGCTGTTGGATGTGACCACATATCCAGTCTGGTTCACTTGATCAGGGGTTATGACAGCATCACTGTTGTTTCTTATTATGTGAAGACTTCATGGTGTGTTTCTGTATGTCATATCTGTGTTTCCTGTGTTTGTTGCTAGGAGAAAGAGACCCAGGACCAGCTGCTTCAAGAACAGAACATGTCTTCCTTTCCCCTGTAAACGTCCTGAAGCAGGTGACAGTTTGGCTACTGGCATCCTCTATACAGCCACACTCCATATTTTGTCTTCATCATCTCCTGGTAAGATTACAGATAACAGACCAGAAGCCGCATAAACTGCTCCTTACCTTGGAGAAATTTTCACACTGGGACATATCTAACTTCAAAGGAGTCTGGAAAGAGGTGGGCAGTTAGTGTGCCCAGTAACAAGAAAGAATCACAGACTGGACTTTAGTGGGAAGCCCATTGCGTGCATCGCAGTCTCCAACAAGTACATCATAAACAGTAAGAGAGCAATGTCTGAATCCTGTTTGTTCCTATCACTGGGCTAAACACCTGCCACAGAAATGACAAACCCTGTCTTCTCTGCCAGCACCACCTTGTTTAGTATTTGTGTCAGGTATCACTAATCAACCATAGCACTTTTCCCTGCTGAACTTGGACGTGACTCAAAATCCTTTGCAATACTGTGCCCCTGGAAGCCGTGAGCAATAAATGGGAGCTGACACAGGATCTGAATCCAATTAGCCTTTCCTGATTGTAGATAGGCAAACATTGACTGGAGAAGAAAGAACCATAGTCATTTTCCTTCTGTTCCCAAGGAAATAAATACATTATTTGCTGTGGTGATTTTAAAATGTGTTTTCAAATACTTTGACATGCTTTCCTTGAAAAGGTGGAGTTCATTTCCCCTCCTTGAATGCTGGCCACAGATGACTCATTCCTAACAAGTACAATGTGGCAGAAGTCATGCTATGTGGCTTCTTAGAGCAGTGGTGCTCAAACTTCCTAATACTGCAACCCTCTAACACAGTTCCTCATGCTGGGGAGACTCCCGACTATAAGACTATTTTGTTGCTACTTCATTACTATAATTTTGCTATTGT
Source organism: Cricetulus griseus (assembly GCF_003668045.3). Classification (NCBI taxonomy): domain Eukaryota; kingdom Metazoa; phylum Chordata; class Mammalia; order Rodentia; family Cricetidae; genus Cricetulus; species Cricetulus griseus. The sequence goes on along the minus strand of NC_048596.1, from coordinate 23,987,448 downwards.
TATGAATCATAATATAAATATCTGATATACAGGATATCTGACATGTGACCCCCCACAGATTGAGAACTACTGACTCAGACCACCATGAAAAGGATACCTGGCTCTCTCATCTCAGAAATTCTTACCCTGGGGAAGGCCAGCTGCCATGTCCTGAGGAAACTAAAGCAGCCTTGTGACATCCACAAGGAGAGGAACCAAGGTTTGTCAATGAAAAACCAAGCATGGGACTGAGGTTTGGTATGGAATCAGATTGGCCAGCCTGCCGAGCCTTCAGATGACAGCAGAGCCAGATGGCACCTGACTGTGACTTTGTGAAAGATTCCCCAAGTCAGAATGGCTCAACCGAGCTGCCCCCTCCCTGCAAACTTTGATCTATAAGAACATAAGAGAATAATAAATGGTTTAAGATACAAAGCCTTGTTGTGCAATAGTTTGATTGTATTCTGATAATAAAACTTATCTGAATAAAGAATTCAAAGATTCTTTTTTGAATCAGAGAAGCAGCGGCGAAGTTACCAGTGACCTCCTATCTCTTCCATTCCTCCATCCAAAAGGACTGTCTTACTACTTCCTGTCTCTCTATCTGTCCTCAGTCATCCAGAACCTCCATGGTTAATTTTGGCCAGCTAGTGGCTAGCTCCACCCTCTGATTCAAAGCAAATTCTATTGTCAGAATGCAATCAAAATACCACACAATAAAATCTTGGGGTGATGTTATGTAACAAATAATGTAGACAAGTGGTACTTGCTTTCTTGGAATAGAAGCTCAGAAAGCGTCTGGAGAACTTGGGAGCAAGAAGTACATAGAAGATGGGGACACTTCTGCTTTGACAGCTGTGCCCGACTTGGACCAGGCTGGGAATGAGTACATCTTTATTAGGTGACAAAACCTAGACTTGACCCACAACACTTAATAAATATGTGGTTTTTCCCCACTAGCTAGAACACACGAGCTGCACAGACTCAACCCTTCTCTTTTTGACTCCAGCACATCTACCACACCACACTCTTAACCGGTGTTCCCACATGGCAGGCCTTGTGGTAGACATGCCTGAAGCGGCTGCTCCTACCAAGTGTCATTCTAGTCACCTCACCTCTTACTGTACACATTGCTGCCCTCTGTTCTAGTCACTCAGTGGACTTCACTGGGTGGATGGGGAAAAACCCACGTTCCCACCTGCCCCTCTACTGTAGTGTTAATACATGAACATGTATTAATCTGTGCTTCTGAGGAGTCAAATAACTGATGCATTTGAACTCTGTGTGTGTATGCATAGGTGTGCATGTCCTAAGGTGTTTTCCTCTATCACTTTCCACTCTAATTAACTAATTGATTTTTCAGGCAAGGTCTCTCTGTGTAGCCCTGACTGGCCTTGAAATCACAGAAATCCTCTTGCCTCTGTTTCCAGGGTATTGGGATTAAAGGCATGGACCATGATGTTTAGCATCCATGGGTGTTTTTTTTTGTAGTGATTTATTCTTTTTAATTATGAGTATCTGTGTCTGTGTTTGGGTATGTGCACATGAGTGCAGGTGTCCACTGAGGCCAGAGGTGTCTGACCCCTCTGCAGCTGGAGTCAATAGGTGGTTTTGAGCTACCTGATGTGAGAGCTGGGAATTTTAACTCAGGTCCTTTGGAAGATCAGCGAGCACTTTCTAATCTCCACCCCCCATTATTTGTGATAGAGTCTGTCATTGAATCTGGAGCTTGTTGATTTAACTAGGCCTGCTGGCCAGCGGGCTCTAAAGCTACACCTGTCTCCATGCACACCCAAACACTAGGGCTGCAGGTGTATATTGCTGTACCCAGCTTTTTGCTTGTGTGCTGAGGAGCCAAGCTGAAGTTATCTTGGTAGCATGGCAGCACTTTACCTTCTGAGCCATCTCCCGATGCCCATTTGAACTTTAAAATTAAGTTTCTAAAATCTTTGGCACTTTCATACTGTTTTGTTTTCGTTTCTTTTCTTGTTTTTACAGACAGGGTTTCTCTGTGTAGCCCTGGCTGTCTTGGAACTCACTCTGTAGACCAGGCTGGCCTCGAACTCACAGAGATCTGCCTGCCTCTGCTTCCCAAGTGCTGGGATTAAAGGTGTGTGCCACCCCTGCTGGCTATTCATGCATTTTTTTTTTACAATGTAATTTTAAGTCATTTCACCCCACCTACTACCCTTTCTCATGTCTCCTCCTACTGAATCCCTTCTTTCCAACAAGTCTCCTTCCTAATTTTGTGTCTTTATTCGTGTGTGCTTCCCACTGAGTTTTATCAGGGCTGCTTACATGAGCATAGGTAGGAGTTTGTTAATAGGAACTTAGGCAACTTGTTAGTGGCTGTAACAGGGAAGAAATGGATATATCCTTCCCCAGTTGCCATTGTCAACAGTCCTGCAGGGAGAGGTCGGGTTTTGTGAGCCCTTCCTCTTTCCATGATGAAAGGTTGATGGGCCCGAGCTCGTGCAGGTCCTGTGAGTTCACAAGTGCAGTAGCATGTTATGTCCTAAAGATGTCTGTTTCAAACAAGCATCTTTTTCTCCTAGGTCTTTCATTCTTCCTGGTTCTTCTTCCTAGATGTTTCTTGCCCCTTGCAAGGTGTAATATAAATGGTCCATTTAGGGCCAAATACTCCATGGTCCCTTATCTTCGGCTCTTTGGCTACTTTCAAGTTTTGACATTTACTGCTGGGTATCTGCTCCAATGGGAAGCTTCTCTGACTGTGTTTGAGCATAGCAGCAATGTATGGATTCAAGCATCCATTTTGCAAAGTGATAGTAGTAGAGTCCCTCTAGGCTCTCTAATCTTCTCAGCTGCCAGCTCTGATCAGATCTGAAGTACCAGGCAGAAATTTCCTCTTTGGGGGAAGTCCTTAAATCCAATCAGAAAGCAGTTGGTTTCTTCCATGACATTCAGCTACTATTCCGCCAATAGACAAATCTTGCTTGGCCAAGAACTATTGTAGTTTGCAGGGTTCACAGCTGTGTAAGACTGCCAATAACTTCTCCCTCATAGTATACATAGCACTTCTGGCACCCTGAAAGGTAGCCAGCAGGACAATGCTTCCAGCTTGATTCCAGGTAGATTTTTCCATGTCCTGTGACCAAAGTCACAGCAAAAGGGTCTTGCCATCAAGTTTTGGGGGGCAACCAAGAGCAATGGCAAGATTGTTTAGTGGATCTCTGGGACCCATGTAACTGATAATTTATAAAGATGTACACACCAGCCACTGGGATTTTTATTTACTAGCCTGTCTTTTAGAGAGAAGCATTGCATGTCTCTCTCACACCCATGGAAAGTACCTCCATTCAAACTAAGCAAATATTGGTAATTTGTTTTTGAATTGTCAAGGAATTCTCACTATATTAAGGAGCAAGAATGAGCCAAGCATGGCTGAGGGCTGGAAACCTTGCTAGCCTTTATTGCTGGGGGATGGGCCCAGTGCTTCCTCAGTGACTCGGTTAGTGATAAGTTGCCCTTGCTCCTATAAATAACCTCCCACCCACACTCATGCAAAGAGCTCTAATTAATCTCAGCAGGGTCACACACACACACACACACACACACACACACACACACACACACAAAGTGTCATGGAAGTAGGAGGGTGACTTGTGAAAGAACTAGCCAGTCTGACAAGAAGGGCATTAAGGGCTGAGTCAGTTTTTAAAGGTGTCACATCTGGAATACTGCCACGATGAGAGAAGAAGAGGGGAGGAAGGACAGAGGAAGGAGTGAAGGGAGATGGGAGGGATGAAAGCAGAGGGAAGAAAAGAACTGTAACAGTTTGTCTTCAAGATTCCCAGTCTGGCTGAGAGCAAAACCCAACTCTACCCAAGAGGCAACTCTAAAGTCAGAGCATCTGAAACAGTTTGTATTCAAGCCATCACCGTGCGTCCGTACAGGCCTGATGCAGCACTGTAATGACATCCCAACTAGCGGAGACGCTGGTCTAGGGCTCACAGTTTGAGGACCACTGACTTACCTCATTCAGGCTTTAAAAACCCTGTGTGATACTCTGTTCCTAAGTGGGTAGGTGGGGAAGCCAGGGCTTAGAGAGGCCACAGGGTGCCAGAGCTAACCTTTTGAAAGCAAAATGGTGTGAACCAAAGTCCCCACGGGGACCATATTGCTTTCCTCTTAGATTTCCTCCCTGATTCAACATCCTGTATTTCTAGTTTACCAACAACAAAATCCATGCATCTAAGACCAAATCAAAGCTCTTCAGAAACCCCCAAGCAAAGTGCAATTTCTGCCTCTGGCCTGTGAGTAAGGTCCTGAATTCCAGAGCAGATGTGACAGGCAGGGTGACAATGGGCTGAGGCTCAATTCTTTTGTGCACCCAACTACTTTGCAGGGGCTCCAGGGGTCTAGAGGGATTGCAGCTGGCACACGCCACCTCCCTACAGACACTGACTTGAACTTTCCTTTCCCTTGTAGTTTGTTTGGCATCCTCCCTTAATCCTTAGTCTCTTTTAGGTGGGAAAAAGGAGCAAGTCTTCCGTGTTGACTTTCCTTTCAAATTCCTGAAGATGCAGTGTCCCCAGGAATGGCTATTTGCCTCCCCGTTTTCCCCTCGTGTGAATTCTCGAGTAAGTAGCAAATGATTTCAAATGCATGCCAATTGCGGTGGACAGCTGCCAGGGGAGAAGAGAAAATAAACCGGTGACAGGAAGTGTCACAGTTCATGGAAAGGGCAAGGATACAGCACAGCGAGCCCATGACACCTCTGGGTCCGCAGGCTGAAAGATGGACCCGACAGACCCGGCAGCCACAAATCTAGTAATTCATTAAGTACGGGGAAAGGCTCCCAGAAGCAGCTCGCTCTCCTAACACCCTTTGTCTCTTAATTTTCAAACTCTGGGTTCATTCCTATGTCAGGCAGGCCGGGCTGGGTCTCCATACAGCCAGTTCGTTCCCGATGAACATCCTGCGGCCAATGGGCTTTGACTCTTAAGTGATTTAACAGCCCCAGGCTTCCAAGCTTTATGATACATGATCGGTGAGAACTCGAAAACAGCACCAAAAACAGCATGAAGGATGGTGGAAACCGGAGAGACCCGCGTGGAACTTTGCCCAGTGAAGGGGATTACCAGACTGCAAGGGAAGCTTCAGGGATAAAAATGATATTAAAAGTTAATCATAAGATAAAATAAGATGTCAAAGCCGGGGTCAAGCACATTAATCAGGTCGGCAAATGTAAATGGTCTTCATTTACATGTAACTCTTAAAAAAAAAAAAAAAAAAAAAAAAAAAAAAGAGTTCCAGAAAAAGATTCCCGGTCTGGCTGGGAGCAAAATCCAACTCTACCCAAGAGGCAACTCTAAATAAAGTCAGAGCTTCTGAAAGGATAAAAATAGAGAACAGACAAAGGTCGCAAGTGCAAACTAAAGCTGAAAAGCAACGATTGTAATCTTAATTTCTGACAAGGCAGGATTGTGGCCATGCAAGCATGGAGGCACACGCCAGAGAGTATCTTCCGCTGTTGCCTCACTGCCCGGAGATGGGGTCTGTCACTGAATCCAAAGAGCTCTCAGGATCCACTATGTCAGTGCCCCGACGCTAAGTTACAGGCATACACAGCCATGCCTGGCTTTGTGGATGCTGGGAATTTGAGCGCAGGTTCTCGTGTTTATAGAGCATCCTGTGTTATCCACTGAGTCATCTTCCCAACCCTGAAGACAATTTATTTTAATGTTAAGAAGCTGCCAAATACACAATAAGGAAATATGGAATTTGGGGGTAATGATAACAGAAGCACAATTAATTAAATCAATGTTATAGTCAATAGAGATCAAAGTCTAACATTAAATACTGATATCACTAAATATAAAATTAAATGAATCAGACATGCCACCCACAATACAAGAACAGCAGAGTAATGCCAAATAGCCTAGAAGGAAGGGATTAACGGAGATGAAAATAGAAATGAATGAATTGGAAATAGGGTGAATGAATAAACCCAAGGCTGAAATAATGAATAAAGTATACAAACCACTGCTAAAATGGTCACAAGAAGGGGAAGAAAGTACAACTCCCAAAGTTAGAAATACCGGCCATGTCGTATGCAGCAGTAAGTATCAAAGCAGGGGAAATTTGGAGAACAAACACAAGAAACTGTTTTTCTCAGCTCTATGCAAAATATTTGAAAATTTAGATGAAATGGATAATTTTCTAGAATAATATAGCCTACCTAAAATGGTCTCAGAAGACACACAAACTGTCAACAGACCAATTATGGGAAGAAAATAAAGAGTTAACCCACAAGAAAGCACACAGGACCAAATAGTTTCACAGGGAAAGTCTGGCAGGACTTACAGATTAAGTAATACAGTGCTGCTGTAAGAGCCATTTGGAGTTTATTTATAACTACAGCTTAATATACAGATACCAAGTGGTGGTATTACAGAACAAACAAAGCAACAAAATTCACTAGTTACCTTTGAATTATGCCAGGGATTTGTTTGTTTGTTTATTATATATGGACCCCCATGTGAGGCAATTGGTCTACCACCAAGCTACAGCCCCTGTCCTGGATCTTTATTTTAAGAATTGGCATTGCAAACCCCCACTATTCATCTTGTTTTTCCTGTGCGAATTGTATCTCGTGATGAAGGTAAATTTTTCTTTATAGGAAATCCCAGCTAACAAATGGAAAATACTGATAAATTTAGATTATAAGTCTGTGTAGCTCCCAACAAACCACAAGGATCTAAGCTGTGTTCATCAAAGCTTGCTCCCTTCTCAAAGGAGAAACCATGAAGCAGATACATGGCTTCCAAAGTGGAAATCCATCATACTACCCATAATGCAGTTTTGGCCCCAAATCAACTCAGAATTGGACTAAGCCTGCAAGACAACTAATTTACAAGAAACATGCAGGTCAGCAGAATATATTGAGTAATATAGGGATAAGATTAGCAAGATTTAGGGATAGGAAACCCTACAGAACAAATGACTCTGTGTCTTAAACAAATGCATTTCAAGGAGAGAGAGGCGGAGGGGAGACTTATGGATTAAAAGAAGTTTAAGAAATATTAGCCAGTCCAACCTGTGGGTGCAATCTGGATCCTGACTCAAACAAATTAACATTGATATGAAAAGGGAAATACAGACACTGTAATATGGTATTAAAATTTTATTAATTTTTAAAGGTGTGGTATTGGTATTATAACTTTTAAAAGGAGGAGGTACAGATTTTGGACATATGGACTAAACATAGAGAAATGAAATCATATGAGGGCAGATTTGCTCCAGAAGTTTGAAGGTGGGACTGAAGGAACGGCAAATGACGCTCTAAGTGGAAAAGATGGCCCAAAAGTTAGTGTTTAAGGAATCTGAGGACACCAGCATTCTCCCATTCTGATCCTTTGCATTCTTCTATTTGGTGGAAAGTTTTCAAAGTAAAAAGTGTTTTGTTTCGCTTAACATTGCTACCATTGGGCTGGCAGAAGCAACCCTGATGAGCGGAGTTTGATCTCTTTAACCCATGTAAAGGTAAAAGGAGAGAATAGGTTCCACAGATTTGTCCTCTGACTCCCAGGTACATGCTGTGGCGTATATATAGCCACCTCCTCTCTCACACGCACTGATAGATATCGCTTATAGTCTCTGGTCTCTGGCATTTGAATGCTTTGTCCCCTGTTGGTAGCCCTGTTTGGGGAGGCTAAGGAGATATGGCCTTGTTGGAAGAAGTATGTCACTGGGGGGGGGGGCAGGGTTTAAGAGCTTAAAGACTTGTTCTGAGTTTGTCTGGTCTGCCTTCCTGTTTGTGGTTGGAGATGTGAGCTTTCAGCTCTCAGCCTCCAGTCCAGCTGCCATGCCTGCTGTCTGCTATTCCCACCTTTATGGACCCCAGTCCTCTGGAACCGTAAGCCCAAAATAAATTGTTTCATCCATAAGTTGCCTTAGTCCTGGAGTTTCATCACAGCAATAGAGAAGTAGCTAATACACACCTATATACACAATAATAAATAAATTTATATTAGATACCACCATAGGTTATTTTCCTTCTTCCCCTTATACTTATTTTGTCCTTCGCAGATTTTTCACACTGGTAGTATATTACTTTAAATCAGGAGAAACACACCTTCTACCAGTCATTGTCTATTTGCTTAGTAGCTCATATGTAACATTTAGTTCACCTAGTATTTCCCAAATGTTCAGTTTATAGGGATAGTCTAAGTGTCTTGATAAGTAACTTATTTCTTCATAAGTATATTCTCATTTTTTTCCCTTAAGGATGAGGAAATAGAAGCCCAGAGAATATAAGTGACAGCTGGGGTAGGAGATAAAGGCAGATTTTTTTTTTTTAAAAAAATTGTGTATTTCTTTGTAGCGCATAGCAGCAAGAAAGGATGTATATGGACCATACCTTATGCATAGAAGACAAAGGAAACTCTCCAGGAATCAATTCTCTCCTTCCACGTTGTGGAAGGGGATCAAACTCAAAGCTTGGTGGCAAGCACCATGGGCCATTTCATCTGTCTGGAGGGACAGAATATGACCTCAGCCTGTCAGCTCTAGATGAGACCCCCCCCCCCCGGAATCCATGTCAAGGTGGAAGGACAGAACTAACTCCACATAATTGTCCTCTGAGCTCCACGTGTGCATGACACATACCACACACATGATAATAAACACATAAATAAGTAAAGCACAATGTTATCCTGATTTCAGTAGTCCTCTGCTGAAATCTCATCCCCTTTCCTCTTTCTTAAGTGGAAGCTGTCTGTGTGTGTGCTGAGAGCATTGCAGAGATGCTGAGTGTGACTCTTATTCACAGCTCTGTTTGTTGGTGACCTTGGGGATCAGCGGCTTCATTCTCTGAGCTCTCATTTTATCACCTGTAAAACTGGACAGTAACAGCAATGGAGTATTTGGTGATGCAGTTGGGCTCTTTGATGCTGGCTCTTAAAGGGCAATGTAGCCTTGGAGAAGTCATGTAAGCTCTTGGAGTTTGGGTCTTTATTTTTAAAAAGGGGATTACTGTTCTGACTCCATAGATGGTTGAGAAGACAAAAGGCCACTTGTGACAGATATGGGCACAGCAGTAATGATGAATGTCGACGGTCATTGTCTTCTTCCTAGAAGGGTCTTAGCCTGGAGACGTTAGGAGAAAGAGTACATCTACCCTAGCAGGTCTTGCAAGATCATGGTGACTAGACAGTCATCGGCAGACACTCAATAGTATAAGGATGAGTAAAGAGAATCTTGAGGTAGCACAGAGTTCAGCAATATGTACACCCCAACTATGAATCCTTCACTATTCTGTCTGATTTATAATTGTTCCCACATTCAGGCTTCGCTCCCCGTGGCAGGTGGATATTAACAGTGCCTGGGATTCAAACCATGGTTTCTCTTTATTACCTTCCTACTTCTGTTCTTGCCTAGGATTTGTACCCTTTGTACAGTAGCATCTTACTATTAGCATAAAGATGCCAATGTCAATGGTCAAATAGATTTTCCCAATTATAAAGTCATACGTACTCAATCCGGAAAATAAAAAAATACAGGCAGGGCAGTGGTGGCGCACGGCTTTTTATCCCAGCACTCAGAAGGCAAAGGCAGGCAGATCTCTGTGAGTTCAAGGTCAGCCTGATCTACAGAGTAAGTTTCAGGATGGCCAGGGCTGCACACAGAGAAACCCTGTCTTGAAAAACAAAACAAAACAACAACAGAAGAAGAAGAAGGAGAAGAAGAAGAAGAAGAAGAAGAAGAAGAAGAAGAAGAAGAAGAAGAAGAAGAAAAAGAAGAAGAAGAAGAAGAAGAAGAAGAAGAAGAAGAAGAAGAAGAAGAGAAAGAAAAAGAAAAATTCAGAAAGGAATTTTAATTCGATTAAAAATTTGCCACCCCAAAGTCAAGACAACCAAAATCTCCATACTCTTCTAGTCTTTTTTCCCCTCCTGTGCATGTTTTTCTTACATAACTGATAACAGCAAACAGGCGATACTTTCTTAGAGTCATTGAAGTAATAAAATAAAATGGCTTTGGATGGTAAGGCCTTAGGATAGTCAGGCTGAGGTTGCTTTAGCTCAGTGGATTTCGACTGTGTTCAACATTGCCCCCCCCAAAGGACATTTGGCAACATCCGGAGACATTTTTGGTTGTCATAACTTGGAAGAGGGAGGTTGTTGCTGGCATTTAGTGTAGAGAGGCCAGGCATGCCACTGGGCATCTTATCATACACAGAACAGTGCCCACAACAAAGAATTATCTGGCTCACATGTCAATAGCACTAAGATTTTTTTGGGGGGGAGGGGGCTTTATCTGATACCCTACGTGTAGTGTTATATCAGTATTGGATACAAGCAAGCTGCAGCCTATGTATCTCCATGCCCCGCCCCCCAAAATGTGGAGGGTGCAGTCTGATAATGTGAGAGAGCCTGAAGTTGTGGCCTCACCTCTGAGGAAGCCAGGATCCCGGATCCAGGATCCCATTCCTGCATCTGGTAGGAGTTTGCTGTGGCACAGAGGGAATGTGGCACAACTTCCCTGGTGAGGCAGTGTCCCACTTTGTCAGAGATCGGGAGGAAGTCCAGAGGCTTGGAAGGAAAGCCACAGTGCCACTCCCACTGACCATGAGGAGTCTGGGGTGATAAACCAGAGGGCAGAGACACAATGGAAATTAAGGCCAGGGCGGAAACACACAAGTCTACTCATGCCGCTGCTACCAAGGCATCATGGGAACTGGCAGGATCCCGACAAAGAGGGTTTGGCACTGGGGCTTCTCAGAGGCTCAATTCCTCCTGTCTTTCACCTCCTTCCATCCCCAGGGAGCTGGGTCAGGAACTGATCCACCAGTGAGTCTGGAATAGAGACGTCTCCCGATGTGTTTGTTGTTCATCAGCCAGGGCTGCTGTAGCAAAGCGCTACAAGCCGAGAGAGAGGCTTACCCAATAGACATCTTTTCTCACATTCCGGAGGCTGGAAGTCTGAGATCAAGGTCTCCGCAGGGCCACATTCCCTTGGAAAGCACTGGGGAAAAAGCACCCCCCGCCCCCCAGGCTTCTGGTAGATCCTTGGCTTGTGTCAGGGTTTCTTCAGTCTTCACATGGTGTTCTCCCTCTGTGTGTGTCTGTCTCCAAATTTCCCCTTTTTTATAAGGACACCAGCCATGTTGGATTAGACCCCCTCCCTACTCCAGAATGACCTCACCTTTATTTAATTACTTACATCTGCAGCAATCCTTTTTCCAAATAAAGTTGCATTCTGAAGTCCGGGGCTTAGGACTTGAGCGTACAAATTCTCAGAGGAACAGAATTCAATCTACATTAGACCCCACATTCAGAAAGGGGTTTCAATGTTGCCAGCCAGGCAGAGGGTCTAAAGTAGGCTGGATGCTAAAGGACGCTCACCAGCAACAGGCACATCACTGAGCAGATTTCTGGTTCCCGGAGAGGATCCCAAACCTTTCTAAACCTGGGAGAGGTGGGGATCAGGGAGCCCAGAATGGCCACAGGAGATTTAAATGAGAGCACTCTTGGCTATCTGAAGGGGTGGAGGATTTAACTTACTGCCAAAAGTCCAAATATGAGAGGGACAAAAGGAGGAAGAAAGATTGAAGACTGGGATAGAGGGAGAAACAGAAGTAATTGTTGTGTTTCATCACACTGCCACGGAGGTCTTGCAGACTGGGAAAGAACTCCTAAAATTATTTGATTAAAAAAAAAAAACAACAACATTTATGTGTGTGCCTCTCTGTCTCTGTCTCCCTCTGTCTTCTGTCTGTCTGTCTGTCTGTCTGTCTGTCTGTCTGTCTGTCTGTCTGTTTTGGAGAGCTGGCTGATAAACTCAGGGCCTGAACATCTGGGGCAAGCACTTGCTGTTCTTTGAGAGGAACCAGGTTAGAGTCCCAGCACCCACGTGGTAGGCTGAACAATCTGTAACTCTAGTCCAAAGGGCTCTGAGACTCCTGCCAGCATCAGGAACATACAAGGTATTCATACATACTTTCAGGCAAAATATTCATACAAGTAAAATAAATATAAAAAGAACTAGGAGAGAGAGAGAGAGAGAGAGAGAGAGAGAGAGAGAGAGAGAGAGAGAGAGAGAGAGAGAAACAGAGAACCTGTTGTGAGCCAAACCAAGGGTGTGGCAGGAGCAACAAATGACAGTCCTGGGAAATTTCCCTTATAGGGCCACCTTTTCTATTTCTATCTTCTATGTCTTCCTGCCCACCTTCATTCTCCTTTTCCTCCTGTCTCTATCCATCTCAAGCTGCCCTCAAGCTGCCCTGGGGCTCACACTGGCAGTGCTCATTGACCTCTTACAGTAGCCTCCAGAGTGCTGGGCTTAGGGGCCTATAACACCACACCTGGCTTGAAACATTTTTCAGAAATGACTAATCAAAATCCTCAACTCATCACACAGCCAACAGCAACACCTACGTAACTCCATGGGCCTATCAGCTTTAAGGCATAGCTCACTCTCCCAAGCATGGCCTTCCCTAACAGAGGTCAAATGCAATGGGTCTGTGGGTCCCCAACAATCTACAGACATCAACAAAGCAGAGAAAGTGATCATCAGATTACCCAGGAGAGGTCAAAGTCTAATGGATGCCTGGAATGAGGAGGCCTGAGAACAGACTCAAGGTCTGAGATGAATTTTCTTTCCATCTCTAATCTAAAGTGAGCCACACATTTGGTTTCTGACCACCAAGGAGAAAGCAACTCAGAGAGGGTAGTTTCTATGGAAGACAGTCCTTCAGGACAAAGGAAGTCGGGAAAGTGATACGGAAAGCGGGTGCATTGGATTAGGCTCTTGTGAGCTCATGAGGTAGGTCAGTTGGGGACGCTTTGTGAAATTATGTAGATGGCTACTGGGAATTATGCTGTCGGGGGATGAGGTGTCTGGAAGAGGAAGAGAGTGTCCACTGAGGGTCTTACATGTGTGAAGTCAGAATGTGAGGTCATACCTCGGTGGGGTAGGGCCTTAGTTCAATAAGACAGAATTTCTTTCCAAAGGAGATGAGAGACACGGAGAGATGATGGCCAGAGATTGTAGCAATCCACAAACCAAGAAATGGCAGAACTTAAATGCAACCAGGAAAGCTAAGCAGAGACATGGAAGGCACCTCTGGAGCCTCCAGAAAGAGCATGGCCTCACTGAGGGCTTGACTTTTTGGACCCCTAGATCTCCGGATGCTGCTGCTCCAGCTTGGGGGTTTTGTTATAGCGACTCTAGACAAATCCATGGACAGTGTCAGGCTCCCCTTACTTCTTTCTGTGTCCATGCAAACCTACAGGCAGAGAGCAGAGAATCAGGACACAGAACCTGAGGTCATATGCTGTCTGTGGACTGGAAGCTATCCTGGCTGCAATGAGCTCAGATGGACCAACAAAGCCCATGACAGGACATGACATCAGCAGCATCAGCTACCACTAGCATCCTTATTAATGAAGAGGCATTATGGGATGTTGAATGCAGGAACTCAAAGTCAGATTTAAATCTTTGCATCATCACGTAGAAGTTTCAAGACTTTGATGAAGTAAGGCATCTTACTTCATCTGAGATTCGGTTTTCCTTATACAAAATGAACACAGAATCATACTTCACAGAAGCATTTTGAGCACAAATGAGTTCACTATTTATTTATGTGTGCAGAGTGTTTGCCTCCACATGGGTACCTAGTGCTCCATAAAAGCAACAACTGACTTTTTTTTTTTTTTTTGAGACATTGTCTCTCTGCATAGCCCTGGTTGTTCAGGAATTCACTATGTAGACCAGGCTGGCTTCAAATTCACAGCGATATGCCTGCCTCAGCCCACTGAATGCTGGGATTAAAGGCACCAAGCACTACATTCTGCTACAGCAAGTGCTCTTAACCACTGATCCGTTTCTCCAGCTCCATGAGTTCACTTTCATAAAGAACATGGCATAATGTAAGCCACGCAGCTCCCTTCAGTAACCGTCACCCGTTGTTACTATACGTTATGGATGGAAAGAGTGCCACCTTCAGAGTCCACTCTACTTGACTTTTTAAGTAAAATATTTGTAGTCTTTTTTTTTTTTTTTTTTTTTTTTTTTTTTTTTTTTTTTTTTTTTAAGACAGGATGTCAGGGCTCCAAGCTTGCCTGGTCAGTTATGTAGCCAAGGCTGAATTTACTCTTTTCTCGTGCTCTGTCTCCTGAATTCTGGGACTACAGGCCAGCACCGCCATACGGGGTAAGCCTTACATTTCAATTCGTTTTTGTAGCTGAATTGAAGCTGAAGGCAAGTTGTTTATTTGAATTCCATTTTCCTGGAACAGAATAATACCCTGCCATGCTCGCAGTGCCCCCCTCCCCGTCAGGAAGCATAAAAGGGTCACAGGGATGTCTTTGAGAGCTTCCCTTCAGTGAGGGCTCTGAGGTTCCAGGTAGAATTCCTGGAGTCTAGAAACTCCCTGTAGCTGTGAAATTGTAAGGCGCCCGAGGCAGATGTGCCCTCCACTTGACCTGCAGCTGGCGTGAGTGCTTGTTCTGTGCCCCCTGGTTCTGTGCCCCTCGCACCTTTACACCTGGCTCCCATGACTGCATCTGGCTCACAATGAGGTCCAAATCCCCAAAGTGCCACGTAGAGTCTGAGATGCAGCGGGCTGGCTGCCGGGTTGGCATTCCTTTGTGAGGAAGCGCAGCCGCCTGCCCTGCATCTGCCCCGTGGCCTTGCGTCTGATCTGGAAACATGGCCTCCACCTGCGGAAACGTTGGCAGTCTGCGATGGAAAGGAGCTGGGGAGTGTTTCTGTGGGCGCGGTGAGCAGGTCTCTGGTCTGGATTCTTCTTGACGTGCCAACAGTGAGGTGGTGTGGCAGGTGTTTCCGGGGATGACTTTGCCCACGGCATCTTTCCAGCTTCATCACTCTGACTAGTGTTGGTCCAGCACGATGGAAAGCATGCGCAGAGGGGAGGAGAGTGGAGCTGTAGGCACATTAGGTGAGGTCTAGAGAGTCGTCCCTTTTTTATTTAAGTAAAGGTTGTACTCTTAGGAGGTTTCATAGCTGTGTGAGCATCAGTGTTCATGCAAAGCAAGTGGGACCTGTCACATGAGGACCTTCAATGGCATATTAAGGGGGCCCCAGACCTCTTTTCTTCTAGGCAAGTTATAGATAAAATAATACATTGCAATGCATGATTATAAAAAGCAAGATGGAGCTCTCATTGAGGCATTTCAAATGGACAGTAGTCCCTGCCTTTACTGTGCTCTTCTCTGAGGCATGCAATAGAACCAGGAAGGGTCCCTGGAGACGCTTCAGAGGGACAGGTTTGGGCTTTTCCTTTCCCCCCAGACCTGCCGCATCCTAGACCCTGGACACCTTGGGCCCATCTAGGATGGTGGTGCCTTCTCCTGTAAGGAGTGTTCTTTCCATTCTCTGTACATGATGGAGGAGTGTGGACTCGGAACCGAGAGGTTGGCTACCTGTTGGTGTGGACTGGGAAAACCTCCACTTTCTTCCTTGTCTCCCTGGTTCTCTTCTTTTCCAACTTCTCACACTATTTGGTTATTGGGGGAGGAGGGATAGCTGAAGGAAGAACTGAATCGCCATGATGCAGACCCTAGCTAGCCCTAGTTTCCACTACTTGACACTCAGAAGCTGGAATCTATTATTCGAAGGTCTTTTATTTTTATTTTTTACCTTGTTTGTGCTGTGTGTCTCGCGCACTCGGGAGCATACTTGAATGAATGGAAGTATAATTTGAGAATGGTATGCTAGTATCTGAGCCCTATCAAGGTGGAGGAAGTCATGAGACAGGGTGAGTGGTGTGAAGTAAAGTTCCCAGGAAGTAGCCATGCCTACACTAAAGACTCTACAAGGCTAATTGGCTAATTAGAACTACTTGGAAGTAGAAAGTGGAGATGTTCCAGATCCAGAGAAATTATCTTGGGCTTATCTTCAGTCCTTTCAATAGCTATTCATTGCCCACTGCCAGGTGGAAATATCAACTTGACAGACTAGTTTTCACCAACCGCAAAACCAAGAACGTTATTAGCAAGACTGACCTTGCTTTGTTGTATGTCACTCATGTACATAATGTCCCCAACAGTACATTTGAAAAATGCCTTGATTTATGACTTCATTTTGTTCTGTGACTATAGAGAGAACATGTAACCGCTCCCACAATAAAAGCACATTGTTTGGGGCATGCATACTTGGCTCAGAACAAGTGATCCCCCCTTTCTCTTTGAGGGGAGAGCTGTGCTTTGCATAAACAGTGGGAAGCAGGGGGGTCTGACCTGAAACACTCTTATAGACCTCTGGGACCTTGAGACTGTCCTATGTGAGGCTGAAGGTCTACTCTGGTGGAAGTGTCTCTGGCTCACTCTGGCCATGTGTCTGCAGTTCCTGTGTTCTCATGGTGTAGAAGACTCAATTTGAAAACTCAGGCCATTTACCTCTGACCCCAAAGCAACGCAAGACCCTACAATGAGGTCATTCGTGCCCGCCAGTCCTCCCCCTCTCTCTTTCCTCCTCTCTCCTTTCTAGTCCTTTTTTCTTTGCTCCTCTTTTTCTACATTTCATTTCATGAATTCAGAATTCCTGCCAAGCCAGATACTATAATATTGGGATTGTCACTTGCCTTCTTCCTCAGAAATGAAAACTTCAAAGCAGGTGGCTGATCTCCACTGTATGACTTCACCACGAAAGAGACTTCACACAGGCACTGGGTCTTGGGGAGCTCTGACTCAGTAAGTGCTAGGAGTTTGTCTCTTCCCTAAGTCCTGTCCGTTGTGATCCACTCCTATCCAAGAAGAAGAATGTGGGAAAGGCTTGGGGGAATCATGCCTCTGTGGGTCATTTTTTTTTCTGGAAACAGGAACAGCTGAGCAGTCAAGTGACTTGAGCTCAGTGCCCTCTATCCCTGCTGTCTAATTCCTGGCAGGTGCATCAGACTCCAGTGACACCAAAGTCTGTGGCATCTCAAGTCATGATCAAGTGCCATGTTTGGCCTGGGCTGGCTCACAGGCCAGAGTTTGGCTGTCTTCTGCTGCCTAGGCCTGAACACTCTGCTTGTTACTAACTAACTCTTTCAACTTAACCCATATTTTTTATCTCCGCCCTACTATGTGACAGTACCTTTTTCAGCACAGCATGTTCATTCCCTGCTTCCTCTGCGTCTCTCACTCACTGGAGACTCCCATGACTCCGCCCTTCTTCTTCCCAGAGCCCTCTTAGTTTGGCTCTCCTGCCTAATCTCTTCCTGCCTAGCTATTGGCAAGTCAGCTCTTTATTAGCAATGAGAGCAACATATCTTCACAGTGTACAGAGGGATTATTCCACAGCAAGTACCGACATGTGTACCAGACCCTACCTACAGGGCCTACACCTAGGGAGCTATCATAGGACATGGCAGGGCTCCTTGGTCTTACTTCGAGCCAGTGACCATGGGATCATTTCTTTTCAACTTTATTTTTATTGAATGTATGCATGATTGTGTATGGGCATGGCACATGCTTGCCACAGTACATGTGTGACAGTCAGAGAAAAATTTAATCTCCTTCCACCTTTGTGTGGGACCTGGGGATCAAACTCAGATCATCAGGCAGAAGCCTGATTGTGCCATCTTGATGGTCCTACCATGGGGTCATTTCTGTTCCCTTGGGCTTCTGGCTATGCTATGGCCCATAATCAGGCCAGTAGTGGATCCCTAGGAAGGAATCGCAAAGGCCTAGGTTTTGGTACCTGGTGGCAACTGCCACATTATCTGCTGAACCCTGACTGTGCCCACCCTCCCAGGCTGTTTAGTAGGCTCATCATCATCCAACCCTCAACTTCACCAGCTCAGCTGCAAGGAGCTCACAAATGGGTCTAAACAGAAAGGGGAGTAGCTATCCTTCCCTTTGGGAACCCGGAGACTGTCCTTCACTTTTTATGCCCAACCCCTTGGGCACATAAATTTCTCTTCTTATAAAAGCATCAGGGGCTGGAGAGATGTCTCAGCAGTTAAGAGCACTTGTGCTTTTGCAGAGGACCATTCTTACTCCAGTTCTAGGAGATAATGCTCTTTTCTAGCTTCCAAGAACACCAAGCATGCTTGTGGTACACATACATGCATGCAGGCAAAAATTCACATATAAAATAAAATGAATAGATCTAGTTTAAAAAAATCTTAAAGGCACAAGTTTTGTTGGGTTTAAGATTCACCTCTAAGCCTGGCAGTGGTGGCTTACACCTTTAATCCCAGCACTCATGAGGCAGAGGCAGGCAGATCCCTGAGTTCAAGGACAGCCTAGTCTACAAATAGAGTTCTAGAACAGCCAGGGCTATTACAGAGAGAAATCCTGTCTCAAAAAAACAAAACAAAGCAAAAATTCACATCTAGGATCTCATTTTTACCTTAATGGCAACTTTAAAAGTCCTTTCTCTATGTACAGGAACATTCTGAGGTATTGAGTGTAAGAGCTTGACTGTATTAATTTAGGGAGGCGTGATTCAATTGGTCCCTCTATTGATGCAGTTTGTATTCGTACCAATGACAAACTTCTGGACAGCTATTGTGGGTGCATAGTCCTTGTTCTTGAGACAGAGTACCATTGGGGACTTTGAGACATCTGTAACACTCTTCTTATCCTATAGTTAATTCTGGGACACTCTGTGTTTCTACGGGCCTTGGGTTTTCAAATAGAACATTTTCTCAGTCACTGCACAGAGCTATTATCCAGGTAAAATGAATTCTGAGTATGAAAACATTTCACAAAAGCAAAGTCGGAGGCAGGTGCTTATTTGGCACTTTCTGCCAAATACATACAGTCTACATCTGGATTTGGACTCTGGCTCTGAAACCTTCTCTGCTCAAACTCTATGTCTTAATCACCCTACTGCCTGGCCTGACTGCAATGGTTCCAAAGGAACACTTAAACAGTTATTAGCATTTGCATTGAATTGTTGGTAGATTCTAGAGATCAGGAGTCCTGGCCTTCAGCAACAGCCCTGCCAAGTGACATGATTTGTCCAGATTACACAGTCACCTGCACACCCCTGACTGCATGGACTCCAGGTCCCTCCATGGAGGTTTCCAAGGCTTTGTTCAAAAGTCAACTACCTTAATTTTGCCTTTATCACCTCTACAGTTGGGCCAAATTTGTGTTCCAGAAGTCTGCTTCCTCCTCCACAGTCTCCCAGATGGTCTACAATGATGCTCTTTATTAGGACCTGCTGCTCTCTAGATAGGTGCTCTACTGGCAAAAGCTGTTACAATTTCTGCTCATAGGTTCCACTGAGTGTTTTCAGTAGCTACCTCATCTCTAAGTATTGTACAGTATTCTAGACAGAAGTATTATAGCTGATTCTAACATAACAAATAGACAAATCTAGACCATAGAACACATGTCCTTGTTTGTTTTCTATTGCTGTGATAAATACCATGACCAAAAGCAACTTGCAGAAAAAAAATGGTTAATTTCATCCTATAGCTTACAGTCCATCATGAAGGAAAATCAGGGCAGAACTGCGACAGGATCCTGAAGTAGAGGCCTTGGAGGAGCGCTGCTTACTGGCTTGTCACTCATGGCTTGCTCAGCTTGCTTTTTATATAACCCAGGGCCACCTACCTAGGTGTGCTTCCATCCACAGTGAACTGGGCCCTCTCCTATCAATCATTAACCAAGAAAATATACGCACAGACTTGCCTGCCAGCCAACCTTAGGGAAGCATATTCTCAATTGAGGTTCCCTCTTCCCAGATGACTCTAGCCTGTCAAGCTGACCTGTCAAGCTGGCACCTTAGAGAAGATTGTTAAAAAAAAAAAAAAAGGCCCCTCGATTTACAGAGAATCTTTGCTAGACTATTCTAGAATGGACTGACAACAAAATGCACCATGTGGTTCTTGCATGATTCCTGGATTTTTTTTTAATGATATAGATGATATTGGGACAATTAGAGAAAATTAATTGTGATCTGAGTATTAATCTGTTTGGCCTGACAAATCAAAATAGCACAGAATGGGTATCTTAGATAACGTGAATGTGTTTTCCCAGTTCTGTAGCCTAGTGTCCCATGGCAGTAGGTATGGGCTCTGCAAGGCCTCCGCTCTCTTATCTTCTTACCTTCTGTGCTGAATTGCTTCGTCTTACAAAAGACACGGTCCTGTGGGATTAGGATCCTCACATACCATCTCATTTTACCTCAACAATACTCTCTAAAGTCCTGTCTCCACACACAGCCACATTCTGAGGTGCCGGGTATGTTAACTGCACAGACACAAACCGGCTCATAACCGTCTGACTATTGGTGAAATTTGTCTATGTCCTAATTTACTGGATGGGCTCCTGTGGACAGCAGAAAGAACCTGTTCTGAGGACTCATGAGCCTCCAAACACTGCCGGAAACTGTGGAGGGAGGAAAAGGGATCTCAACAACTGGCTGACAGGACAGTGTGTGCCAGGTGCTTCTTTGCAGACTGGGAGCTTTTTCTGTACATCTGTAGATTCTGTAGATCTTTTGAAAGGGGTACTAGTTTGTTCTCACAATCCTTGACCCTCCAAGTATGGTCCCAGGTTCCCATCATGGATCCAAAGAGAGAATTATTATTTTTCTGTCTTCGTACCTATTTCCATTTATTTAGTATTTGTATTTACTTTGATGACCATCTATCTGTCTGCCTACGTGCCGCAGAGAACAGGTTTGGGTACGCTTGCCTCATGTCTGCATCCTAGCACCTCACTCAAGCCTGCGCTCTAAAATAGTTATGCATTGGGTAGACGAGAGGTCTGGATCCTGAGGAGTGTCTTGGGACTATGTCCTTGCTCTCCTCTCCCTCCTGTTCCCTCCTCCTCCCCCCCCTCCTCCTCCTTCTCACCCTCCTCTTCCTCTTCTTCTCATGTATAGAATTACTGGAGATTCCAGGTGTTGCAGAGGGAAGGAGCTAAATTAGGCTGTGGGCTGGGGGTGGGTGACCAGTGGGTCTGGGGTGTGTATGTGAGTGTGGGGGTGGGGTCTCCTCCCAATGCATATTAAACTTTAGTTTTCTGGGAAGGGAATCTGTTCTTCAAAGTGCTTTTAATTCTCCTGCAAAAGACAGAGATCCCCCGTCAGAGGCTTGTAAACCTCTCCTCCCTGGATGTCCTGTGGCCTGGTCACTGTGCAGATGAGTCCGGCATGGGCTCCCGGAAGCCCCAGCCCAGCGCTGCTTCAGAGCCTGGGATGCTCTGCTCTGGCTTTCAAAGCAGCGTCCTTCCCACCAGAGACAGTTCCACATCTGCTTCACCCCATGGTAAGCTCAGCCTCAGCAGCTAAGCCAGGAGCCCCCGGGGGAATCTGCATTCAACCAGAGGAAAGTGAGCCTCTGTATAAGCGCACACATTGTCTGTCCAGGCTGATTGTTTCCTTAGGAAACGTCCTTCAGTCTCTGCTTAAGGCTTGAGGGTCCTGGTCCTTCCGATTCAGGATGACAAAAGTCATCGTGAGATGAGCTGAAAGCGGTAGGATCACCACCTCCGTGGAAAAGACCTGCAGACTCTCAACTTGACGTTGGCAGAGCCCTGTCCACCGATGCTCAGTTCCAGGGTGCCCCAAGAACAATAGCAGCCTGACAATGTTCCTGATGCTCTTGAGCTCTGAGAGGTGGCGACTTGGGATGTCCCCATTGCCCCAAGGGGATGTGATGCAAAGCCCCGTGGAAAAGCCCTGACTTCTCTTTGAATCTGAAGCATTTGGAGAGAGAGGCCAGAGAACAAACCATAGGACATCACGATGTAACTCAGCCAAATGCCACCCTGAACTCAGTCAGACACCATCTGCTTTAAAAGATCTGAGACGTTCTAAGTCACTAAAAGCTTTCAAAGTAACTTTCCATCAAAATAATATTTGAACACAGTTAAATAATGCTAACAAGTTCTTAATATCAAAAAATCAAAGCACACACTTAATTTCGTTTAATGTTGATCCAAATGCTGCACCATCATGATATTTGTTTTATTGTATTAATTTTCAGTTTCCTGGAACTAATTATTGTTGGTTTTCTTTCCTTTTTCCCCCCTTTGCTTGGATTTCTTTGAACTTTTGGTAACTCGCCTTATATCCTCCAACACAGTTTTCTCAGGGCCAGTTTCCCCATTAGTAAACCCATCTGCTCACCTCCCAGCTTGACATATTCCAGGAGATGGCACTTCGGAAGCCACCCTTCCTTACATACTTCTCTAGCATGAGTGGCTCTCTAGGTCTCTTGGTCACAAATTATCAGTGGTTCTCAACTTTCCTAATGCTGCAACCCTTTAATATGGTTCTTCGTGTTGTGATGACCCCCAACCATAAAATTATTTTCATTGCTACTTCACGTCTGTAAATTTGCTACTGTTATGAATCACAATGTCAGTGTCTGTGGTTTCCAGTGGTCTTAGGTGATCCCTAGAGGTCACAGGTTGAGAACCACTGACTTTGAAACTAGCAATGGCTTCATTCTAGTCCAAGTCTTTGGCCCCACGCCTGCGTTCAGCCCCCTTCTCTCACATGTTTCTTTGAGCAGATTTTGCTGACAGTTCACGGCAGAGCAAAAGTAAGTGGAGCGAGAGG
Source organism: Cricetulus griseus (assembly GCF_003668045.3). Classification (NCBI taxonomy): domain Eukaryota; kingdom Metazoa; phylum Chordata; class Mammalia; order Rodentia; family Cricetidae; genus Cricetulus; species Cricetulus griseus. The sequence goes on along the minus strand of NC_048596.1, from coordinate 23,964,972 downwards.
TGTGGTACTATTACACCTTGCCTGGACCCTGGCAATATTTTGTGTTAGCACTGTTGTTGGATGTGGTTAGGACAGGGTTTTGAGAGCTTTTTTGGCTGGAGTATTACTGAAATAAATATTATGGTGTGTCTGAATTTACTCAGGCTCAAAAGTTCTGTGATAGCTAATTAATTAGGGAAAGAGAAACTTCCAGTGTTTCTCAGCTCTCACTTCTGAGCAGCCATATTTGTCTTTAGTACTGAAGGGAGTTCTGAAGACCCCTGGGCCTGAATCAGTCATTGCATTAATGACTAGGCCTGGAGATTTGTTGTGGAAATTTAACACTTCTCTTGGAAGGGGGTCATACTTTATATTTTTAAATTATTTATAAATAGTTGATTGAAAATTCCATACAAATATGCTTTGATAATTTCTACCCCCTCTCTTCCTTAACTCCTCTCATACCTGCCTCATCTACACAGGATAGACCCCTATCCACCCCAATTTCATGTCCTTTTTTGGGTTGTTTTAATTTAGTACACCATCAACTCCAGTTTGGAGGTGACACACTTTAAACTGCATTCAAGATTTTGCTTTAGAGGAATGTGTATTAACTGCTTTCTGTAGAGCAGGGTGTGGGTGTAGGAGGCAGTGACAGAGCTGTCTCACAAATCAGCATTTCCTCAGCTCATACAGAGGGGTGATGGGTTTCCATAGGCAGGTTTTTCAGTGGGAGGGCGGTAACAAGACGGGACTGATGCATCTGGATCAAAAATAATCTCTCCATGCCTCCTTATGCTAACCTGGGCTTCTCATGAACAGCTCACCTTTGGGGTTTTCCAGATTCATTTTATGCCATGGCAGCAAAACAAAACAAGACAAAACAAAAAAGCAGATCCCAGAATGAAGAGAGTGGCTTTTAGCTCCTGCCCAAGACATGATTGTGACAGTGAAGACCCCCTAATCAGAGCTAAATCTCACCCCGAAGAATCTTACCTTTATATCTTATCCTGCTGACTCAAGGACTCCAGCACCACCCTGTGGCATCTTGGTAACAGGAAATCTGCCCCGGTGCCCACAAGGGAGGGGCTGCTGAGATCTCCCTGGCTGGGGCTGGCTGGAAGAGAGGCTTGGTCAGTGTGTGCAATGGCAGAGCACCTGAACTCTCTAAGGGGCTCCCAGCTGTCTAACTACCCAAGACAGGAGGACTTCTCTCCCATTGCAACTTGCCTACTTTATAAAGAGAACTTGGAGAGAGGTTAGCCAGGGCCGAGACAATCTGTGCCTTGCAGGGCACCACACACCTATGGTAGTCAGCTGGCATCTCGCCAAGGGTCTTCCTCTCTCTCCTTCACCTTTTCTTCCCCTTCCCTGGCCCCCTTTCTTTCTCTGTTGGAAGCTCTGAAACAGTGACACAAACCTTGACCTCTGAAGGTTTGGGCTGGACATTTTGCTTGGCAAGGGCTCTGCAGGAGTGTGATACGTTCATTTTCTGACATTTTTACATCACATGGTGGGGGGGGCGGGGCGAGGTTCATCTCCCCAGAAGGATGTGGACTCCAGTGTTCCATCAAGGACCAAAACCATGGGTTTACATTGAATTAACCATACATGTCCTTATCCTCCAGGTTCTGACAAAGACTGCCTATGACCTTAAGCTTGTCCTCGATAATAAAATAATCAAACTCAAAAGTAGATCAAATTGATGTTATGAATGCAGAGAAGACAGAACTAATCCAAGAAGGTACTAAAGACAGTTCACTAACTGCTCACCCTGTGAGAGCAGGGCTGCCAAATTCCAGGAACCTTTATCCTTCTTTAGATGGTTTCTGGTAGATGCTGATTGTGATGTGTATATCACACCAAATGAGTATGCAGATTGTCATCTGGAGAAACTAGGGTTTTACTGTGGGAGAAGAGGTGAGAATGAAATGGGAGGAGAGGAGAACCTGGGGGTTTGTCAGGAATTAACAATAACGGTAGAAATACAGCCTTTGAAAATAGACTTGTATTTCCCAGTTCTGCTCACATCAAAGAAAGGCCTAGAAGCAATGACAGTGATGATAAGCCCTACCCTGAGCCAGAGGTCTCTGGAGAAAGGGAAAACACAAGGTGAGGCTGTGATGTTGCTGTATTCAAAGAAAGCACTCCAAACTGATAAGATGTCAAAAGACTCAGAAGGACCACCACCTTGAAGGGCCCAGACCAGTTAATCCTGAGAGCATTAAAAAGAATCAGAAGGGCTGGGGATGGAGCTCAGTTACTAGGGTGCTTGCCTAGGAGGCCTGGAGCTCCAGGTTTTACCCCCAGCACTGAACAAACTGTTACCTCAGCACTCGGGCAAGGGGAACAAGAGTTTCAGGACAGCCAGGGACCGTTTCCAAAAGGAAAGCAAGGAAGAATACTGAGAGAAAGAAGTAATAATATGAGGGGCGGGGGACAGGATGTTCAGTGAGATCCCCAAATAATACTAATCAGATAGGAAGTTGGGTGTGAAACCTTTTCTTAACAGAATAGTGCCAAAAAGTAGTTGTAAAAAATGACTGACATTAGGAAATGGTTATTTTCTGACCATTTCAACAACACGAGTAAAGTCACTGGGTTTTAAAGGCACTGGCTAAAACCACTAGGAACAGGATAGTTACACAGCCTCAAAATAGCATCCTGTTGAAGTCCATACTTAAAGGGAAAAATAACATTGTGTCAAATGATCAAACTCACATGTCACCTACAATGAGACAAACTGACCACACATGCCTCCTGATGGAAGGTATTGGGAAAGACACAAGGCCACCTCTCTCATGTGCTTGCCAAAGTGTTCTCCTTGAACCTCATCACAAAGAAGCAATCAGACAAGCCCAAAATTGAGGCACATTTTACAAAATAACTTGTCTGCATGGTTTAAAAAAAAATCACAAGGATGAAAACGAGGGGGGGGAAAGCTTTTACAATAATTAAATGTGAAGCGTGTTTCCAAGTTACATTATTTGTTTTTGAGACACGAGCCTCATTATGTAGACCAGGTTAGCCTTGAACTCAGAGAGATCCACTGACCTCTGCCTCCTGAGTGCTGAGAATAAGGACATGACACCACACCTGGCCTGATAGGATTTTTAAATATTTGTATACATTTGTACACACACACACACACACACACACACACACACACACACACACACACACTTTAGAGAATACAGATTTGAATAGGAAGCCATATTGTGGAAGAGTACTATATACTATTAAATTTCCTTTTCAGCAGGGGTGATAGAAGGGCAGGTAAGCAGTGTTTGACGGTTGAGCATCTTGCATCTCTAGTCTGTTCTTCTCTCCAGGCCCTGGGGAGACAGAAGCAGGCAGATGTCTGAGTTTGAGGCCAGCTTGATCTACATAATGTGATCCAGGCCAGCCTGGCTTATAAAATAAGACCCTGTCTCAAAAGAAATGCCCCCTCCTTTTTTATCTTTCTCTTGAGCATGCTGGTTACACTTAGAAGCAAAATGTTCTTGTCCTTTAGAAAGAAATGCCCAAGTCCTGAGGAGAGTGTTCCAATGTCTGCTACTTATTCTGCTGTGATTATGATGGGAGAAGAAGCATTTACATGAAGAGAATAGAAAGAAAACATTTCAGAACAAATAGGCTAAACTGGTGACCAAAATTTCTAGGTAAAGAGTATACAACATGGGTTGCACTGTGCTTTCCCAACACACAACTTCTCTGTGGGCTCTGTAACTGTTTTTACTGTTCTTTTCGTGCAATATGTTATGATCAGAGTTTTTACTTCCTCCAACTCCTCCCAGACCCTCCCACTCTGTACCTCGCCACCATATAAAATTATACCCTTTCTTTTTTTCTTTTTCACTTTAAACAAACAAACAAACAAACAAACACCTGGTGGTGGGTGATTGCACATGCCTTTAATCTCAGCACTTGGGAGGAAGAGGCACTCTGATCTCTGTGAGTTCAAGGCCAGCCTGGTCTACAGAGCTAGTTCCAAGATAGCTAGGGCTGTTACACAGAGATACCCTGTCTTAAAAAACAAGCAAGCAAATAAACAAACAAAAACAAAAATTCCAGAAACACATGTACAAAAACTCCCAGAAACCAAAATATATAAACAAAAGAACAATAATGCAAAAAAAAAAAATGCCAGACAAAGCAACATGAGACAAAAAGTCTACAAAAATACTATTGAGCTCACTTAGTGTTGGCCATCTACACTTGGGCATGGGGCCTACTTTGAAGTGAGTGGTTAATAGACCCAGTGAAACCCCATTGGTTAACACTCATTTTTCCTTTGCAAGCAGGTATCAATTGCAGATAGCTTCTTGTTCAGGGGGTGGGAATCCGTTTCCATTTCCCCCTCTCAGTGCTGGGACCCAATCTAGCTTGAACCTGTGTAAGCCCTGTGCATGCTGCCACAGTCTCTGTGAGTTTATATGTGCACTAGTCCTGTATGGAAAACAGTGCTTCCTTGGAGTTGTCATCATCTCTGGTTCTTACAATCTTCCCGCCTCCTCTCCTGCTTAGATCCCAATCCCTGAGGGGAAGGGTTTGATGAAAATATCTCATTTAGGACTGATCACTCCAAAGACTCTCTGTGCGATGTCCAGCTGTTGAACTCTGTGTCAGCTCCTGTCTACTGTAAGAAGAAGACTGTCTGATGATGGCCGAGTGAGTCACTGATCTACAGATATAGTAGGATGCCATTAGGAGTCACTTTACTGCGACCTTCCTTTACTAGAGCAACAGTATTTGATTTCTCCCTAGGCCCATGGCCTATCTAGTCTCAGATTCTTGACCACCAGAGCGGTGTTGGGAATGAGTTTGATCTCATGATCTTAAATTCAACCACAGAGTGGTTGGTTACACCAACAATGTTCATGCCACTATTGCACCACCAGCGTGCTCACAGATGGTCATTGGTGTAGGTCATAGAGTTTGTAGCTGAGTTATTGATTACCCTTCTTCTTTAGTAGCATGCTGAGAACCATCTAGTACTATAAATGGTGGTCAGTTGGGGTGAAGTCTCTACTTAGGCACCAGTTCAACGTCTCATCTCAGTTAATGAGATACAGAAGTGTTGTCTTCAGCAATAGGTCCTTACTTTCAGTTTATGGAGAGCAACCAACTGGCTTAATAACTTTGAAAATCAAAAGTGGACTGGGCATGTAGCTTATGGTAGAGCATAGTCCTGAAATACACGAGGGCCTATATTCAACTGCCAGCATGGTGGTGGGAACCAGGGTGGGTGAGTGGGGCATAAAATGTAAAGGTTCTGGGAAAGTGAGTTTATGGCTATAAACAACTACATGACAGCTTGATCTGCACATGGCAGTTTATCTTGGTATAAGGCTAGCCAGAGTAGGCAGTGCCACAGGCATAGTATCTGGGAATGAGGAAAGATCCAAGTTTTCCCACAGGTGAGCTCCCAAGCTGGAGCCCCTCAGGCTGAAGGAGCCCTTCAGCCCTACACCTGGAAGATACAGAAACTCAGTGACTGTGCCTCCTCCAGACCCAGCACAGGAACCCATGGTACTTTCCCAGGTGCCACTTCACAAGTGGAATTCTAAAAGTCTCATCTCCACAGCAGAGTGCTAAAACTGTCCTCTTGGTATATTCCCATGATTCCAAGGTGACAGAGATGGCAATGTGTCTTAATCCCAACTCTTCTCAAAATCACTTGCAGTGCTATTAAAGCCAAAATTAATAGGTTCTACACCCCAAGTTTCTCTTTCAGTCATTCTAAAATGGGCCCCAGAAGTCACACTTTGAAAGAAGTGTCCAGGTCCACTGAATTTGGAAATGGAGTATGGAAATCACAGTACACATGACCTTGCAAGAGCTGCCTCTAATTAAATGTAACTTAAAAAATAGAGGGAGGAAATGGGGAATAGGTGCAACCATATTTCGTCGTATTCATGTATGAAATTTTCAAAAATAAAGAAAATTTTATTTTAAATAAATCTTATATTAAAAGTGGCATTAAATAAAAGTAACGAATAATAGGCCACAATTTAAATGAAAAAAAGGGAATAAGATAAAAATACACCTAATAAGCAAGAAGAAAGCCTGGGGAAGTCACCCAACATCAACCTTGTGCCTCTATGTGCATGCACACATACATGCAACGACATGCTTGTGAACGTGCACACCACACACACACAACTAAGAAGAACCAGGCCTTGCTCACTCTAGCCACACAGACATCTTCTGCCTACTATTAGGGCAGCTGTGTAAAGTAATACTTAGCGCTTCTGAGCAGGCTAAACAGTCAAGCCTCGGCTTGGGTCTTGAGGTTGGAAAGGTACTTTCATGTCACAGACACTGGGTGTTTGATCAGGAATGTGGTCTGGGAGCCTTCCAGGAGAGTCTGTGCCGGGCTGGCAGGTTCTCAATGCAGCCCAGTGCCTGTCTCCCTGGGCTTTTGGAGAGCTGTCTGTGCTGTGAGGGAAGGAAACTGGCTACGTCTTCAAACACCCCAAGCACTGAATCCATCTGTGGACATAAGGACCCGGGAACCTGAGGCTAAGTAGAGCTCAAACCAAACTAGTGGTGGTCTAGATTTCCTCAATGCTTTGGAGGTAGGAGCTGTGAGAGTCGGAAAGCTTTATCACATATGTGGGAAACGTTAAAAGTTGGGTCTAAGTCATGACCCAGAGTCCAGTGCACCGCACACTTCATTGTATCTCTGGTCCTAACACACCTTGTGTAAGATATAGATGAAGATAACGAAAGTGAAGCACCAGCTGAAGTGGAAACTGCCGAGGGTTTAACCCAAGAAGATGAGGCCACAGGTCTATGGCAAAAACACGCTTAGTAAGTTTGGGGGTTTTCCCCTCTCTTTATTTCTTCTGTTAGTCTTTTCCCCAAGGTTAATGTTTTGAATACCTGCTTGTCCTCAAAAGACAACCATACTTATATCTTTGGGATAATGGTAAATTTTACTTTTGCTATCAGGTTTTTCCTGATTTGGGTAAATTAAAAATGAAAACAAAAGTGGATGTGGTGGCACACACTTTTAATCCTGGCATTCGGGAAGCCAAAGGGGAGACAGGTGGCTCTCTGTGAATTTGAGGCTAGCCTGGTCTGTATAAGGCAGTGGCTCTCAACTTTCCTAATGCTGTGACCATTTAATACAGTTCCTCTCCAACCATAAAATTATTTTTGGTGCTACTTCATAACTGTAATTTTGCTATCATTAAGAATCATAATGTAGCTGGGTGTTGGTAGCGCAGGCCTTTAATCCCAGCACTCGGGAGGCAGAGGCAGGGGGATCTCTGTGAGTTCAAGGCCAGCCTGGTCGCCAGAGCAAGTTCCAGGACAGCCTCCAAAGCTACACAGAAAAACCTGTCTGGAAAAACCAAAAAAAAAAATCATAATGTAAATATCTGATATGCAATCCCCAAAGGGTTCATGATCCATGGGTTAAGAATCACTGACATAAAGAGTTCTAGGGCAGTTGGTGGTGGTGCACACCTTTAGTCCCAGCACTCTGGAGGCAGAGGCAGGTGAATCTCTGAGTTCAAGGCCAGCCTGGTCTACAGAGTGAGTTCCAGGACAACCTGAAACTATACAGAGAAAAAAAGAAACACAGCTACACACAGAAACTCTGTCTTGAAAAAAAAAAGAAAAAGAAAAAGGAAGAAAGAAAAAAAAAAAGAGTTCTAGGCCAGCCAGGAAGCCTCTGTCTCAAAAAAGGAAAAAAGATAAACCTCAAAGACCAAAGACACCATCATGTGTGAAATCTTCTTAAATTGATGGAACTGCAGTGAAAATTTAATTAATCAAATAATCGTGGTTTTAGTATCATTCTAAGTTTTAAACACTCACACAAAACTTAAATATCTGGAAGACTTTCTCTCCTAGATACTGAAGTCCACTAGAAAAAACACTAGACACAAATACATTGGACAATTTGCAGTTATTGTCTAAATAAACACAACTTTAAATGTTAACCATCAAGCACAATGTACCACAGAGCATATTTTCTTGTCTTTTCATTTTTAAAAATATCCATTTTGGGGTTTTTTGGTTATGTTTCTCTGTGTGGGCATGGTGTCCTCTGCACGAGCAGTACCCCCTCTTAACGGCTGCTCCATCTCCCCAGCCTCCATTTTCTTTTTCTTAAACAGGGCTTGGAGATTGTAAGATCCTAGATAAAATATGGAATGTGTTTGCACATCTGTGTTCCTTTTAAATCACAAAATCAAACAAATAAGAACACCTGTGGAGCTTTTAAGGCTCCTGAAAATATTTCTCTTAATGATACTTCTGGATTTAAATGGATTGCCAGTGGGTGCTTGGGCTTGAGCTTTCCTGAGGCACAAGACACTTGTCCTCAGAATGCAGAAGATTCTAGTCACCGCCCGTCTGTTCACAGAGAACAGAGACCCACTTGAGTAAGCTTAGGAAGGGAGACCCTGCCTTCACAGCCCGAAAGGAAAACACGGAGACATCTGTGGCTGGGAGTACAGCACAGTGCCCTCCCTCAACCTCTCTGGGCCTCTCAGCCTTCTCTCAGCATGGCACTTCCTCTTCCCTCCCTCCCTGTATTTTTTCTGTGTGTTTTAATTTCTGCTCTCCCACAGCGGCCTACCCTCAGCTCTGCCTGGATTTTCAGCGGCAGGGCCACCCTCACCTGCACTTGATCATTTACTTTCCCCGGGTCTTATTTTAAGTTCTCAATAAAAAAAAAATGTAACTGATTTGCCTCATTCAATCCTACTTAGACATCTAAGACAGAGGTTTCTGTCTGACTTATGGGTGAATGGTCTCCCTTTGGCCACGTCACTTCTTGCCCCATAAACTGTGCCCAGAGACAGGTGATACAGAAATGTTCACTGAGGACAGTAGCCCCCACAAAAGAAACTGATTCCCCAATAAGACAGTGTTTGGAGACAGGTATTACGTTAGTTACTTTTGTGTCGCTTTGACTAAACACCCTATTGAAAGAATTTCAGAGGGGGATGGTTTAGTTTGGCTGGTGGTTTTGTATGGCTTTCAGTGCATCATGGCAGGAAAGGCCCAGAAGAACAGCTCTATCCATGGCAGTAGGATGCGAGATGGCTGCAGTTAGCATGGCTGCAGACCAGGAAACAGAGAATGGTGGAACCTGGGAGGTCAGGCTTTAACTTTCAGAGGCCCACCCTAGTGACCTACTTTTGCCAGTCAAGCCCACATCCTAAAGGTTCCATGAATTCCCCAAATGGCATTGAAAGGACCAGCTCCCCAGTTCAGCAGCCATGACAGTAACATATGCTTGCCATGACCTTGTCTTAGTCACTAAGGTCAGATGCCTACCCCTTTTGGCAGCCATGACAGTAACACGTGCTTTTCTGACCTTGCCTTGGTCACTAGAGGTTAGGTGCCTGCCTCGTGGCAAGGAACCAATCAGAAGTTAGCTGGTGGCGCTATGCTTTATGTCTCTGGGTGTGCTTTATAGACAAATGCACAGCAATGATGCATAGAGCATAGCAACCACCCTGGGAGGGCCTATGGGCCATAACAACCAGTTGACCAATCAACACAGGGTAAGCCCTCCAAGCCTGGAGGCACACCAATCCTGAGCCTGTGCATACCCCTAGACACTCCCCTTACACTGCCCTACAAGATCTCTATGCAGCTCCTTCGAGCTGTCTTTCTAGCCATCCACCATGGTGGGTGGGTGAAAGACCCAAGCTAACATGGGGTTAGCTTGTTAAACAACAATAAAGCCTCATGCAGTTTGCAGCAAGCTTTCGAATCCTCCTGGTGATTGGGGTGACCGTGGTCCTGGGCTGAGACCCCAGAGGCCTGAGTTTTCCAGGGGTCTAACAGCATAACCAGTTGGGAAACAAGTACTCCAAACATGAGCCTTTGGGAGACAGGGGCAAGATCAGGTTTTGAGTATTTGTCCCCTGGCTGGCAAGGTGATGGAGCCCTTAGGAAGTGGACCTTGCTTGCAGAAGGTCACTGGGAAAGGGGAAGGTAAGCCTTTTAGGTTATAGCTCTGCCTCTGGTTTCCACTGCTCTCTGCTTTATGGTCCTTTACAACATAACCAGCCCCATCTCCTGATTCTGCAACTATAGACAGAGCCACTTTTCTGTGTCCTCCCTGATGTACTGAAATCCCCAGAATCTATGAACCAGGGTAACTCTTTATTCCCTTAGATGTTTCTGGTATTTTTGTGGCAGGGATATGAAAGCAACAATAAAAATCTGTTTCGGATTGTGTTGGCATTTATTATTGAGTCAGAACCATCAGGGATGGCCATGCTTCTTCCTGAGCTTCTGGAGCTGAGCATCAAGTAAGACTTGGTCTCATTTTCTGGAAAGGTGGAGACAATGCCCACTTGTTCCAATGTTTTTTTGTTTTTTTGTTTTGTTTTGTTTTGTTTTTTCGAGACAGGGTTTCTCTGTGAAGCTTTGGAGCCTATTCTGGCACTCGCTCTGGAGACCACGCTGGCCTCGAACTCACAGAGATCTGCTTGCCTTTGCCCCCCAAGTGCTGGGATTAAAGGCGTGCACCACCAACGCCTGGCTGTTCCAAACTTTTGAAGTTTAAACTTGATGTCATCTGTCAGGTTGAAGTCTTAACTATTGTTCAACCAACTATAGCCGTAAGAGCAATTGCTCTCTGCTTTCGACAAAACACAGTATCTGGTAATATTTCACTTGGCTTTGGCCATTCAGATCTGTAGTTCTTGACACAACAATGAACAAAAATCAAAAGAGAAGAAAAACATTCTTACTACTTCCTTTGAGGTTCCTTCTTCTTTGTAGAAATCTCTTTAATCTGGACTCCAAGCTTTATTCTGGAGTTGAGGGCCGAAACCTCTGGAAAAGGCAAGACTTGAATTAACACGCACACTGCAATTCTAAACAACTAATAAGAAATATTATGAGACATGTTTCTCATAGTATGAACAGAGAAGATGATGAGGAAAACAGCTTAGAGGAAACAAAAGTGAATGAAAACAGGAACCAGAGCCCAAGTCCTTGTCTTTCCTTCAGACAGCTTGGCCTTCGTGTTTTTCAAAAAGTTCTTTGAAGTTGTGACCTCTCTCTGGAGTAATAGTGTGGACTGCTGTAGTGACGCTTCTGAGAAGTTCTCCAGTCAAGAAAGACCTCTTGATGCCTTCGGCTTAGATGGTCTGTCTCTGTCCACAGAAGCCCTTTTCAACATCAATTCTCCCAGTTCCTGGAGGAAGTTCTATACACATTTGATTAAGGGAGGGAAATTCTCTCACTGTTTCATCTTTGTAGCAAGTTTTCTTGTAGACTATCTTTGGATAGACAGCCCACAAATAACAACACGGAAACTTTTTATTATTTATGAAAGTTTGACCTTTAGCTTAGGCTTCTCCCCAACTAGCTCTTATAACTCAAATTAACCCATATTTTTAAATCTACATTCTGCCATGTGCCTCAGTTACCTCTCCAGATACAGCACGTCTAACTTGCTCTGAGTCTGCTGACAAAATCCTAGCTGAGATTCCTCTTCCTCTTTCTCTCTCTCTGGAAATCCCATCTACCCTCTTCTGCCTAGCTATTGGCCATGCCACTCTTTATTAAGCCAATCAGATGTCACCTTAGCAAAGACATATCTTCAGAGTGAACAAAAAGATTATCCCACAACACTTCTTAAAGTTTATTGGGCAAATAAGCTACCTGCCTTCAAACCCATGTCAGAGGACAGCATTCCTACCTACTCCATGCAGCATTAGAATCCAGTGTGTGTGTGTGGGGGGAGGGGAATCCAGTGAAAGCCAGTGGTCAGATAGAAAACACACTAAGCAAAATTTAATATGTGTCATTATTATGTAAGATGTGGTTCATGATGCCCCTGTAAATGACTGGTAGAATAACCACATGGAAAAGCAACGTATTCCACAACCCAACCATCTCTAGGCTTACAGTTCAGTGATATTCTTCTGTATCTGTGTCAGACATGCATAAGAATGCGATGGGCAGACAGTAAGCACCAAATTAGGGAGAATGGGTGAGAAAATTATAGTACTTATATGGAATAGAATAGTATATAGTGGTGAAAATGAAAACACTAGACACAAACAACATGAAAAAGGTGTTGCTAAGAGACAAATTACAGAAGCCTAGAGAGCACCAGACACAGTTTTCTGTTTCTTTGGAGTGCTGGCTGTCAAACTCAGGGCCTGAGCATATGGGCAAGCACTCTGCCACTAAGCTACATCACCACCCCATGACACTGGTTAGGGTCATTCTGTTTTTGTTGTTTAGTTGGTTTTTTAAGACAGGGTTTCTCTGTGTAGCCCTGGCCTAGCTGTCCTGGAACTCAGTCTTGTAGACCAGGCTGGTCTCCGACTCACAGAGAGCCACCTGCCTCTGCCTCATCCATGAGTGCTGGGATTAAAGGTGTGTGCCACCACCACCAGGTCTATTCTGTTTTTTGAGGCAAGGTTTCATGTAGTCCAACCTGGCATCAAACTTACCAGGTAGTAAAGGGTAACTTTGAATTCCTGATCCTCCTAGCTCCACCTTAATGGCTTTCCCCATTCAGAACTGTAATTTTTGATTCACACACACACACACACACACACACACACACACACACACACACACACAATGATTACATTGCTAAGGGTACAGATGTATGCTGACAGGCCTGTATGAGAGTTTTTATTTACCCAAAAGCAAGCCAGATGAAGCAATATATTTCATAATGATGTTTATATATTTTTTTAAAAAAAAAATATAGGGCTGGAGAGATGGCTCAGTGGTTAAGAACACTGGCTGTTCTTCCAGAGGTCCTGAGTTCAATTCCCAGCAACAACATGATGGCTCACAACCATCTGTAACGAGATCTAATGCCCTCTTCTGGCTTGAAGGGATACATGCAAACAGAACACTGTATACATAATAAATAAAATTAAATATATATATGTATATATTAAGAAGCAATATTATTTGTAATGTAACAGGGCAGGACAGTGCAGAGTTTCCTCCATCTTGCTTTTTTTTGTTTGTTTGTTTCTTTTTTTTGGTTTTTCAAAACAGGGTTTCTCTGTGGCTTTGGAGGCTGTCCTGGAACAAGCTCTTGTAGACCAGGCTGGTCTCGAACCCACAGAGATCTGGGATTAAAGGTGTGTGCCACTATCACTCCACAGCCTTCTTGATTTTTTTTAAATAATTGTACCACACAACTTGTACATACATTGCCCATCTCTTTTTGTAGGTGTTTAATAGTCCATAATAAAATGTTATCACTGTATTAGGAAGAGAAATATAACCGTGGGGCTCATTCAAGTTGCCCAGTCATTGCGCTCAGTTTTCTTCAGGTTCTTCCAGGATATCAGTACATTTCCAGTAGTGGCTGCACCTCTGCACACCGTCCCTTCATTCTGCACACTGTCCCCACTGTTACCTCACATGCCCCATGGGCTTTGCTGAGCATTCCAAAGCTGGGCAGAGTCGTGTCTCTTACGTTGATGGCCAGGACTCTTTAGTCCTATTCAGCAAGAACTCCAGGTCTAGAGTCAGTCTACCCTGGTCAGCCTCACAACTTACCCCTTGACTCCATTCATATTTAAGAGATAAAAAGTCTGCCTGAGCCAGAGTGGCTCCTTCCATCATTCTCTACCTCCTAGCCAACATTGTTTCTTTTCTTGGCATGACCTGCTCCTCAGGTCTATGTTTGCTCAGCACACTATGACAAGTCCCTGTGACTGGTATACACAGAATAGGATAAATGGACACAAATACCAAGCTCATGAAAGCATTTAGAACCAGGCCTGCCACATAGTCACCTGCACTATGTGTGGCTCTTGCTAGCAGAGGACAGGGGTGTCTAGGGTTCTTAAACTGGTCTTTGGCTGTGATACAGATGAGCGGTTCTAGCTACTGGATTAATTTCTAGAAGTGGAGGAACTGGGCCCAGAAGAACACAAATGTCCAGGTTTAAGAGATAAAGCCTGTTGTGCTTCCAGAACTTAGAAAGTGGGGACAGGAAGATCAGAAGTTCAAGGTCATATTCCCTTCTTAGTCAATTTGAGACCAGTCCGAATCTGTGAAAACTTGTCTCAAAACAACACCACAAAAGAAAAGCAGGGTAGACAGTTGAAAAGACAAAGTAAATAATGAAAAAACCAGACCTGGAATGTTCTACCTGAAGGATGTATTTGGCCACTGGGCTGTGGGACTAGGTCTCAGCACAGTAGGGGTAATTCCTTCTCCTGGTCTGGACTGAGCTTTGTATGCAGCAAGGTTTCTCCAGATGCAAAGGAATGGACCATTGGCTGAGTGCCAGATATATTTGTTACATAAAAATTGCAAACCTAAAATACTTGATTTTCTGTCCAGTTGGCAGTTAGGAGAGAGAATAAGAGAGAATCTTTTAACTTAAAAACCCATCCTTTTCATTCTACACTGTAGTGTTTTCATTTTTTTAAAGCCGTATTTAGGACCTTTCTGAAGGTATTTGGTATAAAAAATGTGAAAACATCCAACATGCCTTTAAAAAGAAAGTGGGGTCCACTATTTGAGCTTTTCCTATACAAATTAAACTTTAATATAACACTTGGGGTGGAAGGTGGGTCAAGGAATACTGATTTTCTTTCTCTCTCTTATATTTTACTTTATTGGATTTTTTCCTGTTGAGTCTAGTCAATAATCCACATTCTGTAGCCACTCAAATGTCAAAATGTTTCAAGAAATATATATAAAAAAAATAAAGAAACGAATAGAGGCGGTCTTGTTCTTAAGTTAGTTCTGTGTCCCCCTGAACTGTAGGTGAACTCCCCGGACTTATAAAGGAGCAGCTGTTCCTGCAATTGAAACCATGGTTCATTACAAGCTGACCTTGGATTCAGGGCTGAAACTTCCTCTATTTTACTACGACTATTCAGACAGGGACTGGAGATAAACAATAATCAAAATCAGGATGGAACTTGACTGGGAAACCCTCTATGTTCTTTGGCTGAATTATAGCAGCTCACGAATTGCCAGGAGTGAGGCAATGCGAAATGACCCCTGAACATTCCCTTTTGAAATGCCGTGGTCCTGGCTGCCAACTTGAGCACACAAAGGCTGATTGTAGCAGCTGCTTAAGCATATACTTATAGAAACATTAATTATCACCAATCCTATTTTAAACATTTATAGAGTTGAGATGAAAGGACTCTTTTATTATATATATATATATATATATATATATATATATATATATATATATTCCTCCTTGTTTAAAAAAAAAAGTATGATTACAGAGTGTTTGGGTTTGTTTCTTCTCCCTGGAAGTTCTTATTTCTAGGTCGTATTCCTAAAATACTGAGCTCAGGCTTACAAGTTAGATGTAAGACAGCAAATGGGAGAGTGAATGTGTTAGTGGGCCGGGTGTGATGGAGGGAGGGGGGGTTTCCTGCAGTGTGGGAGGTATGGACACCTTTGGTTTGGAACTTCAGTGTCCTGGTTTGGAATTGGTAACATTCCCTTTGCTAAGATGACAAATCTAGAGTGAAGACAATGGTTCTGGAGCATTAGAGGTTGCTTTAGAAATTCACATACTAAATAGTCAGGTATGGTGACACACTCCTTTAAACCCAGGACTCAGAAGGCAGAGGTCGTCAGATATATGTGATTTCAAGGCTAGCCTGGTCTACTTAGTGAGTTCCAGGCCACCCAAGGAAACGTGAGTTTTTCCCTTCTCCCCTGTATATACACTTGCATGTACACACACACACACACACACACACACACACACACACACACACACACACACTGTGTAGCTGACAGGATGGCTCAGCAGGTAAAGGCGCTTGCCCTGCAAGCCTGGCTACATCACTGGATCTCACATAGAAGGAGGAATGACATAACTGACTCAACAAAGCCGTCCTCTGACCTCTACACACACCGTGCATGATATGTGGTGTTTTCCAGTAATAAATAAATAAATAAATAAAACAAATGAGTTTAGAAGGTGCACATGATGGAGTCTGTCCTAGAGAATGGGTATTTATTTGTTTGCTTGCTTGTTTAAGGTAATGATCTCACTATACCAATTCAGGCTGGTTCTGTACTGACAATCCCCTGCCTCAGCCTCCTAATTGCAGAGATTGCAGGTGCATGCTAAAACTGGCTGTAAAAATGGCCCGTGGCAGGCTGGGCATTGGTGGTACACACCTTTAATTCTAGGCAGAGGCAGGCAGATCTCTGTGAGTTCGAGGCCAGCCTAGTCTACAGAGTGAGCGTCAGGATAGGCTCCAAAGCTACACAGAGAAACCCTGTCTCGAGAAAAAAAAAAAAAGGCCTGTGGTGAGCTGCATGCCAGGTGGCATTCTTCACTCTTGAAGACTATCTTGGTCTCTTGAAGTTGATCGCTATTCATTATGGGATGTGGGGAGAGTGGCCTGTGCTATCTAGCCACTGACAGGGACTAGCTGTCCTTGGCATGTAGGATGGTGAGCTGGGCATGGTGGAATACTGGAGAGGCTTGGCCCTGAACTGGTAATGCTGGTGGTTTCGTGGACATTGTGTGGGTATGGAGACCTAGACAAAAGCTGAGCTGCTTAAAAAAGTCATGAAACTGCACAGATTCATTCCATTGACTTACAAATTGAGGCCTGGCTCTGTTCATTTCCGGTCCCCCCCTTTCCTGGACCTGCCAGAGAGGGTATGTCTGCCAACAGATTACAGTCCCAGCCTCAGATCTGTGCTAGTGAACATGAGTAAATGGGAAGACAAGGTGTTAGAAGACCAGGAATGCACTGTCATAGTTAATTTTCTATTGTGCTAGGACACCATGACTGAGGCAATTTATAAAAGAAAGCAATTAAGTAGGGTGACAGTTTCAGAGGGTTAGAGCCTGCCCTATCGAGGGTTTCTATTGCTTTGATGAAACACCATGACCAAGAAGTAAGTTGGGGAGAAAAGGGTTTATTTGGCTTACACTTCTATATTGCTGTTCATCATTGAAGGAAGTCAAGACAGGAACTCAACAGGACAGGAACCTGGAGGCAGGAGCTGATGCAGAAGCCATGGAGGACTCTGCTTACTGGCTTGCTTCCCATGGCTTGCTCAGCCTGCTTTCTCATAGATCCGAGAACCTCCAGCCCAGGGATGGCACTACCTGCATCGGGGCTGGGTCCTCCCCGCCAATCACTAATTAAGGAAATGCCTTACAGCTGGGTCTTATGGAAGCATTTTTCTCAGCTAAGGTCCCCTCCTTTCTCTTTTCAGGTAACTCTAGTTTGGATGTCAAGTTGACATAAGACAAACCAGTACGTATTCCATGATGATTGAACAAAGGTGTAACAGAAAAATAAAAGGCCCCAGAGACCGATATTGGGGTTCAAACTTCAATCTGAAGAACAGAAAAGCAAAGTATCAGACAAGCTCTTAGCGCTACCTCAGGCTGGATGGGCTAATCCTGCTGCCTCTCCTCAGAATGACTGGGGAATGAATGCCTGACAGTGAATACGGAAGACCCTGCTATCTTTTATAACCCTCTAGTGCTGGGATTAAAGGCGTGTGATCTGTTACTCTTTTAGACTGATTCAATCTAGTGTATCTCTGGGTGTCCTTGAACTCAGAGAGATCCATCTACCTCTTAAACCTAAATCCTGGGATTAAAGGTGTGTACCATCATCTCCTAGCTTCTGCCTGCTGAGATTAAAGGTGTGTGCCTGGCTTCTATGGCTTGTGGCTGGCTTTGCTTTCTGAATCCTCAGGCAAGCTTTGATAATCAAAAATAATATATCACCACACAAAGGCATGGTGGCAGAAACAGCTGACCACACCTCCTAATCCTTCCCAACCAGTTCTATCAACTGGGAACCAAGCATTTGATTATATAAGCCTATGGGGGTCATTCTTATTCAAACCTTAACATATTCCTTCCATGGTACCAAGTGTCCCACCCATCCAATTCCACAGCACTGGAGAGTGACCACCTGACCAAGGCCAACATAGGCTGCCCCTCTGCTCTGTCCTTCTGCCACCAGCTTTCTGGAGAGGACACCAGTGTTAGATCAAATGTGAATCTGTGTCATTCTCTGCAAGACCAAGTTCTGTACTGTTGATGCCTAGATCGAGAGAGACACATACTTTCTAGGTCAGGCACCTTATCTCCTTATTGTATTTAACCTTGACAATAACCCTGCAAGGTTATTTCTCTTACAAGTGGGGAACATGAAGGGCTAGAGATGTGTGTAGCTCTGCTGGTAAAGTGCTTGCCTAGAATATACAAAGTCCAGCGCTGAATAAGTTTAGCATAGTGGTACATGCCTCCAACGTTAGCACTCAGGAAGTATATCAGAAGTTCAAGGTCATCTGTAGTTACATAGATAATTTGAGGGCAGCCTAGGTGACATGAGGCTGTCTCAAAAAAGGAAAAATATGCCAGTTAGTGGTGCACACCTTTAACCCCAGCATATGGGAGGCAGAGACAGGCAGATCTCTATGAGTTCCAGGCCAGCCTGGTCTAGACAGGTAGTTCCAGGAGAACTAGGGTTACACAAAGAAACCCTGTCTTGGAGAGAGGGAGGGCAGGGGGAGGAGGGATGGAAGGAGGGATGAAGGGAGAGAGAGAAATGAGAGAGAGAGAGAGAGAGAGAGAGAGAGAGAGAGAGAGAGAGAGAGAGAGAGAGAAACATGGAGAAATAGAGACTGAGAAAGCCCGTGCCTTTTCCTAGGCTGTGTTCTTTGAAGTAGGGTGGGTATGATAGAGAGAGCTCTTTATGGTTTCTATTTCATGTTGCTTTTATGATGTGTCCAGCTCATACATTCCCTGTGGTTTTATTTATGCCCATTTTATCGGTGGTGTAGAATAGGGAAGGTTCAGAGATGTGCTCTGGAGACAGACTGCTTGGGGGTCTGCCACTTACTGGTTCTGTGTGTTACTTTTACATAGTGGTGACAAAAACACCATTGAAGAAATCTGCTAAAGGAAAGCATTATTTATTTTTGCTCAGGATTCAGACATATCAGTCCATAGTCCTTGCCGATGCTGATTGTGGCCCCATGATGAGGAAAGGTGACACAGCGGTCATGAGAGAAGCTTGTGGAAGAGGAGGTGGTTCACCTCACAGTCGGCAGGAAGCAGACACTGAGGGAAAGAGCGGGGACCAGACGTCACCCACAAAAGGGTACATCTGGTTACCCTCCTCCTCTAAATAAGTCCCACCTCCTAGAGGTCCCAAAACTTCTCCAAAGCACCCACCTGCTGGGAACCAAGAATCCAACTCACCAGCCTGTGGGAGACCCTTTATATTTAAGCTATTATCTGACCCAAATCCTGGCACACCTCCTTCTCTGTCTATCATTGCTGGGGCAACAATATTAACACCTTACAGAGGTCTCAAATGACAGGAGGCAATAGGATGCTTGGTATACACAGTGTAGGTCCTTGGCTAAGAATAGCTAATCATCTTCATGTGTTATCACTATCATTTTTGCAAGCTCAATACAAGTTGGGAAAAAATGGAGAGAATTCATGGAATGAACACATGAGCAAAGCTTGTAGAGGCAGAAGAGTTCAGGACACAGTTGGCTGGTAGGAGGGAGAGGTAGTCTCAGGAGGGCTCCGGTGCAAGAGCCTCTTGAGGTAGCTCCAACTCCCAGGCCCAGGGAGCCTAGCGTGCAGCCCAGGTGAAAGGAGGCCAAGGAAGCCCGGGTCCCTGCAGGGGCTGCTCCTGGGGCCTCAGGGGCACCAGTTGTGCTGGAAATGGCTTTCACAGCTGGAGCTTCTGGTTCTTGCTGGGAGCATGGAAGTGGGCATGGAGAGGTGTTTAGGGAATGAGTCTTAAAGATTAAAGAGGTAGATGTCGCCTGCCCCTTGCCCCACCAGGCAGGTCCTGTGTCTTCTTTGTTTATAACATGACCTGCTGTCAGGATACTGAGCCCAGGCCTGGGCACCCTGAGGAGGAAGACCCTGGCAGAACAGAGGGGATCCTCAGGTGTCAATTAGACCAGGCAGGGAAGGTTTGTTGAGTGGGAGAAAAAAAAAATTCACATTTGAGTTTCATTTCCCAGGAATCTTCCAGCCCCTTATCTCACACCTCCTGGGTGTGAGGTCCAAGTGTGACAACCCTGGGCAAATCAGCTGGATCTCTCAGCTTTATCACCATGTCTAGAGATTTGTGGGGATACAAATTTTTACCCATGTTTGAAAGTATTTATTGTCTAAGACCCATAGCAGTATGAGTTGCAGATTATTAAGTTTTACTATGTTCTGGGCTAAATAATTAAATATGCTTCTGGTCTGGATGAATTGTTACAATTGTAACGAGGTGTCTATTTGCTGCCTACTTGGTAGGTAAAGAAATAGGTTTGGGGAGGCCTGAATGGCAGGCTGGCCACCTAGAACACACAACTTTGGGTCAGTGCTAAGGTCATGATCGATGCCCAGATTCTGGCTAACTCCAAAGTCCCATCCTTGATTATTGGTTGACCCGGGTGTACATTTATAGATGAAAGATTGATAACCAAAGGTAGAATTGGAGCTGACTGGAGCCAAAGTGACTGAAGACAGACTTGTGGAGGAGTAGGATGCAAGAAAGAAAGACCCTGGGGCTGAGAGAAGATGAACTTTCACATGGAAAGGTCGGTAGGAGGATCAGGAATAGGATGGACAGTGAGGGTGGGTAGCAGATGCCACAGCCTCCACTGATTTTCCCATCGGCCCCAGGAAGAAAAAAGATCCATAGCGACACCTCCATCTAAAGTACCATAAGCTTAGAGGCTATGTGTTTGCCCTTAGTGCCCAGCTATTGTGTGACAGAAGGAGGTCCCTGTCTCCTGGACTTCTTCCTTCTACATGTAACAGGGAACCAGGAAAATTTATGGCTAGAATATAGAGGTTAAGGGGCAGGGTTGCAGCTCAGCTGGTAGAGTGCTAGCCTAGCATGCATGAAGCCCATGGTTTCAACTCTAGCATCTAGTAAGCCAGCTACAGTGGTGCATGCCTGTAATTCTAGCACTAGGGGAGGTGGAGGCAGAAAGATTGGGAATCCAAGTTCACCCTCAATTGCTTTGTGAGTATAAGGCTAGGCTACACAAGACCGTGTGTGTGTGTGTGTGTGTGTGTGTGTGTGTGTGTGTGTGTGTGTGTGTGTAGGTGAGGTCATCACCCACTTGTGTCATTCCTCTAAAAAATTTTTTCTTTCTTTTCTTTTCTTTTTCTTTTTTTTTTTTTTTTTTTTTTTTTTTTTTTTTTTTTTTTTTTTGAGGCAGGGTTTCTCTGTGTAGCTTTAGAACCTGTCCTGGAACTCACTCTGTAGACCAACCAGGCTGGCCTCAAATTCACAAAGATCGGCCTGTCTCTGCCTCTGCCTCCCAAGTGCTGGAATTAAAGGTGGGTGCCACCAATGCCTGGAAGAACATTTTTCTTAATTTTTTTTGTGTTAGGTTTCTCTTGTTTTTATTTTTGTTATTTATTTAAAACTGTGATAAGAATGATAAGATCACACAATCGGTAAATTGACATTTTAGCCATTTTGTACTCAGGGCATCGGGGGCTTTCATATTATTCTGTGATCTTTCAAAGTTCCTACTGTTGTGCAAAATTGAAACTATGCCCTGAGACAATTTCACATTCTCACCATCTCCCAATCCCCCTGGCAACCACCATTCTATTTTGCCTCCGTGAGGGTGATCACCCTGGGTGCCTCATCGGAGCGGAATCACACAGGGTTTGTCCTTTGGGGGTCTGGCTTGCTTCATTGGCACAAGGTCCTTGTAACATGGGTCAGAATGTACTTTTTTTTTTTTTAAGTTTGAAGAGGTGAGTATAGTGTTTCACACTTGTAATGCCAGCACTGGGGAGGCTGACAGAGAATTATAATTAGTTCAAGTCTGGACTAGGCAACATAATAAGTTTGAGGCCAGCCTGGGCTCCATGAGGCCCTGCCTCAACACACTCATGCATGCTCAAGCACACACAAGGCTGAGTTATAGTAAGTTACATGAGTAGAGCACATTTTGTTCAGGCTTCCACCCATCAATGATCACTTGATGCATACATATAAATGATGCATACATCTAAACTCTAATAGCACAAATAGAAATGAAACAATTATATTGCTATATAGTTACTGTATACATTTTTTTTCTTAAGACAGAGTCTCACTATGTAGTCCTGTCTGGCTTAGAACTCTCTGTGTAGACCAGGTTGGCCTCAGATTCACAAAAATTTCCCTGCCTTTGCCTTCCCAGTGCTGAGATGTGTGCCATCATGTCCAGCCAATTACCAATATATTTTAAAGATAAACTGTGACTTAAAAATAATCTTTAGGGGGCTGAAGAGATGGCTCAGTGGTTATGAGCACTCACTGCTCTTCCAGAGGACGTGGGTTCAATTCCTAGTACCCACATGACAGTTCATAACTGTCTGTAACTCCACTTCCAGGGGATCTGGCATGCTCACACATACTCTGGCAGGCAAAACACCAGTGCACTTAAAGGAAGGAAGGAAGGAAGGAAGGAAGGAAGGAAGGAATGAAGAAAGGAAGGAAGGAAGGAAGGAAGAAATAAAGAAAGAAAGGATTTTAGTTCCTAACCAATAAGGTAAGTAAGATACAGCAGCAAGCCTAATTAACAATTTTAATTTTGTTTTGCTTTTTACCTTTTTGAGATGGGAGGTGAGAGGCTAAAGTATTGAACCCGGGGTCCTTGTAAATGTCAAACACATACCCTGTCACTGAATTATAATCCCTAGACCAGTGGTTCTCAACCTGTGGGCTCCAACCCCTTTGGCAAACCTCTATCTCCAGAAAATATTTACACTAGGATTCAAAACAGTAGCAAAATTAAAGTTATAAAGTAGCAACGAAAAAACTTTATGGTTGGGGATCAGCACAGCATGAGGAACTGTATTCAAGGGTTGCAGCATTAGGGAGCTCTAGATCTACAACTCCCACAAACAATGATGAGTATAAATGTTGCTTTAAGACATGTGCAATAACTAGAATGGCACATTTTCCACTGGTGGCAAAGGCCTAGCAAGGCCAGGGTTCCTGAAGTTTGTTGCCTCTGAGAAGGAAATGCTAAATTTCAGCTAGAAATTCGTGAAAGTAGTTCAACATGTATCTCAGTGACAAGGTGCTGACCTAGCATGTGCAGGGAGGCACTGAGCCCTACCTCCAGCACTGGGTGGGTGGGGCATACAAAGAAAACAATGGGTTAAAACGAAAATGTTTAACTAGGACCTCCTCAGAACCTTTTCGGTGATGGCAAGCCTGGGGTCATAGTGAGAGTGTAGCCACCGGAGTTTGGAAGGTGGCAGCTCTATGGCCCAGGCTTAACTTGGTCTCCAAACCCACCTAAAGGGCAGTGGTAGAATAGAAGCCTTTTTGCACCCATGTCTTCAAGAACCTTGTTTCCTCCTGCTGTCAGAGGTAAACAAAGCAAAGAAGCCAGACCCAGGCTGTTTCTGCCACAGCTCAATCTTCTGGGAGCCGAGATTGGTATCTTGTCATAGAATCTAAGTTTTACATGGGGAAGGGGTGGTCTGTGATCCTATCAAGGGCCATAAAAGACCATGGCTGGAGAAGATAGGAGATCAAGTCTTAAACAATTAGCTGGAGAAAGGAGCCACAAGGAAGTTTATATGCAGGTGTCTAGGCATGCTAGCTATTGCTGGAAGATAACCAAATCCCTGTCAGAGGACCTGGACATTAGCCCCCTCTGGAGAGTTCTGGTCTGTTCCTTTTAATGTGGAACATTTCACACTGCATACTTCTTCACTGTCTGTGAAAAGACAGTACCCACTGGCAGACTAGGATGTTGTTTATGAAAGCCATTGCCTAAACTGAGCTGGGACTAAGAGCCAGCTGGGCCCGTCTGGCCTCCTCATCCCAGGCTGTTCGCATGAGTTGATGCATACTTCATTTGAACTCCCAGAAAGCTCTTAGAATGCTTAGAGAAGGAGGAGAGAAGGGAGGGCTCATAAATGACAGCTTCAGCTTTCTCGTGTAGATACAGGGCTAGCATCAGGGATGGATCTGTGTTTATAAGGGGATTTTTGAGACCCCGTCAAGTACAGGACCAGGAACAAAATATCACACGGAGCAAAGTAAAGACTGGCCTTTTTCATATGCCTTCCATTTTGCCTGTAGAGACCACCAGCCGACTCTCCAGGGATGGCCATGGTTTAGTGGGGACTGGACCTAGCACCTCACAGAGAAAAGACCATGAGTAGACGCACTGCTGTATATGTGAAGACTAGACTCCCCTGGCAATTCAGGAAAATGGTGTCAAGAGAGTCAAAGAGGACCCGAGAGAGTCAAAGAGAGTCAAATCAAGCCAAACAAGGCCTGATTTGATTAGTAGATGGGAGATGGGAAATGGCAAGAATCAGCCATCAGCTGGGGATGGAGCTCAGCTGGGAGAGTGCTGACCTCGAATACACAAAGCTGTGAGTTTAGCTTATAGACCAGACATGGTAGCCTTAGCCTGCAATCCTAGCACTGGAGAGTAGAGGAGGGAAGATCAGAGGTTAAAGTCAGCCTTGGCTACTTAGCAAGTTTCAGGCTATCTTGAGCTATAAGAGAATGTCTTTTTGTTTGTTTGTTTGTTTGTTTGTTTGTTGATCTCTTTTGCAACACTTCTGTTTTGAGAATGGGATACAATAATAAAGCACCATTCCCACAGAAAGTGTGGGAAAATGACCTGAGGATGTAGCCCAGTGATACAACACATGCCTGCCTAGCATGTGTGAGGCTCTGTTGATAGACGGTATCACTATACACACATGCATACACACAAACACACTGGCAAACATACACATACAAGCATGCACGCACATATGCATGCAATACATGTGTCTAGATTTGATCCTCAGTTTATCAGTCTAATCTATCCATCTGTCTATCTTCAGAAACTCAGAGGAACTCCTTTCCATTGTGAATATAGGACACAGTAAAATATCACATATGCAGTTGCTTCCTAGTAAGATTGTGGTTACCAAGGTATAATTACACTTGTTGGAATTTGTTTATTTATTTATTTGTGCATGGTGGGTGAGTGTGGGCTCATGTGAAGGTTAGGGGTTGGTTCTTGCCTTCCTCCTTGTTGAGGCAGGGTCTCTGCATACTCCAGGCCTGCTGGCCCACAAGGGTCCTGACTATTTTCTTGTTTCTGCCTTCCGCCTAGGGTTAGGAGAGCTGTGGTGAAAGATGAGTGATACTACATCCAGCTTTATCATGGTTCCAGGAATCAAACTCTGACCATCAGGCTTGGGCACCTAGTGTTTTTACCTGCTGGGCCAACTTATGGCCCTTAGTCTTTTATAATTGGGTATTAGATAAGCTAACGGAGTCAGCTGACTACTGGCATAAAAACTAGGATTCAGTCAGGAAGCTCTAGTCCCAACGGCCATCTCCTTTCATTCTAAGATAACTTTTCCTTTAAACTTCTCTTGGGAAGAAAGAAATACCTTCCATCAGTCAAAGAAAGAAATGTAGTCAGTCGTGCAAGATGGCTGGTGTTTCTGGGCTGATCCAAAGCATGTTGGTAACCTTCATGCCTAACTGACATGAGGTAAGGTCAAAGCCAACCAGGAGACCATCCATTGGTTCCTGGAGGGAAATGACCAGCTGGTAGGCTATTTCTTGGAATATCAGAACCAGGGCAGAGAGAACAGATGCATACAAATATCAGTGTGTATTCCATAGAAATCTCATTTCTTCTGCTACCATTGTAGATGCCAACATGAACAGTGTTTCAAAGGCAGGTAGCAGTTATGAAGAATAACTATGTGGAGCCTATTTCCTATGAAGTAGAGACAGATTTGCTACCTGCTCAGCTAGTAGAATGTGAGTGAAAATTCTGTGAAGAAAGCTACTAACATCATTGGATTCTCTACTATTTTAATTATTATATTATTTTAGTAATTAAACAGGTCTCTCAATAAAATGGTAAGGACCATCAGGTATGTGACAGCACCACTATCAATGTCAACAAAATTAATAGTGATTCTTAATTGTTATCAGATATTGTGAGATACAAAATTCTATACACTTTTCTTCAATATAAGAAAAATATAGAAATACAGTATGTGTCAGCAATTCGACTCCCAGGAATGTAACCAAAAGAATAGGCGGTCAGACAGTAACTCAGCCCTGTGTAGTTCAGTGATGGGATGCTTGCCTGCCTGGCATGTGCAAGGCCTAAGTTTGACCTCTAGCACAGCAAACAACAGCACCAACTTGCACACTTTCAACAGCAGCTCCATTTGCAATAGGCAGCATGTGGAAACAGGGCTGGTGAGATGGCTCAGTGGGTATAGGCACTCATCAGTAAGTTTGACAAACTCAGTTGTGTCCCCAGAATTCATGTGGTAGGAACAGAGAAGCTACACCCACAGGTTTGTTCTTTGACCTCTACTCTTATGCATGGCATAGGTGTACACACACAGAACCCAACACAGGCACACACAAATAAATAAAGTGGAATAAACATGGTGGAAATGGGCTGGAGAGATGGTTCAGTGGTTAAGAGCACTGGCTGCTCCTCCAGAGGGCCGGAGTTCAATTCCCAGTACCCACATGGCAGCTCACAGCTGTCTATAACTGCAGTTCCTGCTGATTCGGCACACACACACAGACATATATGCAGTCAAAACACCAATGCACATAAAATAAAAATGCACAAATTTAAAAAATTGTGGAAACACAAATATATAGAGAGGCATTGAAAGCAAAAATATAATATATTCGAGGGGAAATGGAATGAAATACTGATACTTTCTACACCACGAGTTAACTTTGAAAACATGCTAAATGACAATCCAGTCATGAATGAATATATGTTACATAATTCTAAATGTGTTTTGCCCAGCATAGCCAAATCCATAGAGACCAAAAGCAGATTAGTGTTGCCAGGTTCTGAAAGATGGATAGTGATTCACTGCCCAGAACTTCCTGTTGAGGTGATAAGAATGTTCTAGAACTAGACAGTAATGGCATAGCCATTGTACAGCCTCTGAATACACTAAATGCCATCAAGTTGTTTACTTTAAAATGGTTAATATGACAGATAGGAGTATAACCTATCGATGCAAAAACAGCTCTCAACTTAAAGGGGAATAATAGATAGGTTTAAAAAAAACAAAACTGGATCCACCGGCCCAGCCGGACTCAACACACCCAGACACTGCTGAGGCCCCGGTAACAGTTCCGCCTCCATCCAGCAGCCCAGGTAGGCCAGGGGCTGTTTCTGGTTCTGGTTCGGTGGCCCTGCTCAGAGACATCTGACGCCAGGTGTCTGCTCACCTGATCCAAACTCCGCAGCAGGATCCAACACACCTGGACACTGCTGAGGCCCCGGTAACAATGCTACCTCCATCCACAAGAAGAGGACCGACATCAGAGTATTGGATCTGTTTGCATCTACCAAAAGGGAACCTTGGTCCCATACCCAGGTCCCTCTCCACCAGGAGAGGAAGAGATTCCTGCTACACCCACCAGAAGAAAGGATGAGAAGAGGACAATGTCAAAACACATTCAACAACAGAAAAACCAATATGATACCACCGGAGACTAGGAACCATACATCAGCAAGACCTGAACATCACAATGCAGATGAACCAGAAGAGAATGACCTTAAAAACATCTTCATGAAAATGATAGAGGATTTCAAAGAGGACATGAGAAACTCCCTTAAAGAAATGGAAGGAAAAACAAACCAAAATATACAAGATATCAACAAATCTCTCAAGGAAATAGTTCAAGACCTAAAAACTGAAATAGAGACGATAAAGAAAGCACAATCTGAGGGAATGCTGGAAATAGAAAAGAGGGTAAACAATCCGGAACTACAGATGTAAGCATAACCAACAGAATACATGAGCTGGAAGGAGAATCTCAGGAGTTGAAGACACACTAGCGGAAATAGACTCATCAACCAAAGAAAATCTTAAGTCCAACAAATCCCTAACACAAAATATCCAGGAAATATGGGATAATGTGAAAAGACCAAACCTAAGAATAATAGGTATAGAAGAAGGTGAAGAAATCCAACTCAAAGGCGCAGAAAACATATTCAACAAAATCATAAAGAAAACTTTCCCAACCTAATGAAAGACATGCCAATGAAAATACACGAAGCCTACAGAACGCCAAATAGACTGAACAACAACAAAAAAAGTCTCCTTGCCACATAATAATCAAAACACCAAACATACAGAATAAAGAGAAAATATTAAGAGCAGCAAAGGAAAAAGGTCAAGTAACTTATAAAGGCAAACCTATCAGAATTACACCTGACTTTTCCATGGAAACTCTGAAAGCCAGAAGGTCCTGGAAAGATATTCTACCTACACTAAGAGACCATGGATGCCAGCCCAGACTACTATACCTAGCAAAGCTTTCAATCAATATAGATGGAGAAAACAAGATATTCCATGACAAAACCAGATTCAAACATTATATATCCACCAATCCAGCCCTACAGAAAGTTCTGGAAGGAAAACTGCAACCTAAGGAAGTTAATTACAACCAGAAAAATACAGGCAATAGATAATCTCACTTTACCAACAGCCAAAAGGAAAAAGGGATAGAATCCCATACATAATTTTGCCACCATCACCAAATCAAAAACAAACAAGAATGAACAATCAATGGTCATTAATATCCATCAACATTAATGGTCTTAACTCGTCTATAAAAAGACACAGATTAGCAGAATGGATAAGAAGACAGAATCCATCCTTCTGCTGCATACAAGAAACACACCTCAACTTCAAAGACAGACAGTACCTAAGAATTAAAGGTTGGGGAAAGATTTTCCAACCAAATGGACCCAAGAAACAAGCAGAGGTAGCAATTCTAATATCCAACAAATTGGACTTTAAACTAAAATCAATCAAAACAGATGAAGGAGGTCACCTCCTACTCATCACAGGAGAAATCCATCAGGATGAAGTCTCAATTCTGAACATTTATGCCCCAAATACAAAGGCATCCACATTTGTAAAAGAAACATTACTAAAACTCAAATCATACATAAAACTGCACATACTTATAGTAGGAGGCTTCAACACCCCACTCTCACAACTGGACAGGGACACCAGACAGAAACTTAACAAAGATACAAAGGAACTAATAGAAGTTATGGCGAAATTGGAATTAACAGATATCTATAGAACATTCCATCCAAATACAAAACAATTTACCTTCTTCTCAGCACCACATGGAACCTTCTGTAAAATTGACCACATACTTGGCAACATAGCAAATCTCGACAGGTACAAAAAAATTGAAATAACCCCCTGTATCTTATCAGACCACCATGCTTTAAAGTTAGAATTCAACAACAACACAAATTACAGACAACCTACAAACTCATGGAAATTAAATAACACCCAATTGCACAATTCCTGGGTCGAG
Organism: Cricetulus griseus; assembly: GCF_003668045.3. Lineage (NCBI taxonomy): Eukaryota > Metazoa > Chordata > Mammalia > Rodentia > Cricetidae > Cricetulus > Cricetulus griseus. Next base: position 23,935,657 of record NC_048596.1, on the reverse strand, counting down.
GAAGACATAAAAAAAGAAATTAAAGATTTCCTAGAATTCAATGAGAATGTGGACACAACATACCCAAACCTATGGTACACTTTGAAAGCAGTGCTAAGAGGAAAGTTCATAGCACTAAGGGCCCACATGAAGAAACAGGAGAATAATCACACTAGAGAATCAACAGCACAACTGAAAGCTTTAGAACACAAAGAAGCCAAAACACCCCAGAAGAGCAGATGTCAGGAAATAATCAAATTGAGGGCTGAAATCAATAAAATGGAAACTAGGAAAACAACACAAAGAATCAATATAACAAAGACTTGGTTCTTAAAGAAAATCAACAAGATAGACAAACCTTTATCCAAACTTAGCAAACAGCAGAGAGTGAACATGCAAATTAATAAAATCAGGAATAAAAAGGGGGACATAACAACAGACACAGAGGAAATCCAGAGAATCATCAGGTCATACTTCAAAAACCTATATTCATCAAAATTTGAAAATCTAAAAGAAATGGACAATTTTCTGGACAGATTTCACTTACCAAAATTAAATCAAGAACAGATAAGCAACTTAAATAGACCTATAACCCCTAATGAAATAGAAACAGTCATCAGAAGTCTCCCAACCAAAAAAAGCCCAGGACCAGATGGCTTCAGTGCAGAATTCTACTAGAAATTCAAAGTACACCTAATAGCAATTCTCAAAGTATTCCACACAATAGAAGCAGAAGGGTCATTGCCAAACTCTTTTTATGAGGCTTCAATAACCTTGATACCCAAGCCACACAAAGACACAACTAAGAAAGAGAACTACAGACCAATATCCCTCATGAACATTGATGAAAAAATTCTCAGTAAAATACTGGCAAATCAAATCCAAGAACATAACAGGGAAATCATCCACCATGATCAAGTAGGCTTCATCTCAGGGATGCAAGGATGGTTCAACATACGAAAATCCATCAATGTAATCCACCAAATAAACAGACTGAGGGAAAAAAAAACCCACATGATCACCTCACTAGATGCTGAAAAAGCCTTTGACAAAATCCAACACCCCTTCATGATAAAGGTCTTGATAAATCAGTGATAACAGGAACATACCTTAACATAATAAAAGCAATATACAGCAAGCCGACAGCCAACATCAAATTAAATGGAGATAAACGCAATGCAATTCCTCTAAAATCAGGGACAAGACAAGGCTATCCACTCTCTCCATACCTCTTCAATATTGTCCTTGAAGTTCTAGCCAGAGCAATAAGACAACAAAAGGAGATCAAGGGAATACAAAATAGAAAGGAATAGGTCAAACTCTCACTATTTGCAGATGATATGATAGTCTACATAAGTGACCCAAAAAACTCTACCAGGGAACTCCTACAGCTGATAAACACCTTCAGCAAAGTGGCAAAAAAGTATTCAGCAAAGTGGAAAAAAAAAAGTTTTTTTTTGATTAACTCAAAAAAAAAAAATCTGTAGCCCTACTATATTCCGATGACACATTGGTGGAGAAAGAAATCAGAGACGCATCCCTGTTTACAATTGCCACAAACAACATAAAATACCTTGGGGTAACACTAACCAAAAAAGTGAAAGACCTGTACTGTAAGAATTTTGACTCTCCGAAGAAAGAAATTAAAGAAGATACCAGAAAATGGAAAGATCTCCCATACTCTTGCATAGGTAGGATCAACATAGTAAAAATGGCAATCTTGCCAAAAGCAATCTACATATTCAATACAATCCCCATCAAAATCCTAACACAATTCTTCACAGACCTTGAAAGAACAATTCTCAACTTTATATGGAGAAACAAAAGACCCACAATAGCCAAAACAGTTTCATGGCAGTTTCATGAAGTTTTATAGTTTTACAGAACAAAGAAACTCGTGAGTTAAGTAAGGCATGCTTAAAATACTTTGGTAGGTATATCAGAGAGGTGGCTACAGGAAGCTGGGGTAAGTTTTTCTATAGATATCAAATGTTATCAGATGACATGCTATTGCGTGTGGATAAAGCCAGAGAACAGCTGTGAGAGTGGTTTCTCTCTTTCTACCACCTGGGAATCAAACTTAGATCATTAGACTTGGAAGCAGTTCAGTCATCTTGCTGGCCTTACTTGGGGAGTCTTCAAAAGATTTTTGAAGACACTATCCAAGTTGTTCAATGTCCTGGAATCAATTCTCAAAGTAGCTGAGCTCCTGAATTGCCCAGAGTGCAGATGGGTCACCCTTAGTCTGGGTGTGCTGTGATTGGTCTCACTGTGAGAGAGGCCCAGCCCATTGCCATTGGGCCACTCCCACCAATACTGCCACAGGCAGTCCTAGACCTGGAGCCTTGCTCTTTCTTTGCAAGCACATTCTTAGTAGGGAGAACTGTGTTGAAAGCGGTCTTGTAAACGTTCTGTTTAGAAAACTGAAACATTCAACCACGTTCGTTCATGTGAAACCTGGCTTAAGAGAATCAGGCACTGTTCCTCCGGGGGCCTTTTCCATGGTGCATTATCCACTGGGAGTCAACACGTGGTTGGTGACTTCTATGAACTGTGTTTTATTTTTATTGTTTCCCTTTTTTTTAGAGATCGAAGGGCAATAAGCCGTGGGGATGCCCAGGAGAGTAGCCAAGAGGAAGAGAGGGGGAAGCTCAGGTCAGCAAGATAATAACCCTGAGGGGGAAAAAAATAGAAAAAAAGTGCTTGAGGCTCCAGAGGGAAGATAGAGTAGAAGGAAGGGGGACAATACCCCCAGGGTTTTTGTTGGTTTTGCTTTGTCAGGGTTTCCCTTTGGAAGCCCCACAACTCGAGTAAGCAGCAACGTTCAGGGAAGAAGAGTCAGGAAGCAGCAGGAAGAGACACTTGGTTCCATCTCTTATTTTGCAGATGAAGAATGAGCAGCTTCATGGAGACCAGCATTCTCCCTGGCAGTTGGGTAGCATTATGGCCATGGCTTCTGGGTTTTGAGCCTCTCTACTTATCCCTCTATAATTACACTACTTAAGCAATATAGATCCTTCATTCAGAATGGCAGCTTCGTTTTCTCATTTCACTGAGTTTAAATAGAGATGACAGGGCCTATTCTTAACATGTAACAATCAAAACCAATGATGACTCTTCCTCTCCCTCCTGCAAAAAAACATACTATCGCTTTCAAAATGAGGCTTTTCACTCTGTGACATCAATAGACTGTGGGAACAACAATGCAGCAATAAAACCTTCAGAGAAGAGAGACACTAAATATAGTCAGGTAGGCCCAGTTATTCAGGATTGTAGAACAGTACCATGGAGACAAAGTAAGGAGTAAAAGTAATTCAAAGGCCAATGAATGCATGGGCATGGGTCAGGCACACTTGTGTGTGTCTTCATCCCTAACCACTTGCAACTAACTCTGTCTCATGTCTGTCTCATGTCTGTCTCATGGAGTGCAATGGCAAGCCATTGGATGCTTTCAAATTCCCAGGACTACCCAAGTCGTGTTTGACTACATAGAAAAATATTCTCACCATATAGCAGAGAAAAACTGAGTCAAGACATCCTGAGGACTGGATATGTAACTTAATTGGGAGAATGCTAACCTAGCATAGGTTCCTTGTAAAGCATTGAGTTCCATTCCCAGCATTATAGAAACCAGGCATGGTGATATATGCCTGCAATCCCAGCATTTAGGAGGAAGAGGCAGGAGGATCAGAGGATCAAGGCCATCTTTGGTTTCAGAATGATGCACAAGATTCTGTCTCAAAAAAAAAAAAAAGGAAGAAGAAAGAAAAGAAGGAAGGAAGGAAGGAAGGAAGGAAGGGAAGAAGGAAGTGTTGTGCCCAAATTCTGAATCCCCGAATCACCAAGAGGCCCATTTCGATGCAAAAGCAATGAGTCTTTTATTGCAGTTGTTTAACAAGCTAACCCCATGTTAGCTAGGGCCTTTCATCCATCCACCATGGCGGATGGCGGGGAAAAGATGCCGAGAAGCCACAAGATAGAGATCTTATAGGGCAGCATAAGGGGAGTGTCTAGGGGTACACACAGGCTCAGGATTGGTGTGCCTCCAGGCTTGGAGGACTTGCCCTGTGTTGATTGGTCAACTGGTTGTTATGGCCTCCCAGGGCAATTGCTATGCTCTGCTTGTCATTGCTGTGCACTTGTCCGTAAAGCACACCCAGAGCCGTAAAGCATAGCACTACCAGCTAACTTCTGATTGGTTCTTTACCACAAGGCAGGCATTTGATCTCCTAGTGACCAAGGCAAGGTCAGGCAAGTACGTGGTAGGCTGTTATGGCTGCCAAAATGGGGAGCTGGTCCCTTCAGAATTGCCGTCCTGAATACTGGTTCAGCTAATGGCCCATCCATCCTTTGGGTCACACCCACTTCTCTCTTCTATCATCTGCTGTTCAATTCCCATCTGAAAGCTTTGTCCCACTCTGGAGTCTACTGTATGCAGATGCTCTTCTCTGTGCCAAGAAAAAATTACACTATTGGGCCATGAATTTTAAATCATCATAATTAAACTACAACACATCTTCAGTAATGAAAATATGAACTAGCACAATCAGCATACTTTGACCATAAGGAATGAGTTTGTTCTTATAGCGTAAAGGTTCATAAAGGTTCAAATTTAAGGATTAGAATAATTGTGAAGACATTTTCCCTGAAAAAAAAAAAAAAAAAAAAAGCTGTCAAGATGCCTGAAGAAGTGGCAGTAGGTTGGAGAGGTCGGATGAAATGGCCCTCAGACTCCAACCACTGTGAGGACAGGGACTCTGCCCATCACACTCCCTGTGTTTGTTATTGGTGATATCAAGCAATATAGTGCTCACACCTTTGTTTAATTAATAATAGATGCTGCAGTCTGCCTATGTAATATTTGTAGCCCCCAAACTGTCCAGTCACAGAGAGCATGTCTGTCTTGGAGTAAGAAATTGAAAGTCTGACTTCTGGTCTCCCTGTTTACTAGCTGTGAGCTGTCAACAGCACTTTTCATGCCCTTAAAATGGGATCAATGTAGATTCCCATTTATCACTCTGCACAAACTCAACTCCATAGATCAAGGGCATCAGCATAAGACCAGACACTCTGAATCTGAGAGAAGAGAAAATAGTCTTGAACTCACTGGCCCTGAAGAAGACTTCCTGTCAGGGTCCATTAAAATGGTTTCGCTTCATCTTGGCTTAAGGTCAGAAAGTTCACTATCCTTACTCTTCCAAGGTTAAAGTCATAAGACCTAAAGATCTAAGGGGTAGCTACTGTAGGATGTTTAGTCTTAGGTGTGGATGTCTTATCTAAATAACAAGGCTTGGTCAAAGGTGTGGCTACTCTTAACCCTCAAGGCCAGATAAGGAGAGATTTAATCTAAGGCATGGTTACTAAAAAATGTTTGGAGAATTAAGGAAGAAAGTCTGTTTGTTCCTTAGATCATGATAAAGAAGTCTTCCCCTTTTTGGTTTGGGTATATAAGAATGTTGAAGAATAAACTTGGGGCGTTCAGTATTCACTGGATTGCCCTCCTGACTCTATTCTGTGTCTCTATCTTTTCCTTAGTATCTTTACTGCTGTTTCTCCACCCACACTCTTCCTTTCAGGTACCAACTAGGCAAGTCGGCTAGATCTGACTGAAGCCCCCACAAAGACAGGTTACTACAACTTTCTAAACAGGACCTCAATAGCACAGGCTCTAAGACCAACAATCAATAGCCAGGACCTCATGAAGCTAAAAGGCTTTTGTATGACAAAGGACACCATTGTCCCTGAGAAGTGGCAGCCCACAGAATGGGAAAAGACCTTTACCAATTATACATATGATAAAGGATCTACTGTAAGGATTCAGGCATTATGCTGGCCTGCCCTGTCACCTGGCAAAATGCACTCAGGCAGTACTCTGGTCAGCCCAGGGTTCCATGAGTACTAGTCTGCATGCAGGTGCAAAGGACCTCTTTAAAAGAAAGATCTCTGCCCACTTACACTCTCTTTCTGTTCTCTCTCTTTGCTCTCCTCTCTTCCTGCTCTTTTCCAGCTCTCTTCCGGCTCTCTCTTCCTGCTCTCTCTTCCCGATGTTCCCCTGGGCCAGACAGGACTGTTCCTGTCTCCCTCTTCTCTTCTGACCTCTCTCTGTGTCTCTGTGTCTCTGTGTCTCTGTGTCTCTGTGTCTCTGTGTCTCTCTGTCTCTGTGTCTCTGTGTCTCTCTCTGTCTCTGTGTCTCTGTGTCTCTGTGTCTCTGTGTCTCTGTGTCTCTGTGTCTCTGTGTCTCTGTGTCTCTCTCTGTCTCTGTGTCTCTGTGTCTCTCTGTCTCTGTGTCTCTGTGTCTCTCTGTCTCTGTGTCTCTCTGTCTCTGTGTCTCTGTGTCTCTCTCTGTCTCTGTGTCTCTGTGTCTCTGTGTCTCTGTGTCTCTCTGTCTCTGTGTCTCTGTGTCTCTGTGTCTCTTTACCTCTTTTTCTCTTTCCTTCCCCTCCCTCCCCTTTCTAATGAAACTTCTCACTTAAGTTCTGTCTACTTGGCGTGTTTGTCCCCCGCATCTCCGTCACCCTCGCCTGCCATGGAATCCACCATGGTCCCCCAAGCAAGATCTCCCCTAGAGCTTTATCCTAACATCTACCATCACATTCCATGATCAGTGTTCATCAAGAAGCTTCCTCCTGCAGTAAATGGGAATTAACAGAGAGACTCACAACTGGACAGTGTGCAGAGAGTGAGAGACTTCAGAACGCTCAATCCTAAACGGGAAGTCTTCATCAAACCCCGATGGGGAATGTACTGTGTATGTTCATCTTATTGATTGTTGAATAAAGTACTGTTTGGCCAATGAGGCAGCAAGTTAGACAGGAGTAGGAGTCAAAGAGGATTCTGGGAAATGTAGTAGTGAAGTGGTGATCCAGGCAGGAAGTGAAATAGCAAGGAGACTCATTTAAGCAAGGACAAACAGGAAGTGTCCCTTTTCCCCCTTTGCGTCCTCCAGCAGCGCGATGTGATCCACCAGCAAGGGAGGACACCAATGGAAGGTGTCCGATAAGTCTTATAAAATACATAGATGTATGATAATTAAGACTGAGCTAACAGATGAGAATCCTAGTCATTGGCCAAGCAGCATTTGAACCTAATATAAGTCTCTGTATTATTTTGTCCATCCATGTGGAGGGCAGAACTGGGGCGGCTGGTGGAGACTGCCCACGTGGCCGTAGGGCTCTGGTGGCTTTGGCGGAAAGATTTATCATAACAAAACCCTGTTCCTCAAGGCTCAGGGACCTATGTGGAAGAGGAGAGTGAAAGATTGTAGGAGCCAGAGGGGTGCATGACACCAAGCAGTCAGTGTCTACAGACACAACAGGAGTGGTGCACATATGAACTCAGAGACTGAGGCAGCATGCACAGGTCTGCACAGGTTCCAGGCAGATGAGGTCGCAGCACTGAGAAGGGCAAATAGACACAGGGTCCCACTCCTAACAAGAAGCTCTCTGCAGCGGGGCATTGGTGGTGCACGCCTTTAATCCCAGTGCTCTGGAGGCAGAGGCAGGTGGATCTCTGTGAGTTCGAGGCCAGTCTGGTCTACAAGAGCTAGTTCCAGGTCAGCCTCCAAAGCTACACAGGGAAACCCTGTCTTGAAAAACAAAACAAAAAGAAGCTGTCTGCAATTGATACCTGCTGACAAAGAAAAAAGTCTCTTTCTGCAGTGGATTGTCATTGGGTATCTCAACCACCCTTCAGGGAAGGCCCCATGTCCAGGAGTAGTTGGCCAACACCCAAGGAACTCTATGGGTTTTTTGTTTGTTTTAATGGGCTTTTTGTTTCATTTTGGCATTTTTTGACATATTTGTGTTTTTTTTTTGTTATTGTTGTTTTGATTTTCATTTTTGTGGTTTTCAAGAAGCAGAGAGAGGGAGAGAACATGAAGTTGTGAAGTTGTGGGGTGGGAGGGTCTGGGAGGAGATGAGGAGGGGAAGTGTGATCAAAACATATTGTTTGGAAAATATTTTAAATAAAAAAGAACACTTTGAAAAATGGGATCAAAGCCAGGTGGGAATCCCAGCACTCAGGCAGGAGGATATCTTGAGTTCCAGGCCAGCCTGGTCTCAGAGCAAGTTCCAGGATGGCCAGGGCTACACAGAGAAACCCAATCAAGGAAAATGAAAAAGAAAGAAGAATATTGTTAAAACGAGAAGTCAGTGGATACTCTTGTCTGTGTCTTTGGTAATTTTCTGTGCTAACTGACTTCATGTGACTGACACAGCTTTCCTGAGTTATGAAATGATGACTTATTAGTTTGCTTTAGGGTCTGAGTGCAGCTGGGCTGTATAACCCATGCCTAGCATCCATGAGGCCTGGGATTTGATCCCCAGAGTTCTCATTAAGAGAAATTGTCCCAAGCCTGGGAATAACCAGAGCAGTTATTACATGCCCTTTTTAAATGACAGATTGAAGAACTACCCCGCAGGCTCACCTATAGACCCCCTGATGCTATGGGAGTTATCACTTTGTTTAGCTTACTGTTTATTCTCTGCTCAGATCTGGATATTTGTGTTTTCCTCCAAATTCATATGCTGAAGCCTTAACTCCCAGTGTAAATATTTGGAGGTGCCCTAGTTTACTCTCCATTGCTCTGAGAAACACCATAACCAAGAACAACTTGGAGAACGAAGGTTTTATTTCATCTTAAAGTTTATGGTCCATCATGAGAAGAAATCGGGTCTGGAATTCAAGGCAGGAACTTCAAAGCAGGAACCTTGAGGCAGGAACTGAAGCAGAGACCATGGAGGAATGAATACTGCTTACTGGCTTGCTCTTCATGGCCCATTCAGCTTGCTTTTTATGCAAGCTGAGACACTAAGACCACCTGGCTAGGGTTGGCACTGACTACAGTGGATCTCAGATCTGGATCTTCCCACATCAATTATCAAAAAAAAAAAAAAAAAAAAAAAGACTTGCCTATAGTCTCTATTGAGGTCCCTTCTTCTCAAATGACTCTACTTTGTGTCAAGCACACACACGAAAGAGGTATAGGACTCTATGGAATCAAGCTAGGTTGAGTAAGGCTGAAAGAGTGGAACCCTGTTCTTAATAGGAGTCAGTCCCTATGAAAGACACCAGTCTGTACACACTGAAGAAACGTCAGGTTGAGGGCACAGCTGAAAAGCAGAAAAAGAGCCCTCACCCGAAACAGTCCCCAAACCTTGATCCTGGACTTGAGGGGCTGTTAGAGGATATGTTCCTGCTGCTGAAGGCAGACAGCCATGGGACTTGGTCCTGACAGCCTGTGTTGACAATGCACGATTGCTTAAGGTTTGGTTAGGGAACTTTGGATAGTAACTTGTTGAAGATTGATAAGCTGTTTGTGAGTTGTTCCAGTGAAGACATAAATTATTTCTGTTTGTAAAATGAGAGCCTCCACGGTCACTTTTGATGTGTGGTTGTGAGCCTAGCCTTTAGCCGCTGAGTCACCTCTCCAGCCCTAAGGTCACTGTTATTGACATGTAGAACATTAACCAGTGTATCTAACTTGGTCATCTGAGTGTGGTTTTTCTGCTTTGTAAAATGTCATTGATAGTCTCACCTGACTGGGCACAGTGGTGTGCAGTCCCTACGCAGTGGTGTGGAGAGGCTCAAGTTTTCCTGAGTCCAGGAGTTCTGGACCAGCCTGGTCTACATGGTGAGCCCTTCCTCCATCTCTTAAAAAAGTCAACACATTAATGGAGTCTCTTTTCCAAGGTTGCTGTAAGATTCCATGCAGCACATACAGAACCAGTCAGCACTGCTGCACACAAAGCAAGCTCTCATTTGAATGACAGTCACTGGAGCAGTTAGATAGGGGGCAGGTGTGTTTTGTTAGAGTTCTACAACGTCGAGAGATATGGATGGTCAGTAGGTAAAAAGTCAGGGCATGTCACAGTTTGAATTTCAAGCTCTCTGGAAAAGGTAAAGGACTGGTGAGTACCAGGCTTAATTATGGGATGACAACGAACAAGTCTAAGTGGGTGGCATCTGGAATGGACCCGCACTGCTCTGTTTACTGTCAGCCACACCCAGGCCCTTTTGTTCCTCCTCCAGGCCCTCAGGGTTCTAGTGTTCAATGAAGAGCCATCACTTTCTTGTTTCCAGGTTGAAATAACCTTTGGCACAGATTCCAGAAGCCCCAGAATCAGGACCACCTAATAAGATCTCAGGGATGCTTTAGGGGAGTCTCAGAGATTCCAGGTTCAACCTGATGATGTGGAGGAGCATCCTGGAAGAGCCCCGCCCTCTTCTGTCTCCATAAAGAGCTCTAAGGAGTGAACTGTATACTTAGATTAGGTAATGGGATTAGGAAAGGCTTCTTCCTGGGACATGCTAAGATCAACTCACCTGTGGGATACTCTCCAAGACTTGACAGCTCATGATGCCTTGGGCTGGCAGTGGACCTGCTGACAGTAAGAGCTAATTTGAATGTAAGAGTTAACTGGAATATAGAGATCCACCCACTGATTGACAGCCTCTCAATACTTTAATGATGAAATCAAGACTTTTTGTGCCTGCCTTGGCTCTAGAGATTGAACCCAGGGCTTTGCACACATTAGGCAAGCACTCTACCACTGAGCTCCACCTTTATCTCCTTGAGCTTTATTTTGAGACAGAATCTTGCCAAATTGCCTGAGCTACCCTCTAACTTATGACCCTCAACTTTCCTAGTAACTGGAATCAAGGATGTGTCTGCCACTCCCAGATATTCCATACCACTTGGGAGATGGTTTTATAGATCCACAGCTTAAAATTCTGAAACAGCAAATGAACAAATAAATAACTTACTTTGGAGACAGGGGCTCATGTAGTCCAGATTGTAGCCAGTCTGATGTAGCCCCAATTTCAACTGACTGTGGAGCTGAGGATGGCCTTGAATTCTTGGTTCTTCTGCCTCTACCACCAAGGTGTTGGGGTTACAGGTGTACACCGCTATATCTGGTTCTAAAATTGTCCCCGGCCTTGTAGTGCCGTCTAAGTTGAACTACACACCTTACCCTAGCCCCTTTATTTTTCCCACTTCATGTAATTACCCCATGTTTTCCTGAAGAAATGCTGATGTGACTGATTCCTGGGTCTTGCCCTGGCCCCCTGCAGCTTTGTTATTCCCACAGAAGCCTTGAAACCCAGCTGAGGTCGTGAAAGAAAATATTGACGGTCTGTATTATAACATCCTCCTAAAGATAAAGATACTGAATCCTCGGGAAAATAACAAAAGTCTACACAGTGCTTCATCAAGACATTGTGCTGGGTCTCAGCTGTTATTTGGCAAATGCAGGACAGCATTGCTAGCTGTGTGCCATACACTGAAAGGGCTCCGGGGTCATTTCATTCTTTTAACACCATCTTGCAACAGGGGATTTGCTCGATCTTTACTTTGTGAATCAAGAAACTGAAGCTCAAAGAAAATAAACAAGTTTCCAAAGGTTACCCTGCCAGTCTTTGTCCTGCATGGGAGAACTGCTATTTGAACCAGAGCTGTCACCTTTGGGGTTCCTCTTTCATGGGGTCCACCGGTTCTCCCTCCATACCAGAGTTCTTCACTGCAAAAGCAAATGCCTGGCCCACTCTTAGTTCACACATTCTAGTAGTCAGGAGTCTGACAAAGGGGACAGGGTATCTGTGAAAAGGTGTTTACTGTCTCCTACCTGGGACCTCCTGGAGGCGGGGGGGGGGGGTGTCCCAAAATGCCAATTTTTCTGGCTATTGCCAGCATTTTCTGGGACCTCACCTCAGTGGTCTGTCTCTCCAACTTCCTGCTGTAAAGAGTTCTGCAAGTAGGTGTGACATTTCTTTAGGGGCTTTTAGCCCCAATAGGTCTGAACCCAATAGGCCCAAGCTCCTGTTAATGAGGCCTGTCCCTCCCTCTTCCTCCCATCTTTCCTGGGTGATTGTCCTCTTCTCATTTGGGGGACACAACAGAAATCACAAGAGTTTCTGGCTTCCTGGGCTGGGAAACCCTGGTTTCATTTCCAAAGAGTTGAGCACTGATTCTCCAACCATTTGAGCTGTCCAAAGCAGGGTGGCTCCTTCCATCACAGCCGTTTTTCCAGCCCAGTGCCCAGCAGGGAATTCAGTCTGCTGTGATTGTGAGCACTGGGAAATCACTAGCCACCAAATGGGAGAGGCTCCTGGGGCAGAGGAGGAGGTCATGTGACTGGCATCCTTGTCTATACTCTTGACCCCTCTGACTTTGGGCAAGACATACCCTCGGTGAGCAGGCTCTGTTTGGCAACAGGCAGGCAGGACGGCAGCAGTAATGGATTTGACAACATTGTAGACAGTGCATGGAAGCCTGAGGGCAGTGGGTGAGTTGTGGCTAAAGAGGGAAGAGTGAGAACCAGAAGTCAGCTGCACAGAGATGAGGTTAAAAGCAGTCAATGGAACTGCAACAGACTTTGATAGACGATCCTGGCCTGACGCATTTATTTCCAAAGCCTTTTCCTGCTTCAAGATGATAGTGAATGGCTGAGATTTAAGAATGACCTGAGAATTTTGTTTCTGTGAGTCATTTGAAAGCATTTCATATGATTTGAGATTGGGGCCAGAACAAAAAATGCACTGGAGCTTAAAATTAAAGGAAGTAACATAATAAGCTGGGCTGGAGTTCAATGGTGTAGTTGCCTAACACAGGCCCATGTTTAGCTACAGTGTGTGTGTGTGTGATGGAGGGGAACAAACAGCATAAACAACCTGCATCTGCTTCTGGTGATGAAATTAGCAGAGTTGGATTATAAAATGCTTCTTTACTGTGGAAATTACTAACTTCCACATATTACAAAGGACTAATGAGTGAAAAAAAGTAGCAGATGTGAAGAAAACAAAAACAAACAGGACTTCCACAAATAGAACACAGAGGTATGGGTGCCTTCGAAAGTCTAGTCTCACCACGGAAGGTGAGAGGTAAGGTTCCAGCAGAAAGGCACATTAGGCCTCGTGTGACTGGAGCCCTGTGAGGAGGAAGGGAAACACGACCAAGCGGAGGATAGTCCAGGCTGGCTCAAACTCACGATCTTCTTGCCTTCTGGATATGGGTTATAGGTGCAGACTACCACAGCCGTTTGCAAGCTTTAGAGTCTTCAAATGGATTCGAGGAATTCAGGCTCTCAAAGTTTTCTAAAGAGGAAAGACGGCTTCTAAAGAGGAAATGGAACAGTTGTATCAGGCCCTGGCCTTTGGGAAAGGTTTAGTGAACAGTTATGATGAATGAATGGACACACACATACACAAATACACACACACACACACACACACATTTATGTGGTTGGCTGCAAATTGCAATTTATTTGGTAAATGGTTGGTTGGCAAGAGCTAGTTAGAGGACAAGAAGGTAAGCCTGCTGGGAGAGCCTGAGACAAGATGAACTTTGAAGTTGTACCATCTCTGAACTAACCAGGCCCGACCCTACTTAGCTTCTGAGACCAGATGAGCTTGGCCACATTCGCTGACATTTATTTTGGCTTATGGTTCGGAAGGATGCAAATTTCAAAATGATGGCACTAATGGCTTCAGGTGACGGTTTCATGCTGCTTCAATTCACGGCAGAGTAATGGCCAAATAGGTGTGTGTGAAGATAAAACACCAGGTAACCGAGGTTGTTTTCTTTTTTGACCTTTTTTTTTTTTTTTTTTTTTTGAGACAGGGTTTCTATGTGTAGCTTTGGAGCCTGTCCTGGCACTTGCTCTGTAGACCAGGCTGACCTTGAACTCACAGAGATCAACCTGCCTCTGCCTCCTGAGTTCAGGCATTATGCTGGCCTGCCCCTGTTACCTAGTGGAACAGGCAGTACCCTGGTCAGCCCAAGGTTCCATGGGAACTAAGTCTGCACGCAGGTGCAGAGGACCCCTTTAAAAGACAGGTCCCTGCCCATTTACGCTCTCTGTTTCTGCTCTGCCTCCACTCCCTGCTTTCTCTCTACTCTGTCTCCCACCTATGCTCTCTCTCGGTCTGTCTATGGCGACCAGACATGGTGGTCAGCCATTTACCCTGTTCCTTACCTCTTCTTAGTCTCCCCATTCTGCTGGGCCTTATAATAAACTTATAGTCAATATGTCTCATGTCTCAGCATTTCTCTTTTCTTCTTTTTAAACAAAAGAATAACACTGAGTGCTGGGATTAAAGGCGTGCACCACCAAGCCTGCACTGAGTGCTGGGATTAAAGGCATGCGCCACCAAGCCTGGCTCGACCTTTTCTTGTAGTAATAACCCTTTCTTGTGATAACCCACTTACCCTCGTAAGAGGGTATCAATTTGGCTATAGGTCTTTCTGGCCCAAACATCCCTCAAGGTTCTACCACCTCTCAACAGTACTATGCTGGGTGTTGAGCATCAACATGAATTTTGGAGGGGACAACCATATTCCAACCACAGCACATAGTGACCATGGATTACGTGAAGAAATGGGGGGGGGGGTGCCTGCATTTTCACAGATACTCTGGATGGCCTTGCTCTTAGGGAGCTCAGTACCCTGTGGTGGCTGGTAAGGACATGGAGGGAGACATCCCTGGGAATTCCATGTCAAGTGCCTTCCCATCCATTCCTGGCAGCAAGGTTCAGGCCTGGGGATGACATCTGCCTTAGCACCAAGTTACTGTGAGTGCTCCCTTTCTCTTGTCGCTCATGGTCCATAGACCAAACAGATCATAGTGACAGGACTGTGGGTGCTTTGGGATTGTCTTTTCTTTGTGTTTCTGTAGGTTTTCCTACAGTAGTATCTCTTTGAGTCTAAGATATTCATTGCTTTTGGAATCAGTAAAAAATAATTGATTTTTCATAGAGCATTTAAGCTACTGTCAAATACATCCCTGTAGAAAGACGTCCACAGTGTATCACTGGGTGAAGAACAGCCAGCGAGCCACACAGGGCAGACAGCATCATTGCATGACTGTAAGAAATGAGCCTGCTCTTGCTCTGGGGGTGAAGTTCTGCTGTCTCATTCATCCAAAACTCCACACCAGTGACTCTTGTGTAGTTTAACACTCTCACCTATCTTGTCTTTAGGCATTATTCACTGCACTTGTCAAGGGCTGAATTAAGTCCCTGTGTGTCACTCCTAGAGGCGTCTGCTGGTTTCCAGGCTTTGTCCTCCAAGGCCACTGGAGACAGGATCCTAGGACTGACTGCATAGTTCCACCTCCTGCCCTTTGGATCTTTCCTACAGAGGCTTGCACATCCTCCAGGTGTGGTCATACTTTGAATGGCAGAAGACGGTCTGAGGGGGAGGGGAGCTGGGGGAACTGCCGGGGGTTGGGGGGAGATACTTTTAGGCCTCCTTTGCCTCTCTGACCCAACTTCCTTGCCTGGAGACTTCTGGTGGAGATGGTGGCGGGAGGGAGCCACAAGGGCAGCCTCTGACAAACCCAGTTGAGAGCAGGGGATTATGGAGAGGGGAGGACTGGGAAACGCCCGGGTGGCTACCAGGACTCTCACCTCTGGTCAAGGGTCCCACCGTGTTTTGTTCCTCTCCCGAGTCCTTCCCAGGAAGGAGGTGGTCGTAATTAACACCTAAGTGGAAACACTTCTAGTGAGGTTAAACTCATCCAGGAATTTGCATTTGAAAGCCTGGCTGCTAATTGTGGAATGCGAGGCTTTGTCTCCCCCAAAGGAAACTCAGGCAATGGAAGTCTGATAAAGAAAGAAGGGGGTCCTCTCCCCCCACCTCACCAGCCTCCTGCCCCGGACATTCTACTTCCAAGCCTGGTGCAGGAGAAACTGGGGAGCAGGGCATCCCCAAAATATTGATTTTCTTTCCAAACTCTCAGAGTTTCTGAAAGTGAAGTCCATTCCAGAGATAGCCTGCCTGCCTATAACCTGGGATGTGGAGTCCAGGTCCTGGATAGCCTATGTGCAGATGCTCATCTAGGGGACCCAGGGAGGAAGGGTGCTCCATGAGCCAAGAGAACCCAGTTACTGTCTTAATAATAGTTTTTAAAATCCCCCTTTGCCCATAAGTGATGTTCATGACTGTAACACCGGTGCTTGGAAGGATGAGGCACAAGGATTGCTGTGATTTTGAGGCCAAATCTAGACTTAAAAGGGAAACCCTCTTTCAAAAACCAAAGGGGGAAATTCATTCATTCATTCATTCATTCATTCATTCATTCATTCATTCTCTCTCTTTTTTAACCCATCTAGCCCAACACTAGCCCCAAACTGAAGTCAATCTTCCTGCCTCAGTTCCTCTAATGCTAGGATTATAGATGCATACTCTCTAAATCCTGTCCAGCTTTCTACCTTGAATGGGTAATACATCTAAAAAAACAAAAACAAAAAAACCTCAGGAGGTTCTAAAGTGAAAGAAGACAGGAGAGGGTCTGCCACGGGGAACTGGCTGATTGTAGATCTGTCTAAAGCCCAAAACACCAAAAAAGGCATATTTTCACTGAAAGAAGAGTGACAACTACATTGAGTGTGTGTGTGTGTGTGTGTGTGTGTGTGTGTGTGTGTGTGTGTGTGTTATAAAGGTTCTATAATGAAGGTCAACTGTCCTTTTACAGCCAGCACCGGGGCTTCCCTCTCATCTGTGTATATACACAAACTCCTGGCTGTGAATGTGTGAGTATTGAACATATCTTGCTGTTTTGTTCTTTCACAAAGTTGTACTTTCCAGCCCTATTTTCCCAAAGCAAGACCTTGTGAATATTACTAATTTTCTTGTGCTTAGTCTCTTCTGTAAACGAAGAGGCAATAGAACTACTTCCTGGTGGGACCGGAATCAGACCTGTGCCTGGCATGTGCCAGACCCTGCAAGTGGGAGTTGGGTGGGCACCAAACACAGCTCTCACTCAATTCAAAGGGAGTAGGAGACAGTTTTATTCTGGAGCAAGTGTAAGTGAACATGGCCTGGGAACAGGGACTCAGATTTCCTAGGTACCGAGTTCCAATGTAGAAATGGCTTCAGAAAGTTTGTACAGTTATAGAGGGGAAAAAAAAATCACTAATGTAGCCTGTGGTGGTGGCACACACCTTTAATCCCAGCACTCTAGGAGGCAGAGGCAGGCACAGCTCTGTGAGTTTAAGACCCGCCTGGTCTACAAGACAGGGTTTCTCTGTGGCTTTGGAGGCTGTCCTGGAACTAGCTCTTGGAGACCAGGCAGGTCTCAAACTCACAGAGATCCACCTGCCTCTGCCTCCTGAGTGCTGGGATTAAAGGTGTGCGCCACCACCGCCTGGCAGCTTCTACTCTTGCCATCTACACTCCAGTTATCAGGCACTAGGGGAGGCTCTGGCCCTGGACTTTGATTAAGGTTTTCAAGAGAGCTTTGAAAGCTGGTGTTGTCACTGTGAGCCTGTTGTTGATCTGCAGAGGGAAAACAGTGAAAGTAACAACACACACACACACACACACACACACACACACACACACACACACACACACACACTGTAATTGTCACTATTGCTGATTCTTTCAGGGTAAAATATGCCTTTGGTTTGGTGTTTTGGCCTTTGGACAGATGTACAATCAGCCGTGGCAGACCCCACACTGTCTGCAATCTTTCATGTGCTGTATCAGAGGAGCCTGCAGACAGTGTTGATGGAACTGTCTATAAATTCAGGACCCAGGAGCATCAGAATCAATTCTATGAGGTTACGAGGGACCTTTTGAGGGGAGGTTTCCTGTCACCACCATTCTGGATTGTCTGGGCTCTAGGTAGCCCAACCCATGCAAAGCATGAAAATCACCAACCAGTGTTTATGGTGCCAAGGGCCTTAGGGCACTGACAGAATGGGGCACAGATACAGCCAGATGGTGTGGACTCCCCTGCTTTCTTGGATGTGGGTGGACAGCTGGGGTCTTCCTTCTCCAGCCTGCACGGGGCCCAGAAAAACTCGGTGCTGTACATCTGGCCACTTCTTTTGGGCCTAGCTTTGAGTTTCTAGGCAGGCTTAGCTTTCTCAGGATGTGCCTGGAACTCTTTGTACTGAAGGGCTGGTTCCAGGAGAGTAAAACCAACAGTGACCATCCTAAACAAATGCCAATGAACAATCCACACACACACACACACACACAAAATCAATCACAGGACAGATTGCCTAATGGTCTGGAGTGGTACCATTGTAAATTCTGCCTTGTGCCCCTGGCTCTTTTGTTTTGTGAACAGCCTGTCCACACACTTATTTTGCTATTCTTCTGTTGAGCTGTGCTCAGAGATCTTGCTGATTGGGGTGAGTTCTTTGTAAACCAGGAAACCCTTTTCTCTGCAGCCTCCAGCTGAACCACTGGTCCCCTAGCCTTCTATGTACTGGGATTCTAGGTTGTCTCACTGCTCATGGCAGAAATTAATCTTTTCATTAGGCAAAGATTATAAACAGGTGCCACCGTTTTATTCATATGATTTTGTTAATTGCATACATTATTACCATTTAGACATTACAGGGTTTTGTTTTGTTTACTCATATCCATTAACTTGCTGAGAAATGATGGCTGAGACAAGACAATTTTGAGTGAGTCCCAGGCCAGCCTGGGCTACATAGTGAGACTATTTATAAAATAAAAGAATGGTTTATTTTGGGTTTGTTTTCTTGTGATCAATGTAGAAAGTTTTTCTCTACACTTAACTGATCAATTAGACATGTTTTCATTGGGACATTTTGTTTTCATTTTAAGATTTAAACTTTTGATCCACCTGGAATTTATTTGAGGTTGAAGACTGAAGTAAAAGTGTAATTTCATTGTGTTTCCTATGGTTATCAACGAGCTGCAAATGATTTCTCACTAAATATCTTCACAAATTCAATTTCTTGATGTGTTTTAATGTCCCGTGGTCCCTCCATTTTATATACACTGCCCTCTTCTCTCTTCTTCCCCACACCCTCTCTCCAGACAAGGTCTTGCTATGTGGCTTATACAGGCTTGGAACTCTCAACCTTCTGTCTCCATGGTGCATCATGATGCCTGACTGCTGTAAGCTTCTAGACTGCTTGCTGTAGATCATATTTTGATATTTGATTTTGATATTTCCTCCTTACCCTCGATATTTAATGGGAACTGAGTATATGGAGTTGCAGGCTACCTTAAGGAGTATGAGTTGAAAGAGAGGCCACTTTCCCACTCACCGCCATTTTCTTTTGACAACCTATTGGAACTTTAAAGTGTCCCCCAGCCCCACTGCCACTCCCAGTTCCTGCACACTCAGAAGTCCCAGAGGTCACTCCTGGGACCTTTTCTCTTTTCAGCTCCCTCAACAAATGAAATACAGACTTCTTGTGTTTGACTTCTGTGTCTGTTGTATGATGCTGGAGATGGCTGTTGGAGCCTCTCGTAGTGCTTTGTGTGAGCCACCTCCATCCAGTCTCTCATTTTCTGACTGGGCTGACTTTAAGCCACAGTCTCTAGGCCTCAGTCTCCTCATCTGTAAGGAAGGGAGCTGGGCTAGAGAGATATCATAGAAGTTAGCAGGTGATGGATGCTCTTTTAGCAGACCAGAGTTTGGTTTTCAGCATCCCAGTCAGGTGGCTCACAACTGCTTGTCTGGCCTGCATGGACACCTGCACCATGTGCACACACACACACACACACACACACACACACACACACACACACACACACACACACTTATTCCTGAAGGGCAAATTTCATCTTCCTTTCACCACCACCCCCCAAGCTAGCTAGGTGCTCTGAGGTGATCCTTGTGCTCATGTTGAGAATTTTTAGGGATAGTTTTGCCCTCATTGCATTTTCATGAGAAAGACCCTGGGTCAGCTTTGTGTCCTCTGGTCCCAGCTGTGCAAACAAATACCTAAGTCAACCTTAATTGGAGCCCTCTGTGAGTCACTCTCAGGGACTGTGCCCAAACTCTCCCTCAGGGAGACCCCAGCAGGATGGGCAGCAGCTTTCCCAGCGTCTACTCAGGGCCAGGTACCAAGCCTGCCTAAGGATGGGTCTATGGACTGTTTATCAGGGTAGACATCTTAGCATCACTTGGATCTCCAAGTGCAGTTTGTGTTGGAGGGTTGGTTTGAGGTTTATTTTATTTTATTTTTATGTAAAGACACCCCCCCCAAAAAACTTGGAGGTGTTTTGTTCAGGGAGAAGAAACAGAATGGGCTCGGTGAGGTGCCATACTTTAGTAAGCATTAGGAGAAGATGATGCCTAGAGAGAGAGAATTTCTCAGAGAAATTAAGAACGTGAGCCTGGCCAGCTGGCCAGGTCACTAGTTCAACCTCCTACCCGGAGCGGAATCTCTTCCAGGCTTTCCCACTGCCCACCATTGCACCCCACCGTGCTGATGGCTGGGTGACAGGCTTGCACTCCCGGCTAATTCCAGCAAAGACACAGTTACCATTTAGCCTAATTGTTTCTCTAATTGAAAGCCAGCAGATAAGCACTAAGTTCTTTCCCATGCAAAAGAAGCCTGAACCAGAAGAAACAGACCGAAGGCAAAAGAAAGCAAGGGCTGGCCTAAGCTGGCTTTGGGGACTTGCATCATAATGCATTTGGGTTAATTTGACTGGTGGGGGTGCTTGGTTACCCAAACACTTTAATAGGATTGAGGTTGGCTACTCTCAGGCCTTGCACGGATAAGAATGGACTAGCTAAGCCTTCTTTTCTTTAAGCAAACAGCTCCCACACTTGTACAGGCCAAAATAATTAAGTAATTAGCAAAGGCATTTGTCAAAATGCCCGGTGGGGCTGACCAAAATGACAGCTTTGAGAAGGCTGAAGAGCTTGCAAATAGCATTTTCTCTGAGCTCCAAGTGGGGGTCAGGCTCGGAGTCCAAGAAGTGAGCGCCTGCCTGGGACTCTGGGGTCCCAGCACAACCTTTGGGGTTCAAGTTCACTTCCCCGTGGCAAAAGCCAAGCTCCTATTTCTAAGGAGGCCTTCTTGAAAGGCTTTTGGAACATCAAAGGCCTCTCACTCTGCAGCGACTAAGTAAAAAATAAGGGAGTCATTTTCTTTTTCAAAGGATTGAAACCGTTAGGCAGCCAAGTCCAGGGTGGAAAATAACATTTGTGGTTTATTGAAATTAAACTGCAGGAAATGGCTGAAGGCTACAAAGTAGTCCAGGGTACGTATTTCATACCTACTGTGTGCACAGTAAGCTCTTAGGCTTTCTGGGAGACATAGGGTCTCTGCACTAAAGAGGTGTGTATATCAAGAGAGATTCAGGACAGGGGAGAAGTAAGGCCAACAGTGGTGTAGTTGTGCACGTGATTTTTTCCATTGTTCGCAACAACCCCACTATGGCTGTTCCATCCCCATCATTAGGACCAACATTCATTCATTCATAAGACAGGTCAACAGGAGACCAAAAACAGACTTCAGGTAAAACTGACAAGACACAAGAGGCTTCGGGTATGGAGACCCAGTGATTAGGAAAAACTTTTTGCTTGAATTTGATGAAGAGTCGACAGCCACATTGAAATGTGATTGGACAAAGTGTGTATGATCTGCTGTGCATAGCAGTGGGTGTGTGTAACCTAGCACTCAGGGGAAGGCAAGAGGTGAATTCTAAGCTAGCATGGACTATAATAGGAAGACCTTATCTGAGGTGGGGACAGGGGAAGGAAAGGGGGGGGAAGAGGAAGGAATGGAGCAGGAAGGAGGAAAAGAAGAGGTGAGGATTCTGTCTTAAGTAACAGACAAGATGGAAGGGGAAACCCAGCAAGGCCCAGTTTTCACATTCTCCTTGGTCTCTCTGGATGTCATTTCAGACACTACAAGTTGGTGGCTGAGGAGTGATGGTTCTGTGAAGACAGACAGGAAGATGGTCTTCCCAACTGAGTGTGGAATGCATGCCTGTAACTCCAGTACTCAGCAGGCTAAAGCCCAGGATTGCTGGAACTTGGAGGCTATACAGTGAACTTAAGGCTAGCCTGGGCTACATAGTGAGACCTCATTTCAAAAGAAAGCTGGGTGTGGTGATGCATGCCTTTAATCCCAGCAGGTGAATCTCTGAATTCAAGGCTAGCCTGGTCTACAGGGCTAGTTCCAGAATGGCCAGGGCTACACAAGAAACCCCATCTGAAAACAAAGAACAAAAAAGAAAACCAAACCAAATCTAAACAACAAAGTTTTTGAAATAGCTCTGGTTGAGACACCACTGAGTCCACTTTGGTAGAACCTGGAGCTTGAGCCTGTTTTCAGGCTCTGGAAAGTGCCCTTAGGAGTTACAAGTGTTGGAGGACAGGCAGGAACTGAGAAAGGCAGGTTTTTTCCTGCAGGATTGGTAGCTTAGAGAAGAGGTCAGGACAAACTGTCCCTGAGAAAGAGGAAAAGACGAATGGGAGGTTGTGAAAGGTAGGATACCTGAAGTTAGAGAGGAACGATAAGTCGTCTGGTGTGGTGACCACACGCCTTTAACCTCAGCACTAGGGAGGCAAAGGCAGGCAGATCTCTGTGAGTTAGAGGCCAGTCTGGTTGACATAGAAAGTTCCAAGCCAGCCAGAGTTACATAGTGAGACTTTGTCTCAAAAGAGAAAGTGGGTGGAGGAAGGGCTGGAGGGAGAGGTGGAGAGGTGGAGAGGTGGTTTGGTGGTTAAGAGTACTGGCTGCTTTTCCAGAAGTCCCTGGTTTGATTCCTAGCGCGCACATGGAGGCTCACAACCATCTGTAACTCCAGTTCCAGGAGACCCAACATCGTCTTCTGGCTTCTAAGGGCACTTCATGGTACACAGACATACACTCATGACATACATCCATAACACATAAAATAAAAGTAAATAAATCTTTTCAAAAAAGAAACAGAGAAGCAGTTAGTCCATATGACCTTTGGGCAGGCAACTAGAGCCAAGAGGCCATAGGTGGAGGCAAGACGGCTGACATGGGTTCTGTGGGTGAAGGCAAGGAAGGCCAAGGGCCGGGCTGGAGGACAGGGTGGGCAGGGTGAGAAGAACAACTGACAGTCATGATGCATGTGGTAAGCAGGGGTTTCAGGGCTTGGGTGGTATGGAGTTAAGAGCTCAGAATTGTAGGTCTGAGCCCTTAAGGGGGCATGAGTTACCGTATCTGAGCCAGAGGTGCCTTTCTAGAGAAAGGCATGATTAAAAACTACAGGACCTCAGAAGGCCCAAGGTCCAGGGGTCAGGGGACACTGTCATTAGTTAGGTCCTGAACGAAGTCAAGAAGGGGGAGAGGATGGCCAGAGAGGGTGAGATGAGAAACCAGGAAGCCATGGGGGCTTCAGACAGAAGAGTGGTGGGTGCTTTGACGCTGGAGGACAGAGAGGAAGTCTTTGCAAAGTGTTCCTTTTAGAGGAAGTGAGAAACACGAAATGTTTATGCATCTTCTCCCCTCCACCCCCACCCAAATCTACAGGTTGAAACCCAACCACTGGTACAGGGTTTCTGGAAGTAAGGCTTTAGGGGAGGAGCTCTTCACCTCATGAATGGGTTAGTGCTCTGTGGAAGAGGCCTCACACCTTCCCACATGGTAAAAATACAGCACAAACACAGCCTTTGAACCCGGAAGCTGCTTACTCAGAAGCTCTGTTTGCTGAAGAGCTCTGACTCCTCACCTGGGCCCACAAGGTATCTAAAAGCAGGATGAAGTAAAGCCTGACTCCTGCCTTCCTTTCACACCTGCCCCCTCTAACCTGGGTCGCCTGCTTAACCTCTGCACAAGGGCATGTTAATCACTCCCAGAGCTGCTGTTTAGAAACAGTGATACCTAACCTATCTTAGTCCCCCTCCAGGTTGGAAGCACAAAGATAAGAGTGACTGAGGCATCTTACAATGTCCTCTTCCAGACCTCCAGAAGGTGCCTGAAGGTCTCCAGTCCAAGGCCTAACCCTGCAATCACCTTTGATTCCAGAAACAGCAGAGGCTTGCAGAGCACACTGCCCCAGAAGCTGGTGATTATCTGTGATGGCAAGGCTGGCCTTTGGAGCAGGGCTAATCATCGCCTGGGAACAATAACGATCTCAAGCAGCAAGAATTGCTTCCCACCACTTTGCGGAAACACAAATGCCAGTGACCTACCAGACCACACTTTAACCAGTGGTGCTTAATGACCGAAGTTATTTGGTCCTCTCCAGGATTGTTCCATTTAAATCTAAGTCTCATGTTGATGTCCCAAAGATAGGCCTTGGGTCACTGCCCTCTATCTGTTTTTCTTCCTTCTTTGAGCACACTGATCGAATCTTTCTCATACCTCTTTAGTTGACTCATTGGGATTTGGGACAGGACAAAGCTGAGCCCTTTGGGACTCTGGGAGCCTTGCTCAAACACTCTATCAACGAATTCTCAGCAGACAGAGAAATCTGCCGGACTTTGGACTTCCCAGCTCCTAGAAATGTGAGAAATACATTTCTGTTGTTCATAAGCTACTCAGTTTGAGGTATTTTGTTCATTAACCCTGAAAGGGTCAAAAGGGTCAGTCCACGGGGTTTCTGCTGATGGCTCTCAGTTTGTGTGACCCTGGAGGAGTCACTGGATTCTTATCTCTAACTCTTGTTTTCCTAATCTACAAAGCCCTCCTGGCATGCCTGTGAAGATGGGAGAAGGCACTGACTGTGAAAACCTGAGCCCGGCCACCACCCACTCCCGGCACACAGTGCATGGCTCATAAATTGAAGCTCTGAGAGGTGTCTCAGCTGAAAGAGACCTTGGGTCATCTGGCCTGACAGAGCAGGAAAAGTTGACTCAGGAAGGTCACGGGTTAGAACAAATGATAGAATTCCAGTGCTGGTCCTGGAGTGTAGGACTCTGACTGAAGTCACATGCAGGAAGAAGTGTAGCATTGAGGAGGTTCTAGATTCCAGACTCTGAGAGATCTCCAGTCTGGCTGGCATTGGATGCAGAATGGTGTGTGTGTGTCTGTGTGTGTATGGGTAGGTGTGTGTGTGTGTGTGTGTGTGTGTGTGTGTGTGTGTGTGCGCGCACACACACTCTCACGCTCTCTCAAGTTTAGTGACCTGATTGACCAGGCAAGTATGTGGTTTGCATGTGAAGAGACATTGACTATTCATTTACAATTCACCTGAACACTGGGGACTGACTTCCTCGTTTAGTGCATAGGAAGTGCAGAACCCATGTAGATCCCCAGCCTTCAAGCTCGGAGTTAAGTTTGGGTGAAGCCAAATCTCACTTTCTATCCCTGCAGCTGGCTGGCTGTGTGGGGCCGAGGAAGCCAGAGATTGACAAATGAAGGTTCAAATCTTACTCTTTTCACTTACACCTGGGGACTTGCTCCAAAGTTGCCTCATCTGTGGTGACAATAGCGCCTTTCACCAGCGACACCAGCACCACCTCTGTCCCTACTCTAAGCACAGAGCCAGATGAGACAGAATACACAGATACACCGCTCTATGTAGAACTGAGCGCCATTCTCCCCCATGTTCTAGAAAGTGGTACAAGGATGGCGAGGGACTAAGAAGATGGACTCTGCATTCCCTCCTCTGAGGCCCACTAATGCCCATCTGATTTGGCCCTTCAGAGCCCGAAGAGGCAAGACAGCCGTGCTTTGATTGCAGCCTCAAGGTGCATTCAACCTCAGGTGCGGTGGCCCTGGGGTGGGGGTGGGGGCAGGTCAGGGCCTGCTGCAAACGCCTAGAGTTTTGGGTGCTCACCGCCAGCAGGAGAAACCTTCTGCATGGAAATTACTTTAATTTGCAGTTGGCAAAACGCAAATTGCTGGCATTTTTTTGCTAGGAGCCTGGAATGTAACCTTGCACTACTGCCCCAGACATTCCAGGTGGCAACTTCCATTAGCTGGCCCAGATTTTTAACTTCAAGCAGGCAGTAGAAAAAAGAACTTAAGTCGTTTTCACAGGGGGACAAAGCTGCAGTTGTGATTTAACTCTCTTGTGAATTCCCGGCTGTTTCGACAGCATAGGGCGCTGAGTCCTTGTGAGCATTCAGTCCCATGGTGCTTTGCAGCAGCCCGTAGGATAGAGACTTCTAGTTGGAGGGAAGACCCTCCCGATTTGGTAGACTTTGTGTAAATTGACTGTGAGGTCATGGGAACAGATCTCTGCTTCACCTCTTTGCTGGAGGCACGGGATTCAGCAGGGTCTCAGTACCTCGATGAGTGAGTGAATGACTTAAGTGAACGAATGGGTGGTTTCCAGTTTTTCCTCAAGGCTGGAGCATTTTTTGTCTGTCTAGTCGAAAACTTCCAGAGCATTCCAGAAGAAAGGGCATCCTTTAGATGGTGGTGCTGGTCACCTTCCACTTAAAATATGTCCCAGAGATGCCTGTCTTGGGTGGGGTTCCGGGCAATGCAGGCTGACTGGAATGCCTTGGGTGCCAACCGAGAACCTGAGGATGCTGCTGCCATCTTGTGGACACTATTTGAAATATACTTCTGTTTCTTCCCAAGAATCTTTGGCCTATTCTACAATGGAATATTTTCCTTTGCAAAGCAGTAGGCCATGTTTCCAGAGCCACCCTTAGCTTATTTCTGTTCTTCTGTGGAAATAATAATGATGATACTATTAATAATATCATATTTGTTAAGTTTTAGACAGTTTAATAAGACTAAGATCTGCCCCCAACCTGTCTGCTTTGACCTAACACTTGACTACTTCTGGTCCACTTTTCTAAATGCTTCTTTTCCTTCTTCCTCTGTCAAGGCCTGGTGTGACAGTGCATTGGCACCCGTGATCGTGTAGTGTCTCAGAGACTTGCTTCTCCAACTGATGGGATCTGAGAACTGGTCAAAGCTACTGAGTACAGATTTTAAAAATTAAATAATTCATTCATGTTTTGCAGTGCTGTGTAGACCTAGGACTTTACACTTGCCAATCACATGTTCTACAATAGAGCTATGTCCCTGACCTCTGAGTACTAACTATGTATAAGGCTCTGTGTTATCTTAGGAGAATGCAAACATCTGTTAAATTGGGGTATTGGGCATGCCCAATGCGTCTGTTACTGGAGGATGCAAACCCACAGGAGAGGGGGTATGCAGTAGGTTCTTAGAGTCTGTTCTTTGTTTTGTTTTGAGATGGGGTCTTACTATATAGCTCTGGCTGGCCTAGAAATCAACATGTAGTTATGCTGGTCTCAAATTTACAGAGATTTGGCTGCCCCTGCTCTTACAAGTGTTGGGTTAAAAGTGTGTGCCACCACAACCAGTCCTTCTGAAATATATTCTAATTGATGATTGATGTAGATTTTTAGCAAGGTGCTTAGCAATTGCATCAGTTACTTACAACTTCATTTTACATGAGTCACTCTCCCCAGAGCTGCTCAGGTAAGCTGTAACCATTATTTAAATTGTTGTTTTAACTATATATATACATATATATATACATATATATGTATATATATATGTATGTATATATATGTGTGTGTGTGTGTGTGTCTGTGTGTCGGTGTGTGTGTGTGTGTGTGTGTCTGTGTGGGTCTGTGCACATGAGTGAAGGTGCCTGCAGAGCCCAGGGGTGTTGGATGCTCCTGGAGCTAGAGTCACAGTGGTTATGAGTCAGGTGATGTGGGGGCTGGGACTCG
The DNA here is from genome assembly GCF_003668045.3 of Cricetulus griseus. Taxonomy (NCBI): domain Eukaryota; kingdom Metazoa; phylum Chordata; class Mammalia; order Rodentia; family Cricetidae; genus Cricetulus; species Cricetulus griseus. Next base: position 23,908,307 of record NC_048596.1, on the reverse strand, counting down.
AACTCAGATCCTCTGCAAGAGCAATACATGTGCTTAACCAATAGACCATCCCTCCAGCCTGAGCTGTAACCACTATGAAACTCATGCCTGCTCTCTCTTTGGAGCTCTTGACATGTGAGAAGCCATTTGCTTGCATCTGGGAGTGGGAGGGAAGAGCAACGGCCCGTAGACGGAGGCACAAGGTTAGTCTCGCATATGCCACAGTCTGTAGTTTGAGTGGAATTACCAAAGTGTAGCTTCTGGGTTTGACGAAGACTTTTGAACAGGTTTTATTTTTGTACTAGATGGGAACAAAAGTTAACTTTTTAAAAGCCTGTGAGATGGAATAAAAAATAGAACACATTAATAAAAGGCTGACAAAAATCTTTAGACCTGCAGGCACATACTTTGTGGGTCTGACTGTGCTATTGTGTATTAGAACATTTGGGAAAACTGTTCCCCAAATACCCTTACGTCATCCTTTTGTATAGAGACAGTGCCACACACAGTAGCTCAACTCAGGCAGCTGTCCTTCCTTCTTCATTCAGGAACAGAAGACAGGCTCATGCATCAGGCCAGGTGCTTCTGGGCCCGCACCTCTGGCCCTATCCTACAGACAATGGAGAGACAGAAACATAAAGGAGGCAAAGAGAGAGGAGGGGAGAGGGGACAGGAGAAGGGAGGAAAGCTAGAGGGGGCAGAGGGAGGAAAATGAAGAGCTAAGGGCAGAGCAAGACTTGAGTGAAGTCAAGATGGATCCTCGGGGTTAGGGGGACCCTTGTAGCCCTTGCAGTGTGTCCTGAGAGCTTGGACTTGGCTTGAACAAAAGAAAAGAAAAGAAAAGAAAAGAAAACCCTGTTTGGGTGCCTCTGACATGCCCAGCAGGAACAAATGTTTCTGTACCACCCTGTAATCTCTGCCCTAGCTACAGTAGAGGATCCAACCGGCTTTCCGAGTGTCCCCAGCAGCAGCAGCATCCTTGTTTTGATATCAGAATATTGCTGAGAATGTAGTGTCAGTTATTAGTAATTTATCCTCATGCTGACTGGCAGTGCCAGTCTCGTGAGCAGCAGAAGCTGATGGGCAGGGTACCAGGTCTGCGGTGATGGTGGGCCCCAGGACCAAGTCTGCGGTGAGAAAACCAGGGTGCTGGCTTAAGTAAAACCAACCTCAGGATAGAGGAGGCTGGGTCCCCTCAGAGGCCATCCCCAGATCAAGTCCCAGTCTGCACAGGGTCTCACAGAGACTTCTGTGGTCATCAGCAACTTGACCTTGAGGCTTTACCTTCCTGAAGAGTGAGGCTTTGTTCTCCTCAGCACCCTCCTCACCCTGACAAAAGCCTAGAGGAAATGAACAATACCTTGGGAAGAATTTAAAGAGTTTGGCTCTTCATCATAGGTACATATGCCAGCCGAATCAACAAAGCCCTTTGAAGGATTATTTGTTGGGATTATGTTTTTTGTTAAACATTTCTAGTAATAGCCCTTCCGTACTGTTACCAATAATAAAAATACCAGCGAGCCTCGATTGTGGACTCAGCAAATGTAGGAACCATATTGAATTTTGTTGTTGTTGTTGTTTTTTGTTTTTCCAGACAGTTTCTCTGTGGCTTTGGAGGCTGTCCTGGAGCTAGCTCTTGTAGACCAGGCTGGTCTCGAACTCACAGAGATGCTCATGCCTCTGCCTCCTGAATGCTGGGATTAAAGGTGTGTGCCACCACTGCTGGGCCCATATTGAAATTTTGAGGAACCTTTTTTTTTACTTTTAGTGTGGTGGGTGTGGACCGAGTGGAGGAGGGGCATGGGGGTGCAGGTGGTGGGTAGGGGGTGTGTGCTGCTGGCCTGTGTGCCCTTATATGGAGGCCAGAGTTATTCCTCAGGTGTCTCCTTTTGTCACTTTCTCTCACTAAACCTAAAGTTTGCTATTTCAGCTAAACTGCCCTGGAGTTTGTTACGGTTCCCATTGCCACCCCTAGTACTTAGGTCGCATGCATGTGAACAAGTCTAGCTTTTATGTAGATGCTGGTGATCAAACTCAAGTTCGAGTGGCAAGCATTTTACCCACTGGGGAGTCCACTCCATGACCCTCTTTTTTTTTTTTTTTTGACAGGGTTTCTTTGTATTGCTTTGGAGGTTGTCCTGGAACTCGCTCAGTAGACTGGGCTGGCCTCCATGACCCTCTTTTTAAAAAATGTTGTTTGTTTTTTATGTGTATTGGTGTTTTGCCTTCATGAATGTCTGTGTGAGGGTGTCCGCTCCCCTGGAGCTGGAGTTACAGACAGCTGTCACTGGGTGCCAGGTGTGGAGACTGAGCAAAGACACAGCTAAGAACCGATAGGTGGAGGCCATAGGCTCCACTGTGGAAGTCCTGCTGCTATACCCATACCAGCGGAGAGGACCCACGAACAGCATTGTATGCAAATTACAGGAAACTTGAAAATATAGTGCTTTGGGAGACAGTTGTCTGGGGAGTTTTGCTGTCAGCAAGCCGAGCAACACAGCAGTGAGCCACTTGGAAGTGTTCCATGGTGCTGCCTCTTCCGTTCCTGCCTCCAGGTTTCTGCCTGCAGCTCCTGTCGTGGCTGCCCTTGACGATGGACTAGAACCCAAACAATCCCTTTCCTCCTCGCGTTGTTTTTGGTCATAGTGTTTATCACAGTCACAGAAACCAAAGCAGGACAGTTGTTAAGTAACTTAATTTCATCTTTAGAATTTTGGTTCTTTTGTTTGGTCTGGTTTATTGTTCATCCGATTTGACTATTATCTATCTCAAAGTGGTGTTAGCAGATCAGAGGGGTTTTGGCGCCAGGTTGTTCAGGCCCGAACCTTAGTTTCACAACTGAATTGCTACGAAATTTGAGGGCTCTCGGATAATTCCTCTGAGATTTCCTCATATGTGAGATGGAGAAATGGAGGGCTGTACACCGAGTGGAACGGTGGGCTCTGCAGCCCCTCTGCTGCCCTCCTTGCCTGCGTGGGCTCAGGCCATTTCTACCCTCACTCTTCTGTCTGACAAAGAGATAGCCTGGGCAAACATGTTCTGGGGCTTGGTTTGGGTGGAGGACAGAGGGAAGGGAATACAGGACATTTCTTTCTCTCTGGCTTTGCTATGGGCAATGTTTGTGGCATATCTGCAAGTCATTTGAAGTCCTTGCTCCTACTGGGCAGCACAATTCTGCCTGTCCCTATCTCTGCATGGGGAGGTGCCTTTTGCATCAGTTACTTCTGTTGAAGTCCCTCCAGGCCCTCTGTTTCCTGGCTGCACATGACACTCAGACCTTCCATTTACCTGTGGCTTTGAATGGCCCCCAAGAATGAAGCTTTCGTTTTACATTCCATCCTTAGATGATCTGTGCAACGTGTTTGTTCACTCAAAATTAAGTTATTTCTTTATTTTGAGACAGGGTTTCACTATGTAGCCTTGGCTGGCCTGGAAGTTGCTGTATAGACAAGGCTGGTCCAAACTCAGAGCTCTACTTGCCTCTGCCTTTGAGTGCTGTGACTAAAGGTATGTGCCACCATGCCTTGCAAGAAGGTCTTTATTTTTAACCTCAATGTTCTGTTCAGAGACTCAGTTGTATTAGGAAGAGAAGTGACTCTACTCATTTCAAAATTAAAGGTTGGACGCAAAAAGCTTATACAGTATAAGACGTCATGATGCAGAAGTCAGGCATGGTGGTAGACAACCGTAATCCCTGCATTCAGGAGGCAGAGGCAGGACTGAAGTTAGACTGAACTACATAGTGAGACCCTGCATGGCAAACACTTCAGGCCTGTGAATTGTAGCTCAATAGTAGGATGCTTGCCTCATACATGGAAGCCTTGGGTTTGATCCCACCTACACACACATGTAATTTGTTAATTCGTGTGTTATCTCCTTGTCATTTTAAATTTTCTCCCCATCAACGAGATTGAGCATCTGATCATATAGACCATATGGATTTGCATTTCTGAGACAGCCTGCTGGGCTCAGTTAACTGCATTTCCCTGGGACCTTGAGGTCGTGGTACAATTGGCTGCCTAGAGTGTAATGAAGGTCTGACAGGAAGGGAATACTCCTCTGAAGTCCAGAGTAGACTTCGGCAGGGCATAGCTGCAAGGGCAGAGATGGGTTCTCAATGTGGGAGTTCCCAGTTCATTCTGTCTTGGATGGAGACCACTGTCTGCTGTTGCCATGAACAGAACATAACTGAATCCCACCTCCCGAGCCCTGAGGGTCTGGGCATCAAGGGTCCATGACACACAGGTCTGTGTTGACTTAGTGATACATGTCTCCAACCTGTTTCTGTACTGTGAAGTCCTGGCAGACCTTTCAATATGTCAAAAAAAAAATCTAGTAAATGATTTTATACATGTGACTTTTCCCAATTCTTAAATACCAGCAGCTATCTTTGGATTTAGCCAGGAAAAGATCTATGAAGACCTGTGTGTTGAAGCAAGATGCATCTGGGGACAATCAACAGGCACCACCAGTCCTCAGGAGCCAGGCACATGCTTTTCTACAGGAAACGAGAAAAAGAGTAGGTTCCAGGATTCACAGGGGGTATGAGGAGGACTTTCATCACTCATAATGTTTTTGAGGTAAAATACATATAACGTAAGTGTTAACCGTTTTAAATGTAGTTCAATGACGTTAAATCCACTCATATACAACCATCACAGCCTAGCCATAGAACTCTGAATCTTATAAAACTGAAATTGTATCATCTAGCTCCCTCATCCCTGCCCCCACCCCAGCCTCTGGGAATCAGCAGTGCTCTATTTCCTAACTTCCTCTAGGAATTTGAACAAAGAAGGTATTTTATCGTATAAATATTTGTCCTTTTATGTATGGCTTATTCACTTTATGTCCCCAAGTTTGTTCATATTGTAGGATGTTTGAATGTCCTTGATTTGTAAGGCTGTACAGTATGCCCTTGGGTGTGTATTCTACATTTTATTTGTCCTTTCATTCATCAGTGATCCCTTGAGTAGTGTCTTAGTCCATTGGTCCAATAGATCTGAGCACTTGGAAGCTTATACCGATAGAAATTTGTCTCTGATACTGATGGAGGTTGGGGAGTCTCAGCTCAGGGCACCAACAGGTTCTTGTGTCTGGTAAGGACCTGATTTCTGTCCATAGCTGTCCATCTTCTCACTGTGTCCTCACCAGGAGAAGGGAAAGGAACCTCCTTTGGATTTCTTTTATAAGGACACTAATCACTCAATCATGAGTGTTCTACCCCCAAACCTAGTCACCTCTTGAAGGCCCCACTTCCTAAAGTTGTTACATGGGACTAGTGTTTCACCATATAAATTTTGGAGGGGTGGGCACAGATATTCAGTGTATAGTATCTCATTCCTACCTTTGATCATTCATGGTAAGACTGAAAACATGGCTTTGAGTCCCTATTTTCACTCCTTTGAACACACTTTCAGAAGAATTGCTAGACTGTTTGGCACAACTCTGTTTAACGTTCTAGAATAGAGATGTTCTACTCTCTATTTTCCTTCTCTCCCCCTTTTCCTCTCCCCCTCCTTCTATCCTTTCACTCGGTGCTAGGGATTGAACCCAGGGCTTTGCATGTGCCACGTGTACTTTTGCCAAGTGTGCTTTCTACCCCTGAGCCACATGCGCCCCTGCTGCTTTTTGTGACTAGGATTGCACAACCAGAACCTGGGGTGGCCTCACTTAGAACAGCAATGATCTTGTGTGACTTGTTTCTTCACAACAGGTTCTTACTGAGTAGCTCAGGCTGGCCTCCTCAATTCTTGAATCTCTCACCTCTGCCTCTGGAGTGCTGGGATTATGGGTGCGCATCACCATGCCCACTTTCTGGGCCTGCATTTGTCACATGTGTCATCTCTGACTTACAGCTGTTGGGCAGCTCCTGTTCTGTCCTGAAGATGGTACTGCCCTGGATGACAGGAGAAGGACACCGAGGGCTTACTCTGCCCCAAACACCTCTGTACGTTAAATCATTCTATCTTCACAATCTATGAAGATTATTGTCACTACCTGACTTATAAGGAAACCGGGTCATAAAGAAGCAGGGACCTGAATGGATGCGGGGACAGACAAGATCATTGAACTCTGGGTTCACTTTCCCAGTGAGGGAGCTTGGATTCCCTGGGGGAGATGCCCCAACTCTCGGGGTTATGTTGTGACCAAGCTGTGCTGAGCTCACAGGCTTGCAGATGTCTGGAATCCCCTGGCCCCCTGCTCTCGCTGCTCTAAGACAGGATTCCATCATTTATTTTGTTTATCCCGTTGACCCAGGTGAAACCTCGGCTGTGAGGCTGCCGTGCCTCATCTGGATCCAGCTGGATATCCCTGGTCCTCCTCCTGGTAATTACCCAGGCAGGACTTCACTGAAATATGAGGGAGAGGATTACAGGTTTGGCTCTAGGACCTTGTGAAAATACATGGAAGTGGTACATTAATACTAGTCAAAGGCTCAAAGAGCCCTTGTGAGAAGTTGAGACGAATTTTGGCAAAATCAGGTGGCCCTTAGAAGCATTCAGTATGCTAGGAGGGAGCTGTTCCAAAAGTCATGATTTTTTTTCATTGTTTCTTGGACTTTTGGCTGAGATCCAATGTAAAAGTTATATATGTGCATTATCTTGGGAGCATGCGCACACCCACCCACCCACCTACCTCCCCCCAACAACTTAGTCAGTTTATTCAGATCATTAAAACCTGAGGAGAAGCATCTCTTGGTAATTTGCACCCTAGTCAGGAGCGCGCCCGGCACACATGGGCCTGCATTTCCCATTATGTCCTCACACTCTCTCTAAGCCCCAAAGTTAGCCCCAGCTACATGTCTGTCTTGTGTTTTTCTTGAACTTCGTGAACTCTGGCATTTCACTTCACGGATGTATATCCAGGGGGAAAGTGGCCTCCCTTTCATCTTCCTGGGGACCTCACCGTGTTTAACTGAAGGAAGATTAGGGAGTTCTCATTCAACTCTGAACAAACATAAGGCTCAGCTGCAAAGATGGTGGGCACTTAATCTCTTTACAACGTTCACTCCTTATGAACTCATTCCACACAGCAGACTTTACAGAGCGTCCCTTGAATGGAATTCCCATCTGCCCGCAGACGCGGCGTGACTATGCTCCAGAGTGCACCACGAATCGGCCGGCCAAAGAAGCTCTTTAGCACAGAAAGCTTATGATGTAGAAGGTTTAAAACTTTGAAATCAGGTTGTTTCTCCATATGGCGGGCAGCCTGTACTTTCTGGACCAAAAGGGAAGTTCCTACAAGGGACTCTCAGTTTTTAACATTAGTGCAATCATCGGTTCCATGGTCAAATGAGACAACTCCAGTCCTTGGGCAAATGACCTTTAGAGTCAGCGTAGGACTCACAGGAGTATGGGGCTGTCTCATGGCCAGCAACTGGAAAGCCAGGCAGACCAGCCCCTTTCTGCCCCATTGTGGGTTTCAGAACTTTGCCCACCTCTTAAATAGCTTTTTAACCAACAGGAAGGTCTGAAGGTGACATATTCTATTTTCTAAACCTAAAATAAAAAGTAAAGAACAAAAGCAGACCCAGTGTTAGCCCATCAGAATCTCCCCTCCCACACTGAGATTCATTTTCCTAATGGAGGCTCCAGTGTTAATGGTGGCACTTGCTACAATGAGTTAGGACTGGGCGTTATTTAATTCACAGTGAAGCCACAATCAGACTGGACTGGGATTAGTTCCAGCTTTTAGCTATCCTTTATAGGTCACCAGGCCACTAACAACCTCCATTGAGGGACCATTATCTTTTGACAAGATGAAGCTTTTTTCTGAGGGAGGGGAAGAAAGCCTTGCTGGGTACTCCCCATGAATCATTTCATCCTAGCAGAGTTCTGCTGACTTTCAGCAGACTTTCAGCTGACTAGTGACGCCACATAGGTATGGCGAGGAAGAGACTCTTCTGTCAGCCATTCTCTTGTCTACTAGGCAAGAGTTCTCTCAGCGAGGCATTGTGGAGACTGGTGGCAGGAGTCCCCAGAATGAAGGCTGATAACCAGTCTGCACCTACTGGTATGGCTGGCTGCTCTAGAATGTTAAATAGCCTATATCTATCATGATGTGTAAAGACACCCCTTTCTAATTGGTCCAAACCAGTACTACACTAATTGTGAAAATCTTCAAATAACATCCCACGTCTGGAAAAATGAATACTCTTTTGAGAAATGACCCCCCCCCTCAAGAATATATTTGTCTTGGTCTACAAGAGCGAGTTCCAGGACAGCCTCCAAAGCCACAGAGAAACCCTGTCTTGTAGCGGAAGGTCCATGTACAAAATCCAGAGAACAGTGTGCTTACTAATGCCACTAGCTGTGACCTTCCTAAGTATCCATTATAAGGTGACAAATAACTTGATGATAAAGATCCTGTATAGACATAATAAACTTAAATCTTATCTTTTCTCAGGGTACATATCCACATAAAATAAGGTCTCTCGTGTAGGCTCTTGATACATACATATATATATATATATATGTATGTATCAAGAGAGGGGCTGGAGATATTGGGCATTTGCCTCAGGTGGTAGAGCACTTACCTAGTATCCATGAATTACCACATAAATTGGGGATGGGGGTAGGGTGTTGGCAGAGCTGTCATCCCTGGGTTTAAATCCAGGCTCTATCATTGTTTGGTTGTATGGTCTTAGAAAAGCTACTCAATTTCTGTGACCCTCAATTTCTTCTACTGTAAAATGGAGTTAATAGTGTTGTTGGCCTGAGTTTATGGGATACACTGCAGATTCACTGAGTGACACACATATAGCATTTCAAATAGGGCAGCAGGCTGTTACAACGCCAGTCATAAGTGCTAGCTTTATTAGTGGATCCACTGGCCGAAGTTGGCAGCACACTCACAAAGGGCTTAGAGTCAAGTGGAAAGCCATGGCATCCTGCCCACCTGGAACATGGGAACTGAGCATGCCTCTCTCCCAACTCAATCGGAATAGAGGACACACATGCATGTGTACTAGGTGAGATATTTTTATTTGCATTCATCACCGAGTTTGCAAAGAGTCTCATGACATTTGTCTGCACAAAATTCCACAACAATGATTGCAGGCACAAATAAGCTATTCTGACTATCCCCTGTATCTCTTACAAATAAGAACTATATGACATTAAGGCACAGACCATTTCAAATTCATTTCAGTAATTTCCCAAACTTGAATCATAGAATGGAGACCACATAAAAAGATGATTTTTAAATGGAACCAGCCACCTTAAAAATACTCTGAAAATAAGCTTAAAGTTTAGAAAATAAAGTTTTTAATACTTCAAAAAGGAAACAGGATAAAAACATTGTCCATTGTCTGAGTTTGGGGGTTTAGACCCGCTAGGAACTGACATGTCTTGGTGAAGTACTTCATACACGACCTGAGGTGGACTTGGACTTGAAATCACACTTCAGTGTGTGAGGCAACTCTGTATTGCTGGTTGACTGAAGGCCTTGCTTTCATTATGCATTTGGCCTCACGATCTTCATTGATAAATAGTTCTGAAAGGGAAACAGAAACAGTGTGAACTCATGGAGATGAGGCTTCTCTGTCTGACATGCTGCCATTGAGCATGGCTGGGCAGGCCAGGACAGGGACATTCACAGCCACCTGGGTCTCCCTCCACCTACTGCGTGCCTATTGAGTTCCAGGCCTATACACTGATAAACGTACTCTGGGTGACACCAGGGTAGAATTTAAGAGATAACTAATTTTTTTTAATAGTCAAGACAGATTTATAATCTTCAACCAGAAATCACTGGTTGAAGTCAACTTTGGAAATATTACACAGAGGAAAACAGGAGCCATACATAGAGATGCTACTGTGGCTGCAAGATGGTGTCTCCAAACTTAGAATGTATAATATCTGCAGGATGAAAAAGGGAGTTGGAGAAAGGGCCTTGGGATGCCTGTTGCTCCATCCAGGGCCATGCACTTTGCTTCTTCTCATGGCTTCCTCTGCCTGGACCATCCTTTCTTCAGTAACTAAACTGCATTTAAGTCTTTACCAGTGAAAATGTTCTTAGCAATGGGTTTCTAAAGTCAACTGTTCCTAGCTAAGAACTTCCTGTCCACACTGCCAGTACATATTTATGTCTCCTTCCTTCAGGCTGTTTCTTCTGATCTCTGCATTTTAATTAGATGCTCCATGAATTTCCTGAATGGAGGGAGACAAGTATGGCATCTGTACATACAGCCAAATCTTCCATTTGGACTCTTGTTTATAACAAGGAGTAGCTATATGTGATATGGATCTCTGAGAACAAGATTTTGAAAAATAAATGTGGGAACAGGGACCTAGAGAGGCAAAAGCAGTAACTGTTTGGAGTGGAGTGTGTGGTTTGTTGAGATTGTAGGGATCACCAGTGTCTAGACCAGAAGTTTGAGTACAGGATTGTTTGGAACAAGAAATGTGAAGCCAGGGGCCCAGGGAGATAGCTTTGTGGGTGAACCTGAGTTCAGATTCTGGCACCCACATAATACCAGGGCATGGTGGCTCCCGTGCACAGACAGCAGAGACAAGCAGATCTAGCCATCCTAGCAGAAACAGTGATCTCCAAGTTAGTGAGAGACCCCATCACAAAAAACAAGGTGGCAAATGACAGAGGGAGATACTGGACATTGACCTCTGGTCTCCACGCATGTACACATGGGTGAGTCTAAAATACACACACACACACACACACACACACACACACACACACACACACACACACACACACACACGTACGCACACAGTTATGCACGCATACACATGCAGGCATTAAGTCACCTGGAAACACTGCCCAGAATCTAAAATGCTAAGAGATGCTTGGGGACTTTCTCCTAGAATTCTTAAAGCCAGTAATTTTTTTGTTTGTTTGTTTGTTTTGTTTTGCTTAGACCATAATAGCTTCTGGTAACTTGTTAAAACCTAAGGATGCAACTTCTCCCACTGGACACTGTATTAAACTTTTCAAAAGCAGAAGGGATGGGACAGGGCTGCTGCCTAGTGGTTATGGAGCCACGGGGCTGTAGAAGCTGAGACCCAGGCCTCGTACCGGCAATGAGTACAGGAGCACAGCCACGAACAGCAGCAGGATGAGCAGCAGGAGCAGGCCGATGATCACCCACTTGAACCGCCGCCACACGATGAATCGCATGGTCTTGCATGGGTTTGTGAACCAGAGGAAGGAGGTTTCCGGTCGGCTGCAAAGCAAGAAATAGTTCCCGACTTAATTCTTGAGGGACTGTCTACCAGACTGGAGCAACTCACAAACAGTGAATTGATACATTTGGGACAAGATACAATGGAGCTATCAGTTTCAGCCTCCCCTTTTTTTTTCTGCTGTGCCCCACTGCCTTCCCAGTCTCCACCAGTCCTCTTTTGTTAGCATCTGTAGTTGGCTGGGGATAGCTCAGGTCCCCACACCAGGGAAGGAGAATGGTTAAAAGGAGGCCACAGCCCCTGCCACTCATTCCCCCCAGCCCACTGTGAAGAATTAAATTAGAAGGCCAATAGCTAATCCATCCCATTAAACCAATTGGAAGGGGGGCTTTCGGACTGCAGGTGTTTGGGGACCAGACAACGTGGAGAACAAAGAAGGCCTCTCACTTTGGTGGGTCAAGTTTGGGGTTCATGTTGGGTTCACTGCGCCCCTTCCCGGCTGGCCTCTCGTCTGCCTCCCTCTCGTTGAGGACCTCCAGTGTCATCTCGACTTTCCCCTTCAGTAAAGCAGAACACGTTAAACACATGACATCACGTTTCACAAATATTTTTACTTCAACCCAAGGAATATTCCCCAAGCTACGATTTTTATTCTTGTAAAACAATCCTTAGATTGCCTCAAATTTTCCTCCCGAGATTTCTTCACATTTCCTCTCCCATGTGTTTCTAAGCCCACTCCATGTGGGAAACTGAGAGGACAAATTACTCTCCCTCCTGCTCTCTCTCTCCAGCATCCCTGTGGCTTCGGTGTTCCCACATCAATCTCCCTGCCTTCCTTCTCACTTCCTCCGCAAGTATACTGCTAAGAGCAGCATCTAGCATTTCTGTAGGCTCCAGGAGATGGGGTCATGTCCCTTCTTGCTTATACTGCAGCCCTACAGCGTGCAGCAGAACTTGTGCTTAGTAGGAACTCAAGGTGTCTTAGCTGTGTCAGTGGATGGATGGAGGCCACTTCTCTAATGACAGGTCCCCGCATGGTGCAGCCACACAGGAAGGAGTTCTGTGTGCATAACCTGTAGAACGCTCATGGCATCCTCAGAAAGGTGCTATTGTCTCAATTTGTGGATGAGGATACTAAGGTCAAAAAAGGTCTAACATTCTAAACTGCCCCCCCCCTTTGAGACAGGGTCTTACCATGTAGCTCTGGCTGGCCTGGAATTCACTATGTAGACCAGGCTGGCCTCAAACTCACGGAGATCCACCTGTCTCTGCCTCTTTAATCTCCCCCAAAAGGCGGGGATTAAAGGTATGTGCCAGCACATCAGGCAACATTCCAACTTTAATACCCATCCTTCACTAAATTGCAATTGAAATTTTAGGACCTAGATAATCCTTCTAGGATCCCCAGCAACTTAGGCTCCTCCTTAGGTGGAGGGGCCTGGGCAGTGACCCTGTTTGTATGCCAGGTGGAACTGAATGCCTGACCAGGCCAGGGGCTTCATCTCTTATGTCTGCTTGAATCCATAAAATGAGGCTCGAGTCTACCTCAAAGGCCTGTCAGCAGAATCCAAGAAGATACTGTGAAAACTAACCTCTAAGATGACAGAGTCCGTCAACAGTTTCCTGAAGACATGGTAGAGAAACAAAGACTTGGAAACTTCTGGGGATGAATTAGCCAGACAGCAACATATGCTCTCATATGTGAAAGCTCACTGCCCCGAATCAGCCTGAAGGCTGGAAAGGGTGTGAGGTGAATGGGGCAGAAAAGGGAGTCAGTGCATTCTATAACTCACGCCCAACTCCACTAAGATACAATTGGTGTGGACTGTTAAGCTATTTTATAAATGAGATCACACATGTGAGACAGTTGACATGTTACTTGGCTCACAAATGTCAGCTAGTAACAATCAGTACTGTAGGAGGTAGTGTTTGTTAGTGACAGGGTGAACTGCACTGCTCTTTCTTTCCAAAGCTTATCTTGAACTCTCCAAGATGCTTGTAAAATATGGATTTCATTTCAGCACACCCTCTTTAGAATGCGAAAAGCTCACATTGGGAATTCCATTTCCTACTCTGAATGCTCGGCATACAGTAACCTCCCTGTAAAAGAACCTTAAGGAACCACTGGGTTCCTGGTTTTTGATCATTCCAGCCCATGCCCTTCCCCTGTCTCCAGGCACACGCCTACAGCGTCTTCTAACTTGATTGCTTTATCTGGAGTAAGTCTAGTAATAAGGACTAGAAATGATCCCCAACTAGAAAATACTCATACAGCCATCACACGGGAGCCATCTTTGTCAGCGTAGCACGGCCACCATCCTTTCATGGATTTCTGCTCAAAGAGTGAGGCAGTCTTAGCTTTAAGAGGGTCCATAGCTTTGAGGTCTGGAATCATGTCCAAATTGCACTTCTCTGATGACTTGGCTGGGATGATAGTGCGATGTAAGTCAAGTTCCAGGAAACCTGGCACCAAAAACACAACATGAGGTCCAGATGAGCTTCAAGTGGCTATGCCATTGTTCTTAGGTGAACAGAATGTTCTTGTCCAGGGAAAACAGTGATTTTGAACAGGTGGTGGGTAACTTAGCAACAGGGATCATGCTAGATGTTTAAATTCTTTCCAGATAGGTGGGAGATGGCAGAAGAAAGCTGTCCACTGCTCAAGTGTCTCACCGAGGACTCCATGCTTTCTCTCTCAAAGGCATGAGCATAAACAGTTCTTCTACAAATGCCAATCAATTAAACATCTAGACATAAAATCTCTACTTTGTATTTGGGAGATACTAGTTGTGGCTTTGAGCTACCCTGAAGAGAGGTCATTGTCTTTAGGGAAAGACAATTAAGTACTCGGAGCTTGGGATGCTCCTTGGAACATTCTGGTACAGCTCTCTCCTGGAGTGACCCCAGAAACAGGAGCCTGAAAGAACATAATTCACCAGATAATCCCCACCAGGAAATGAGAAATCCCAGCCAGGATCAGGGTGTCTGGAGAGACACTTTCTGTTGTGGGTTAGGAGAAGGCATTAACTCTCCAGCCCCTGGATAGTTTCATATAGCTCTTTGTGAAGGGCTGAAAGAAGCCCTGCTTATTTTTCCTGGTTTAGGAGCTATACATAGTTTGATGATGGGCAAAAGTTGGACTTCACCTTCAGCTGAAGTGCCAGTGTATACATCACTGGGGTAGGGGGACTCTAGAGGAGTCGGGAGACCTTTCGGGAAAGCTTGGATTTAAAATGTGGAAAGGAGAACAAGCCAAGAAGGGGAGGGGTAAGGCAGGGTACAGGCAGGAGTACCTCAAGGCCAGAGGACAGTGGGCTTAATGAAAAGAACAGTGTGGAGAAGGAGGGGACAGAGGCATAGGGGACCTGAGTAACTACTGAGAGTGAGGAGCGAGCTGGTGAAGATGGTTCCAAAGTACAAAGAAGAGAGAGTGTTAGTTGGTTGGAAATGACGGCAGAGCTGTGGCAATCTCTGTGCCAGGTTGGCCTCTAATTCACTATATGACCAAGGATAACCTTGAATTCCTGAGCCTCCTGCCTCCTGCCTCTCCCTCCCAAGTGCTGGAGTTAAAGGCTTGTAGTGCCATTCTCTGTTTACAAAGTCCCGATGGTTGAGAGCATGGCTTTGTTCACACTAGGCAAGCACAAGTGCTTGCCTTACTAGCTTATTAGCTAGTAAGCCAATTATCATTGGCTTATTAGTGAGGCCTTACGGGTATGCAGAGCCAATGAAAAGGGGTGACACTCACAAGTGGACCACAGCCCTTGGAGGACACCCCGTCAGGAGCACCCCTGCCTCCCCCATTACAGGAAAGTAACTAACTGCTTCCAAATTGTAATTGGTTTCAGTGATTCCAAGTACAGTGTTAGAGGAGTGATTGCAAGGTTAACAGTACCCAAGTAGTCATCCAGGGAAAATTTGTCATTGTCCCATATCTGAATGATCAGTCGAGGGGGCACTCGAAATTCTGTTTGATCAATGCTCCAGAAATGCTCCTAAAATGAGAAAAAACACGAATGGTTCACACGATCAGTGGACTCTTAGACCCTTACTTTAGCCACAGACATAGTGATAAGACTGAGGCCTCCACCTCCACACCTGGCAGGACAGCCTGCCCTTCCTCTGGTATTTGGTAGGTCATCAGACTCCCCAGGAAGTCTCAGAGCCACCAGCTGGGTGACAAAAAAGGATGTCCCAGGAAGTCCCCAAACAATACATTTCTCACCATATTCCTATCAGTGTGACTTCCTGCTGCCACTCCTGCTGGGTTGTAGAGAGCTTAACCTTTCCCTTGAAGACCACTGTGGCTCTCCTAAAGCTAGGTGCTCTAGGCCAGCCCACAGTGTCATCACTGGGCCTTTATCCCTGTTGAGGATACTACCACCCCCATCTTCAAGGCTTGTTTGACAGTCTCTCATTTTACATGCAGTGGGTTTAATCTGGGGCTAAGATTCCACTCTTGTTCCAGTACAGATTCTAAAATGTCCTAGGATTTTTAGTTTTTGAAAAATACCATGGACTTTTCTACACTTATGGCCGCTTAAGACTCTCTGATCCTTCACATTGAAGGTACACAGACGGCCAAGTTCCCTCCTCTAGCCCCTGCTTCAGTCCAGACATCAGTTAAGAATATACCTCCACAGCCAGTTACACCTAAGTTCCTCTGGCCTGGGAAGACCAGGAATCCTACCAGTGATTTGGGATTTGAAACAAGATCATGGGACTGGTTTTCATTTTTCATATTCTTAGAGGAAGGTTCTTTTCCTTAGGACTCCAGGGGCTATGAAAGCCCACCCAGCTAGTCCATGATTGGCTGTCCTGTGTGGGGTGTGTTCTAAGCACCACTGAGGAAAGAGAGGTCTAGCCTTAGATGTGGGTCAAATGGACAAGCAACCATCTCTCAGGCCCTACTGACAGATATCCCCACCTCTGTGCCACTCTGCTTCATCATCTGGAAGAGCACACAATTCGACACCATTTTGAACCTCTCAACCTCTGGAAAGTCCCCTCTGTAGACTCCATTCCACCTGGCATAGGCTAGGTGTTCACTACAGCATTCACAGTAGGTTGGGCCATCAGAGGGAAAGGGGACTCGGGGCTGGTACAGCTCTGTAGGGTGTTGGGAGATGGATGTGAGCAGAAAGAGGTACAGATGGCTGATAGGATATGGAAGGTAGGAATGGTACCAGAGACCTGTTGAAATCCTAGGATCGGTTACCAAGGTGTCAGGCCCCAGACTTTCGTTGGAGAACTTTTCCTTCCCCAATTAGTACAGTCTGGCCAGGGGGTGGGGGTGGGATAGTGGGGTAGCCGAAGACTGACTCCATCTCGAATCCCAGTGCTTGGCCTGAGCACTTCAGCCTGGGCAGCTGTGGTTGCTTCAGGGAGGGGCGCAAGGCTCTGATAGGCAGAGGCCCTGGGCCCAGTTCTCGGATGCTGCTGCTGCCATCCTGGCTCCCTTCTATCGGTGGTGAGGTTTGCTGGGAAGATAGGTGTTGGCCTGGGCCACTGGCTGCCATGTTTCCTCCTCCAGGAAAGAGCCTGCCTGGAAGTGAGGTCCATGGAGGACAGAGAGCAGGGGGAGGAGAATGTGGGATCAGCTTGTAAAGACATTGCTTCTACATGGGCTCCAGACAGTCTAAAAATGAGCCAACCTTGGACTTGTTAGGAATGGCAACCAGTAAATCACTTTTTTGGTTTAAGTTCTGTAACTGAAAGTCTTTCTAATTAAGTCCTCCCGGGCCTTCAACCCTCCTAAGAGTGTTTCTAAGCGAGGGAACGCAGGTGCTGAGGGCTAGCAAGGGAAGCAAAAGGGACACCTCAGCTTTAATACCTGACTCATGTTTGGCCTAAGATGGAGCGTAACTATCTATTCATCCCACACAGAACACATGTGTACAGTGATACAAAAGCCTTTGTCCTGCCCCATCTCTCTACTTGCCAATAGGTAGCAGAAAGAAAGCTGCATTCTTCATAGTCCTCAATAAATACCTGCCATAGCTTTGTGACCATGGGCAAGGCTTTAGCCCTCTATGGGTCTCAGATTCCTTGTCTGTACCAAGAGGGAGGTGGACTCAGTGACTTCCCAGGTCCCAAGCAAGCCTGACCTCTGAGTTTCAGAGTCAAGCAGGCCTGAAATGTCCACATCCCACCCACATCTTTCAAGGCTTACTTTTTTAGAGACTATACAGAGCTGCTCAGCGGGGAGGTAGTCAAACGGGAAAACAAATCTCCAGTTAAAATTGCCTTCGCCATCCAAGGACCTGTAGTGGACATCTGTTTTCTGTTTGTTTTCTTCGCTGCCGGAAATCCAGCTGTAAAGCAGAGGCAAACAGACTCAGTCTGCTGTGATTGACAAGGGATCTAGGGGCAAGACTGTGCAGTGATTAGGGGAGTGAAGAGCAGCGCAATGCCCATTCTCTGGGCAGCTTCCAGTGATCCACAGGCTGGGAGTGATTTATGGAGGGGAGGTGCCCAGTTGTATCCAACCCAGGCTAGAGCCAAATAAAATAGAATTCCTTTAAAACCAAAGCAGGAAACCCTTTAGACTGTAGTTAGCAGGGCTAAGGTGAAATTTTCTGGAAAATATCAACAATGTAGCTTCTATTTTGGGTAAGCTGTCGCTTGCTGGCTATGATTTTGGGCTTCACAACTACGACTCATTAGCGTCTATCATCAGGGTTGGTAGGTTCAACGAATGCAAGTTAGGTTAAAATTTTAGCATTTCCTTCCCCATATTTTACTTAAGCAAACGAAAAGAGGCACCAAGCAAGTAATCTTGCAGCTTCCTTTTTTATTATTCTTAAAATTCACTATGATCTTATGGATGAGCCAGGCAAGGAAGAGGCAAACTGTTATTTCCAGATGCCTAGCTGAGAAGATTCGGCTTGTCAACATCATCTTAACTTAGACCCCCGGAAACGTTTCTTTTTGCTTGTGCCTGGCACAGAGTGAATACGAGGTAAACTCCCTGTTGATGGAATGAATAAATGTGTCCAGAAGGAAGTTGCCTTCATATCTGCCTGCCCCTGTTTTGAAATTAAGAACTAACACTTTGCAGCCAGGCATGGTGGCGCACACCTTTAATTCCAGCATTTGGGAGACAGAGACAGGTGGATCTGAGCTCAAGGCCACACTGGTCTACAAAGCAGAGTTCCACAATAGCCAGGGCTACACAAAGAAACCCTGTAGGACTGCATTAAAATCACTTGGGGAACACTGAAAAGTACCAGCTCCTAGATCCACAGAGGGGAGAGCCTGACTGTGAAGCTTTGGACCCTGGGGTTCCACCTGCCCTCTGTGAGTCAGTGTGAGGATGGAGTTCAAGGTCGTAGTCCAGGAAGCTCATCCTCAACTCAGTCTTCTGATTTTTACCTGTGAACTAGGCACTTAGTGTCACAGCATTCCCCCTAACAGCTGGGCAACTATTTCCGTTTTACACACAAGGAAATGGCGCTCCAGAGGTGACTAAAGACTCACAGCAGGTCATGTGACCAGTCCTCCCAGGTCGGTCTAATTCAAAGTCCACACCTGATAGTCTCCTTCGGAAGACTATGGCAACGACAATGTCATTTGCTAAACATTGAGTCCTATTGTTAGTGACAGCAGCATTATCAGTAGGCTACCAGAGCATTGTCTTTTGCTAGTTAATGAACTGACTAGATAAATCAGTTGGAAGATTCCTGAGACTGGGTGTCTGTAATTCAGTGGTAGAGGGTTGGACCCCTTGGAACACACCTATACCCTTGACTCAACCTTTCCTCTTATCTCCTCACTCCCCTGCCCCTCCATCCTCCCAGGCACCATGGCTCCTTTTGACTGTTGACTTTTAAACTGACTCACTCAAGAGTTCACATTTTCTTCATTATGACCCTGGTATCTTTACCCTTTGACCCAGCCCTAAGACTTCACCATCATCTGACCCAAGACTTGTCAGTCTCTGACTTTTCCTTTTTTTTTTTTTTTTGTAAGCCTTTTCTCATTTGAATTTTAAGACATGTTAACTAGGCAAATACTTAAGTTACATGTGTTTGTCTGCAGGCATGTATCGCTCCATATGTAACACCAACAAGTGTCATGTTGGGCATTGTATTTATGCATCGTTCAGCTTTTCACATATATTTAGATCCGTTTCTTTTTCCCTTTTTACAGTTCTGGGGATCAAACCCTGATGTTTAAGGGTTGAGAGTCTCTTGGTTGGTAGAGTACTTGCCTTGCATTCGTAAGCCTTGGGTTTCAGCCCCAGCATACCATCATGGTCTCCACTCACAGTCCCAATACTTGGGAGACATAGTCAGGAGGATTAAATGTTCAAAGCCATCCTTGGCTGCACTGAGAGTTAGAGGCCAGCCCAGGTTATATGAGATCCTATCTAAAAGACAAACTAACCAAGCAACCAACTAATGGCAGCAATCCACCCCCCCCCCCATTTTCAGTCTAGGCAACCCTTCTACCTCTGAGACGGGCTCCCAGCCCTAGTATTCACACTGTAATTCCAGACTTTACAAGCTACTTTAGGTTGAGTTTTATTCTTCTGTTAGTTTTATTTCAGCCCATCACTGTTTATTTGTTCCCTTGATTAAAAAAAAAATTCTTATGCCAGTCAAATAAATTTGCATAGCTCTAATTAGCTGGGATTAGTTTTCCTGAAAGAATGGTAATGAAGTCCTGAAAGGCAAATAATAATGAACTTGATGAAGCTTACAGTGATTCTGAATGACAGTCATTACATCTTTAACTCCGTTTTGATTGAAGTTCACTAGGGAACATGAAGGAAACTTTGTTCTCTGATGACTCTATCATATTTCAACACGTCTTATCTTCTACATATCAAGGAAGGAAGAACTTGGTCCATGTGGAATAGCAATAATTCTAACACCCACATAATGCACACCAGCTGCCAGGGGCTCTCCTACATGCCTTGAGTAATGGAATCTTCTGGCTATCTCCAGGAAGTAGCACTATCATTATCTCCATTGCACAGGCGAGTAACTACCCGTATCTGACTTTCCCTAACCAGCAGGGAAGATGCCAGGATTGCCACACAGGAGGTCTGACTACAAAGCTTGGCTGCTTAACCACTATATAGTACCATTCTTAGCATCATTGGATCTATGATCATAGCATAGCAGAAACTAACAACACGGACCACCTGAAACTGAATTATACAAGTAAGAGAATTACAAGCATGGTGTTTTCATATTGCATAAAGACATCCAGCAAATGTCAGTGGGATGCATTATTTCTTAAAAGCCTGTCAACATTGCCTACTTTTCACAAACATCGGCTATTGGCAATAAAATGTATGGGAGGAAATTTGGGGAGCTTTACTGGGCTTTTAAAGCCAGCTGTCTGCAGTATCATAAAGAAATAAGCAACTACGTGGCTAAGGAGTCTGAGAAATAACTCTGCTTAGTAAAAAAAGAATTAAAGGAAGAGGAATGAAGAAATGCTTATTGGTTCTTATAGTTAAGAGATGATCCTACCCCTAAACACAGACTAGACAGCTTTCTCTTTTCTTCTCTGCCTTCTGCATTTTGCTTTCCTTCACTGCCGAAACAGACCACACTGGCAAATAACAGCTTCCGGTAACCAAGAACATATTGGTGGACACCTCAAACAGTGGTGCCTTGTGAAAGAGGAGGTCTGTTGCATTCCCCAGCTTGTAGGAGTCTGTTTGCCATTCTCACCCTTTGACGTAGATGTCACTCATATCCTCCCCTGTGATGCTCTTCTCATCCAAGATAACGTCCTTGGTATTCCAGATGATCACACGAAGGTAGTACCTAAAACACAAAGCATTTTGAAAGTATGCTTCTTCTAGTCCTGGACGAGTCCCTGATTCAGGGAATCAGGGTCTTTGGCTTACTCACTTCTTGGCTTTCCTGGGAGTGATGTTGAAAGGGGGTCCTGGTGGTCCTAAGCTCTTGGGGAAGACATCCACCCACATCTGAAGTTTTCCCTAAACCATACACAAAGGAAAGAAAGCTGGAGTCACATATGGGAGAAACCACAATTTTCCTTTTTCTTGGCAGCACTGAACCTGATCCCCAGGCCTTCCCACATGCTAGGAGAGCCCTCTACCACTGAGCTATAAAATCATTTCTTCCATCCCATTTCTTAAGAGAAACCACTTCTTTGGACTTGCTGATTTATTACTCCACATTGAAGGCCATAATGGATAAAAGAGCAAGCCAAGGTGAAGCTTGTCTGCAATGTCATTTAGGCAATTCACTTTCCATTCTCACCCCAAGAGTGATATAGTTGCATTCACCCATTTATATCATGACCTGAAATGGTCTTGTTAATTAAATGAGGAGCTTCCTATTACTACCCCAACTGCTAGTGCACACACACACACACACACACACACACACACACACACACACGCACATGCACACGCACACGAACACACACACTTAAAATTTAAAATGGGTGCTGCCATATGATCCGTTGTCACATTTCTTACCTAATTCAGTCTCAATCCCAATGGATTTCCCACTTACCTCAGAGTGACAAAATGGCAATTAGCTTTGTAAAAGAAAAACAACATACTTCTGTGAGGTGACTCCCTGTGTTAGCAGTGCCACCACCCCAGGAGAGGCTCATATGAGAAGAAGGGGCAGGGCCTGGGCTGACCCTTGTGCTGCCATCTTGGTGAGGTCCTGGTCTGATCTTTGACTATTATGGGCTGAGTCTTTCTATTTCACTGGAATGTTCTCCCAGACAGGTATGCATGCCAGTAAAAAACTATCCAACCATTCCAATCAATTTATAGTCTCTACATTATTTTTGGATCTTGTATGGACTCTGCCTTCAGACAAACAGACTGCTCTTTGAGAAGTTTGCCAAGGAAACCACTGGATTGGCTTCCTAATGCATTGTGATCAAAATGAATTACCTGGAGCCCTTGAGAGGGAATATATTTTACTACAACCCTGACTCTTTCCCAACTAATCTCTAAGCTCAGGGCTCTACCATACATCAGGCACACCACAGGACATTAGGCATCCAGGCGTCACCTAAGATTAAGCCGCAGTCTGAGTCTAATGCTGCAGGCAGAAGCAAAGGCAGGCTGGAACCTTCTCAGGAAGAAGTCTTCCTCACTTTGTCAACTCTTGAGACTCCATCTAGGATTGATGGGTGGGAGGAAGGAGAAGAAGATGAATAGGCTTCGAGTACAAAGAAGAAGGAATAAGAACAAGAAGAAATAGAAAAGTAGCACAGGATAAAAGCAAGATGTGACAAAATTAGCTAGAAGTCATGGCCACCTCTGAGTGATAAGCATGCCTATGGTCTTATAGTAGGTATTGATGAGACTTGCTTCTGGTAAATTGGTATTTGTTAAAGTGTGAGTTCCTAACAACTTATATCAGAGCCCCTCAAGCTGTGTACTAAAAATCATGCTTCTGGCCTTACCCCAGACCTCTGGTACCCAAATCTCTGCAGGCACAGCCTGAAAACATTCACTATAACAAGCTTCTACACGGTTAGTTTGTCATTGAATGTGTCTCACTTTGCTTCTTCAGAAACTGGGCATGTTTTCTGGGGGTTGGCATGTCCCCCATCATTGTACACATAGTCCCTTTGACCTACTGCTTGTGCACCGTGCCCCTGCTTCCCTGACTCTTTAGACTCAGATGGTACCTTGTCCCCAAGATAGGCCAAGCTCAGTCTGCTTTCCTGGTTACAATTGGCTGTCCCATTGGTAGATAATCGGGGCACAGTGGGACAACCAACCCCTGAGTGTACAGCACAGAGGTGTTCTCTGCAATACTCAGACTCATAGGAAGGTGGTAACAGCAAGAGAAAGGATTAACCAGAATCAGAAATAGAAGCAGCAAAGACAAGGGGAGACTCTGGCTTGAGTTTGTTCTGGATTGTAGATAATCTCTCATCGGCACTTAATGAGAGCCCTGAAACTCTTCATCTTTGGGCTGAAGCTAGTTTGAGTTTCTTTTCTGTATCTTGTATGTCGAATCCATCAGTGATTGTCACTGTGTTTGAGGAGTGGGTGGTGGGTCCCCCTTTACCTGGGAAATGTTTGGTTGGAAAGTGCTGTGCAAAGTCCTTGTCTCCACATGCTCAGGGACCAGCCCCTGAGTCCTGAGAATATGGAGGGCAAGACGCTCTTCAGGGGCCCCAAGGTGCTGGTGCAGGATTTTGTTGGCTTCTGGAATGCAAAGTGGCATTCAGCTTTACCAGGCATCTTTGAAGGCCAGCCCCACCACGGACGTCTTTGGGAGTCCCTCCCATTCCCTTCCCCAGAGACCACAGGAGCATTCTGTAGCTCCTATAACTCCTATGCTATGAAGCATTTTTCCATCACTGTCTCAGTTCGGCTAACTGGGCATGTGTAGGGTGGATGTGTCATGAACAAGTAGGACCCCAATCTTAAACTTGAGTCAGATGGGAAGAAAACTGTGCTGCATCCAGCATCTCTGAGGCGTCTCAGGAAAGGGCTCAAATACAATGGAGTCAGTCTCTCTCTCTCTCTGTGTGTCTCTGTCTCTCTCTCATGTTTTTCAAGAAATGGTTTCTCTGTGTACTCCTGGCTGTCTTGGAACTCCTTCTGTAGACCAGGCTGGCCTCAAACTCAGAGATCTGCCTCTGCCTCCTGAGTGCTAGGATTAACAGCAAGTCTTACCACTGCCCAGCTATGATGAAGTCTCTTTGGGACAGAATCTCTTTCACTGCCAGTGGAACGTTTTTGAGCTAATTATGTATCACAGGAAAATTGGCTAGTTATTAGAACTTCATGCTAGTTCTAGCTAGTTAAAGTTTCAGATCATGACTATGACCTGAAAAGAGCTGGTGAAACATAAGACTGATAAGAAAATGTGTCCACTGTGATACCTACTGGGCAAAATACTCTAACTTCCTGTGGCTTTAGTTTAGCTTAGGTGAGATAATATAGTCTCATATGGAACCATCCGGGAGCTGCCTTCGCACAGGTCCCTCCTCTAAATGCAGGAACGGAAATGGGTTATTACTGTTGTGCTTATAGCCCACAGCTTTGTGCTCACCAAATTCATCCAGATGGTAGTCTCGTCCTCCATATCGGATTCTGCTTCCATCTTCAGAAAGGACTGGTGGAGGGAAGCCTTTGAATCTGGCTACATTTTGAAGCAACTGTGTTGGTCTCAGCTGATCTCGCCAGGTGTTTACTCCAGAACTATGGACAGCAACACAGGTCTGGAGTTAATGAGGGCCCCAAGTGCACAATGTTCCACACAAGCACACGTGTGTCCATCCACACACATCTAATTGGGGAGGGATATGTCTACACACTTTGCCTCCTGGACACCTATCTCAGAGGTGTAAAACCCACATATAACTTTGGTTTCAGCCAACTACTGATGGGGAATGTACTGTGTATGTTCATCTTATTGATTATTGAATAAAATACTGTTTGGCCAATGAGACAGCAAGTTAGGACTAGGAGTCAAAGGGGATTCTGGGAAATGTAGTAGAGAAGTGGTGATCCAGGCAGGAAGTGACATAGCAAGGAGACTCATATTTAAGCAAGGAGAAACAGGAAGTGTCCCTTTTCCCCTCCGCTCTTCCTCCAGCAGCGCAATGTGATCCACCAGCAAGGAGGAATGCCAATAAGGTGTCCGATAAGATAAGTCTTATAAAATATATAGATTTATGATAATTGAGACTGAGCTAACAGATGAGAATCCTAGTCATTGGCCAAGCAGTATCGTACCTAATACAAGTCTCTCTGTGCACTAATTGGGGCCCTAACTCAGGCGGGTGGCTGGTATCCTTCTGTCGTCTTTGATAGAGTTGAAGACAGATATTTATGGTTATAGTTTTCTTCAGTTATTATAAAAGATAAGTTATCTTTCTTTTTATTTAGACAGAAAAGAGGAGATGATGGGGGAATATACTGTGTATGTTCATCTTACTGATTATTGAATAAAATACTGTTTGGCCAATGAGACAGCAAGTTAGACAGGACTAGGAGTCAAAAAGGATTCTGGGAAATGTGGTAGAGAAACTACTCATGTTTATTTTTTGTGTCCAGTTCCCTATTCAATAAAAATCAGGAACATGGGATCACCATAGTCATAGAGGCAAGTCCAAAAATCAGAAGTGCCTTGCTGTCTCATTGGATGCTTAGAGAGTCACTGGTTAGCATCAGGGGACACTAGGCATCATAGAATCTGGGTCTGGAGGTGGATAATTAGTAGCTAATAATCAATCCCTATTTCTAAAAGCTAGGGAACCCCTGCCATGACACCTGGCTATCCTAAGTCCTTGGCATCCAGGAGCTCAAGAATAGGACAGGGGACTTGTTCTCAGAGAACTGACTCTTGTGTCACACTGAGGGCCCGGCACTGCTCCAGCAACCACCATTGCACCAAACTATGATGTGAATGAGGCAATGTGGTAGCCCTGGCTTATCCTGAGTTAATCTTGTCAGAAACGACATTGGATGGGGCTGGAGAGATGGCTCAGAGGATAAGAGCACTGCCTACTCTTCCAGAGATCCTGAGTTCAGTTCCCAGCAACCACATGGTGGCTCACAACTATCTGTAATGAGATCTGTGCCCTCTCTGACCTGCAGGCCTACATGTAGGCAGAACACTCTATACGTAATAAATCTTTAAAAAAAAATGACACTGGATGGACCAAACAAGCTGTGGCACTGAGGGAGGCCGAGCCCCACAGCCTCCCCAGGAGTGAGGCTCAGGCACAGTAGACCACCACCATTCATGGAAAAGCAACTTACACACAGTACTGCTCAGGAATGCCGCAGTGGGACCCGAACCGGGACAGGAAGCGGTTCTCCAGGTCAATGATTGTTTCTCCCACTTTCTCATCTCGGGTGAAGGTGTCATAGTCATAGACAGAGATTTTCAGGTCTTTATCTTGAGGCAAGTAGCAGCTCAGTTCATACATTCTAAGAAAAGAAATGCACATATAGAATGATTAGGGGCCTTCTGTGTTGCTCCAGTAACCAAGATTCAAACGAAGAATTGCCAAGCACTGACGATGTTTGGGGAAGACAACTGGTATGGGTGAGGAGATGTGATAAACAGACACTAGAAATAAAACAACGAGAGAGTGCATGCTTGCTCAGGAGAAAAGCACAGGGCTGAATATCCATGTTCAAATCCCAGCTATGCCACTTATTAGCTTCTCTGTTCTTAGTTTTATTAAGCTCCAGGATGCCAAGGACTTAGGATAGCTAGGTGTCATGGCAGGGGTTCCCTAGCTTTTAGAAATAGGGATTGATTATTAGCTACTAATTATCTGTGAAATGATAATAACAACACACATCACCTACTCTAGTCTAAGAATCAAGTGAAGAAATGTTTAGAAAACATTCAGTAAGAGTGTAGTGATTAAAACAGTATGATAATAATAATAATAATAATAATAATAATAATAATACGTTATATTGCTAATTTTACCACCTATCACCTGGGACACCTTTCTCTTCTCTCAGGATCTACAGGCATTTGTCTGTACCCCACTTCACTCTGTACTCTGCTCATCAGAGACCCCTGTCCCAGGAAACAACTTGACTCATCCCTCAAAAGGAGCAGGGTACATGCAGGAATTTGTATAGTGTGTCATGTAGGAGGCCTGCCAGGACCTCTGGTCCTGCCACAGACTTCATTCAGTTCTTAAAACTTTTTCATGGAATCTGCACTAGACTGTAAATACTTCTGAGATGCAGAGAGATAACCCAACAGCAATCATATTGTGGGTGAACTATGTGGTCCAGGGGATGCTGACTGCTCGTGTCAGCTCCAGACAGGCAGGGCTTAGCCTTAGTATTGCGTTGTTCCCGGAGGTATGCCTCTCATTCCAGGTACTTTTTACTGAAGGACAAACTGGGAAAGGTCCCTTCCTCTGGGCTTAGTCTTGTTCTTGTTGCGCTCTGGTGTGGACAGGCTTTTGTCCAGTGAGCCTGGGATATATGTTTGTGGCACCCTGGAAGAAAGCCTGAATGTCTCCTGCACCAATCTCAGACACCCCCCTAGATGCAGCAGTTACCTTGAGGCTTCAGGCAGACAGGTGACCTCAGGGAAAGAGGGACTTGTGTCACAATTACACACAGAGCATCAAAGCCATTGTGGGCACCAGGTGCACACAGTGTCCAAACATGCACGCGTCCCAGTACACATACACATAAATTTATTTATTTATTTATTTATTTATTTATTTATTTATTTATTGGTTTTTCGAGACAGGGTTTCTCTGTGTAGCTTTGGAGCCTATCCTGGCACTTGCTCTGGAGACCAGACTGGCCTCGAACTCACAGAGATCAGCCTGCCTCTGCCTCCCAAGTGCTGGGATTAAAGGCATGCGCCACCAACGCCTGGCTCATAAATTTGTTTTAAAAATTAAAAAGAAAAATAGCTGAGTGTTATGACATATACATTTAGTCCCACTAGTTGGGAGGTAGAGGTAGGTGGGTCTCTGTGAGTGCAGGTCAGCCTGATCTACATATTGAGTTCTAGGATAGTCAGGCTATGTACAAAGACACTGTCTCAAAAAACAAGAACAACAGAAGGAAAAATAGTAAGCTGGGCATGGTGGTGCAGTCTTATAATCACAACACTCTAGAGACAGAAGAGGTTTGCTGTAAGTTTGGTGCCAGCCTGGTCTACAGAGTGAGTTCTAGAATGATCAGGAATACATAGTGAGATCCTGTCTCAAGAGAAACCAAACCAAACAAAACTCCAAGTATCCTGGGTACTTTGGTTTGAATAAGGAATATTTTTCTCCCATGAGATATCAATTGTTTTTTTAAAATCTTTTAGTTCATTATTATTGGGTAGATGATGTGTGGGTGAGTGTGGGCACCACAACCCACACATGGAGGTCAGAGGACAATACTCAAGAGTTTAATGTGATCTGAAGAAGCCAGGATGAACAATGGCCAAGAACACAGGACACACACGGCTTCTTTCTCAAGTCCTGTCCCAGAGTCTCTCACTGAGAAGCAAGCCACTTCCCAAGACTGAGGCCCTGGCCTGGAGCCACAAGCTGGATGGACGGAAGTCTGTGCATCCCCCTAGACAGCCTTTGGCCTGGCAGAACCTGACAGCATCACTTCCTCCCAGGGTGGCTCTGAGAAAGACTTTTCCTGCCACTTAATTAAGCTTGTGCTGGCACCTCTGGAACAAGCCATCCAGACAGGGCCGCCTTTCTGCCTTCAAAGCTGGCTCTGCATGCTTCCCAGTCTCCTTCACACGGAGCCCTCCTTCCTGCCCTGCGTGCCTTTTCCTGTCTAGACCTTGGGGCTGGATCAGCGGAAGAAAGGGAAAATGATCACATTGCTGTGCCAGAGGATTACTCCCCTCCCGAGGCCCAGCACTCGGCCGAGGGGTGTGCAGCATGGAGGGTGTGCGTGTGCAGGTGTCTGAGTGTATGCATGTGTGTGCATGTATACACACATGCTGGGAGCCAAGTGGGTGGTCCTTTCTACATGTGTGTTCCTGCCTGTGAGGATGGTTTGTTTGAATCTAAAACTGGATGACCAAGGTGTGTGTGTGTGTGTGTGTGTGTGTGTGTGTACAAGCATGCATGAGAGAGAAAGACACAGGCAGAAAAAGACAGAGAGGAAGATATGTAAGTAATGAATATGTAGGGCACAGAGAAAGCAGGAACAGTGCTCTCCCACTTAGCAAAATTTCAGGAGAATAATACCATTTCCCCGTGTGTGTGTGTGTGTGTGTGTGTGTGTGTGTGTGTGTGTGTTTGTATGTACACATATGTGAAAACTGTTGCACTCATTTGTGCATGTGGAGGCTGGAATGTCTTCCTTTATCATTCATAACCTTTTGTTAAAAATAAGAACAAATATTTTTAATTCTTAACTTGGTGATGGGGGCAAGTGTGTGTGGCAATGCATGGGTTAAGGTCATAGGACAACTTTTGGGAGTCAGTTCTGGCCTCTCACCCTTTTGAGGCAGGGTCTCTCTTGTTTCTGCTGCATACTCCAGGCTAGCTGGCCAGAGAGTATCTGGATTATTCTTCTGTCTCCTCCTCCCATCTGGCTATAGGAGTGCTGGGATAACAGATGTGCACAGTTTTGCAGTTGGCTTTTTCATTTCTTTCTTTCTTTCTTTCTTTCTTTCTTTCTTTCTTTCTTTCTTTCTTTCCTTTTTCTTTTTTTTTTTTAAAAAAGGATTCCAGGGATGGAATCTGAATTCTCAGAATCCTAAGGCCACATCTTGTGCCCACTGAGCCGTAGACTCTGCCCTCTACCTTATTCTACAGATTTAAGAGCTAGGGATCCAAACTGTGGTCCTCATGCTTACACAGCTGGCCATGGAATCATCTCCCCACCCCTTCCTCAAATGTCTGGCACAAGAACATTTTCCTACAGATGGCAGTTTTGCTGTGAACATGAAGCGCTGCCAAGGGCCTTGGGAAACCCTGGAGTCATGGACTGATAGCTCCTTCTGTCTCTATCACTGGCCTCACCAAGTGTGGACAGAGCTGAGGGCCCCTGTGTCCTCACCGGAGATGCAGGGCTGCTAACACCGTCCTGCCCGGCCAGAGAGTGTAACACAGAAGAAATCAGACCTTGACAGAACAGAGTGCAATGCTGAAGTCATGTAGACACTGGCGTCATATGACATAGGTTCAAGTATGTTCTCTGCCTGTGACCAGGAGGGTATTAGGCACACATTCTCTCTGGGCCTGTTTGTCTTCCCGCCAGAGTTTTGTGAGATTTTTCTAAGACGTCTTCTATAAATGGCTCAGCAGAGGATCTGCTCACTCTGAATGCTCAGCAAATATTATTATTGAATATGAAAAGTGCTCAGAGCTGAACAATGCTTGTTTTACTTAACAATCATCTGGTGTTGATGACAGTCGACTCTGACAAGATTTATGTAACGGGCTGGTGAGACGACTCTTGGGTAAAGGCTCCTGCTGCCAAGCCTGATGACCTGAGATCAATTCCTGGGACCCACAGAGTAGAAGGAGGGGACAAAGTTGTCTCTGACTGCCACATGTGCACACATGTTCATAAAAGTGACGCAAATAAAAAATATGTTAAATATATAGATATTACAGTCCGGAAATAAGTCAAGTTTGTAACCATGAAGACAACAATGCTGTGTCAAGGATCTTGAGGACATTAAAGACCAATAAAGCTGATTATCTGTCCTGTCACTTTGTACCCTCCCCCAGTGACACATTCACTGGGACAAAAGGAGAGAAGTAGAATAGTTCAGTAAACAGAGCCTAAATTAACCCCTGGAAGTGAAAACAGGATTTTGTGGCAGCTGAGCCCCTCCCCGTGCTTAATTAATGTCCCATGGGGCTTTGCTTCCACCCTCCAAAGACTTGGGACAGATCTTGACCCAGAAGCCCATCTTGTCACTGTCTTGGTACTTTCCAGTTCTTCTACTTCTGCCTATTTCCCCAACGGGGGTATCTGTGCATGCTCCCAGGATTAGTGCCTCGAACAGGGCAGGGCACATTTCGTGAAGGAGGAATGTTTTGAACTGTATGTTACCTGCCGAACACTGGATTGAGAGTGTTGGGAATGTAATGGTCTCGGTCTTCAATTACTTTTTTGCCCAGGGTTATTTTAATGTACGGATCACACTGTGGAGACAAGACAGGTGAGATGTTACATCACAACAGGGCGCAAACTGAGGTCAAGTTCTGGGATAGACTTGGCTTGCTTCTACACTCCCCACTGATGACAAAGGTGGCGCTAGGGCACCTGAGGGCCTAAGATGAGCTCGGTGCAAGATTCTTTGGGTGGCAGGGGGCCAGCGTGCCTTCAAAGCAGCTGTGTGGGTGAAAAGGTGGGGTGGGGTGAATGTAGGGGTGACCTGGCTCTGCTCACGCTGGTGCTGTGACTGGATCAAGTCTTGTCCTAGGTCACATCAGTAACTTGAGAAGGATGAACTAAAGAGCCCTAAGCATCCCCCCAAAGCTCTTAGGTAAATCCCCATGGGGACAATCCTCCTGCACACATTGTTTTGATAGAGTATCTTTCTCCTAGTGAGATAACAGACGCCCAGCAAGAAAGAAGGTGACAATTACCATGGCTGATGACTGTAATTATCCTGCTACAGGAGAAGGCCCCACACCCAAACTCTTACCAGGCCATTGTTGTCCTGGGGCTGGAGCTCTAAGCCTTGAACAATGTAAATCCTAACCGTGCATTCCTGTGGGACACTGTCAGGCAGTTCCCGAAACTGCCTGGGAGGGGCTGGCACACTGGGGTCATCGGGCAGGGGGTAGA
Source organism: Cricetulus griseus (assembly GCF_003668045.3). Classification (NCBI taxonomy): domain Eukaryota; kingdom Metazoa; phylum Chordata; class Mammalia; order Rodentia; family Cricetidae; genus Cricetulus; species Cricetulus griseus. The sequence continues at coordinate 23,876,951 of NC_048596.1, read as the reverse complement.
TTCGGAAGGAGCCCTGAGAGAAAGAGAGACACATACTGATGACTTCAAAGGCCCTGGCCACTGAGTAGAGGGCTTTTAGGAAATGCCCCCCTCTTCAGAGCACACAGGACAGCCTCCATATCACACGGCTGGGTGATGCAGACCTGCATTCCTGGAAGAAATAACATGCATTGCTCTTGAGCGATTCCAGTGGGGAACAAGGTGGGATTCCATAGCCATCATTTCAGAAGAGGGCAGACTAGAAAACAGGCAACAACCTGGACAGGGGGTGGGGGTGAGGTGGGGGATGGGGGGTCAGTGTGAAGGAAGGTGGTGGCAAAAAGAGGCAAAGAGTTGAGATTATTTGGGAGACGGGAAAAGCCCAATGGAATACCAAGGTGGCTTCCCTTCTGCAGCAGCCCTACCTGCCTGGGCTTCACTCCCAGGAAATCCATGCTCACTTCAGGTCTCAGCTAGAGAGACTGCATATTTTGTTCCAAACCCAGCTTACATCTAGGGGCAGGTATGGGAGTTGGAATTAGGATGCTTGGGCCTTTGTTCTGGCCAGCCACATTCAGGAACATGCCATGAATCAAGCAGCCACTGAATGCTGGGTGTGGAAGACCCACAACTCAAGAAACAGAGTGTGGCACAAGATGCTAGATTAGCTTGACTCTATGCCTTATTGTTGGCTTAGTGGGAGGCTGGGGTGAAGAGGATTTGAGACCCTGTGTCGGGTGTAATCCTCTGATCCATTAGCCATGTCTGCTATTGGCAAAGGATTAGGATAAGGCAGAGTTAGGTGCCCTGGCCCTGCCAAGTGTGCTTGGCAGCAATCAAACCTGACAGGAGGTGAACCCAGACCTGTGGGAGCCCAGAGCATGGGTGAGTCATGCTGCCCAAAGCAACCAGGGGACTCTTGACAAACAAAACATTCGAGCTGGCTTAGAGCAGGAGCAGGGCTTGGTCAGACCACAGAGAGGAAAGGAAGGGCATCCAGGGAAGGAAGAGTGGCCTGGCCCAAGGCTCTGCGCATCCATCGAGAGGCTTGCAAGGTGTGTTTGGGACTCGGGAGTGGTTCTTCCATGCGGGAGGGACACATGGCTTGTGAAAGGCCTCCTTGGCTTTGGAAAGAGTTGAGACCTGAGCTGGGAAATGCAAGAGGTGTGTTTAAGTCACTCAGAGGATGGATTAGGTTTGGCTGCAGTGAGGAGGCAGTGATTGGAAAGAGAAAGGTGGAGAGGATCTTGGCCTGGGAACTCGCCACAGTGATCCTGCTAAAAACTCTAGGGGGCAGAAGAGCAGAGGAGAAAGTAGGTCTTGGAAAGGGTTGGCCCTGGGGATTCAAGACTGGCTGACACAAGCCGGGAAAAGCAACACCTGGGTGCTCCCTTGCCTCTTTCCTATAGGCAGATTTTTCTTCTAGCAGAGGACAGAGGACATGCCCAGCTGCAGATACCTGCTGTCTTTCCTGTAAGATCCACAAAAGAAATGAAGATGGGTTTTAAACAGGACACACACACACACACACACACACACACACACACACACACACACACACATATCCAGGGTACTCACTTTAAACTCTCCTACCACAGATGGGTCTTCATTCTCATCAGACTTGCCTCTGTACAATTTGAAAGTATCCGAGAAATCTGTCAGGCCCTCAAAGTCGGCTACGTCCTCCAGTTCACAGTCATAGATCTGAAAACCATCAATAGACTCTCAGGTTCTCATTAAAACACAGGGGGAGTCTTGAGTCAATGGGACTGAGTACCAGAAGGCAGGAAGGAGATGCCATGAAACACCTGGGACACTCTCTTGGTGGGTGCAGCATAAAACAACCACTTGGGGAAATGCTGCACTTCCTTTAGAGAGTTAAATATCCACCTATCCCACAGTCCAGAAATGGTGATTCTAGGAATTTACCAAAGAGAAGCAGAAGCCAGTCCATGTGGCTCAAGAATGCTCACAGTGTGGAGAGGAGAGAGAGGGAGGGAGAAAAGGGAGAGGAGATAGAGTGTGGGGCTGACCTGCCCCCAGCCCAATCTGATCCAACACTACTCAGTGAGAAGAGACAAAGTAGTAATAACACCACAACAAATGATGAGTCTCAAAAGCAGAGTATGGGACCAAAGGAACCAAAGGCAGAGCCTTGAATATGAGTCCAGCTAGACGGAGCATACGAGCAGGCGAAGCCAACATAACATGGTAGAAGCCAGGTCAGCAGTCCGTCCTCAGAGGGCTTTGGACTGAAAGGAGCACAGGGGGAGCCTTCTGTGTATGGAAATGGTCTTCTCCTGCCCTGGGTGGTGCTTTGCACAGGTGTGTACAACATCAAAGCTTGGTGGAAGGATCACTTTCTGACATATAAATTATATCTTATTTTTTTTAAAAAAAGACAAGAGAGGAAGATGGAACTTGAGCCCATCCCCTCAGCTCAGTCTCATCAGTTTTCAATGTGGTTGCTTGCTACACAAATACATCGTGGCATCACCAAGCAAGGACATGGGTCCTCCAGCTTTGATAGAGGGATGATTCTAAAGGCTAGATGTTTCTCATTTAATTTTATTTTTCTCCTATACCTTGCTCTGGTTATAGGTTTGTAGCTGACAGAGTTAGCAACTGAACGGAGAACTGGAAAACTCATGCATGAACAGAATTGTCCAGATGGCCATCCATCCCTGCCTAGCTCTGCAGCTTCCTCCTGCACATTTGTTGACAGAATCAACTTTTCATTTAGCAAAACTGATCACTGTTCAGAAGACAAAATGAAGCATGCTGGTATTGATTGTGCTGCAAGGGCACTGTGACTTCTGGGTCTCCCTGAGCCAAACGATTCTGGATAATTGTTGGCCTAATTAGTATGGTTCCAACCCATTCCTAGCCTTCTGCCAGATGCCCCAAAGCCCCAAAGTGGCAGTCACGCAACCATAACTCAACAGCTTTCCTCAAGTTCTGGTACTTGGCAAAAGTGAGCCTGTTGCAAGAGGGCGGGAGACCCGAGACACTCCTGGCCCCTCTCCACAGCACCCACCATGAGGCCTTTTAAACCCAGGGCCTTCGGCATGCTGGCACTGGCTTTTCCCCACCCACAAACATAGGTCCAAGTACCTTGAGTTTGGAATAGCCTTTCTGAATATACTGTCCACATTTTTCATGCTCCCCCGAAGAAGCATAAAATTTACTCCACCAGTCAACGATTTCTTCCTCCTAAAGCCATGTCAAAATGAAAAACATCTTTACCAACGGTCTGGATTTATACAGGAAAACTGCTGTGTAATAGATGAGAGACTATTAATTTCTCTGAGATTATATGCCTCTGTTTATACGCACTGTGGGCTGCACATCCACAATTCTGCTCAGAACCTCAACCGATGGCTTGCTTGCTGTGTGTGTGTGTGTGTGTGTGTGTGTGTGTGTGTGTGTGTGTGTGTGTGTGTAGGAGTCTGTATGGAGGCCAGGGGACAACTGTAGGTTACACTGCATGAATGCTGTTTGCCTCTGTGAAGCAGGATCTCTGACTGCCTGGGTTCACCAACTGGGCTAGTCATCCTTCTGTCTCCATTTCCCCAGTGCTGGAATATAAATATGTGCCACTATACTCACACATACTTTCACAGGTTCTTGGGCTAGAATTCAACTCCCTGAGCTTGTGAGCAAGCACTGCACCCACTGAGCAATCTCTCTAGCCCCTGATGAAATGTGTTTGCTTCAATGTCCACATCTATGTCAGGAGTTTTTCTTAGATCTAATACATATGATCTATTCATTTGTCTCTTTTGTTTCTTTGCTCTGTTAATATTTGTATCCACAAATAAAGTAGTGTAGCATTTCCAACATATGCTTTCTATGATCTCATTTCCTTAGCGGTCTTAGCAATAATGCAAATCTCTCTAAACTAAGAGTTAGGTGAACTGGTTCTAGCTCTAGCCCTTATGCTACGAGCCACAGTGCTTTGGGCAAGTTGTTCTGCAACTCTGAGCATCAGTTTCTTCATCTAGTAAATGAGATAATAACAACTGCCCCCACTGCCTCATAAAGTTGATTTGGTAATCATGTAAGATCACTGAGAGCGAACTCTGGAACACTTAAAGTGTGAAAGAGAGGGAGGATTATGGTTCGTGGCTCCCACCCAATCCTTAAAGATTCTAATTCAGTCATTGCAAGCTGAAACCTGGATGGATATTCATTATGGTCGTCCCCTAGGTGATTTCAATTGCAGCTGTGAACCTTGTGTGTTGATGGGTGGTTCTTGATTGGGCAGCAGAGATAATATATGAGGCATTCATAGGCCAGTGCCTGCATAGATCCTAATATTCTCTTTTTTCTATTTCTTTCCTTCCCTTCCCCTTCCCTCTCTCCCCCCTTTCTACCTTCCCTTCCTCTCTTCCTTCCCGCACAGGGTCTTGATATACAGTTCAAACTGGCCTCGAAATAATCATTCTCCTGCTTCAGTCTCAAAAGCTATGATTACAGGTGTGAAGGTACCATACCCAGCCTCCACTCTGACCTGTAACAAGAACACATCTTCATGGGAACTGCTTACTGCTCCTTTCTAATCTGCCTTAGAAAAGTGTCACCTGTTGTAACCCTCCTGTTCCATAGGGACAGAGAGGAACAAGGAGTAAGAAAGTCTGTTTCAGGCTGGAGAGTTGCTTCAGAGGTTTAGAGTACTCGCTACTCTTCCAGGCCATCAGAGATCAATTCCCAGCACCCACACAACCCCCTGAACTCTAACTCCAGGGGATCTGATGTCCACTTCTGGCCACCACAGATACCCACATATATGCGTGCATATCCATACACCACGCACATTCATACAAATGAAGTCATAGAAGTCTGCTTCTTATTTGTACATGGGAGGAAGTACTTACAGATTTATGTACTAAGTAAATGCTTATATACATGTATATCTTTATATATGTTTTAGATGTATATTAATACGTGTGTGTGTGTGTGTGTGTGTGTGTGTGTGTGTGTGTGTGTGTGCGCGCGCGCACGCACGCACGCACGCAGTTACAAGGAGTTATTTGCCCTTTGCAGATCATCAATTCATCACTGGACTTAGGGAAAAAAAACTACATATCAGTTATAGACAGAAAATACATGTATTGAGTCAAGGGTCTTGCACATGCAAAGCCAAGCTCTCTACTCCTAAGCAACACAAGCAACCCCATGAGTCTTAGATGTGCAAAAATATGTACAATAGTTACCTTTTCTGACAGCTGAGCGTATGAGGTCAGTAATAAGGAAACGTGGATGTTTGGTTCAAGATCCCATGAACATTAGGGTTAAAGAGAAAGAGAGTAAAAAAAAAATTATTTTCCTGCACACTTTACATTATCAGTATTTAACAGATCAACTAATTACTCTAGTCAAGAGCATCTCATCCTTGAACATATCTTAGAATTCTGTTCTGGAAATACATCGAGGAGTCCACACAGTACTTCAACAGCTTGGAGGTATTCACCCGTGTTGTGTTTTTAGTGGGGTTGAACTGTGCTGTGGTTTGCTAACACAGTGGGTGCTCAGGAGGGGGTGTGGAAGCTACTTATCTTCCTTCTCCCAACCCCTCATCTCATGTAGTTCCAAAAGCATATCCCCAATGTGACCTCATTCTCAACCCTTCAGGAACTCTCCTGTCACAAGGTGTGAATGACTGTAGGTTATCACGTCAATACCTTTTCTGTGTTTTCCCCATGCCTATGTGAAAATACCACATCAATACTGATAAGAGTCTTCTACTACAAGGGTGTCAGGTTTCTGTTTAGCCAAATCCCTCCCCTTGAATTTCTACATGGAGAATTTGCATATCCAGGAGTCCAAGAGTGAGACAAGGAGGATCTGGAGTTTGTTGGATTTTGAGTTTCCTCCTGGTACTTGCTGGAACACTGGCTAAGCTCAGCCTCTGGTCCAGTTTGAGAACATGCTACCCAGTCCCCCTTCCTGAAATCCCAACTTCATTTCCAATATAAGAGCAACTGCTCACTGCTGCACTTTTGTATTTGCTAGGTGAAGGGCTTCTTCAGGTCCTCAGTATTTCTTTCTGGACTGACCCCTTGTTATAACAGAACTGCCAAGGGAGGCAGAGAGAAAGAGATGTATCAATTCTTTTTATTAGATCCATTCCAAAGCAAGATTAGGGTTAAATAACCACGGAGTGAGATTTTGGAGAGAGGAATTAAAAAAAAAAATCTTTTCACAGTCTCAATGCCTTGAATCCAGATATTTAGTCTGTTCATTCATGATTATTTTCAGTTATACAGAACTGATTTAGGGTAAAGAACAGGCCGTGTTTAAAAAGCATCCAAGACAAGTTGCTGACTTTAAATTTCACAGCTAGTCCAGGAGGATTCCTTCATGTCCACTTGCTTTTTATCCCATGTGGAAAAGGAAGGATAGCAACTCGTGTGACTTCCTTTTTTTTTTTTTTTTTTTTCAATCTAATAAATGAACTTGAAAATCCAATTCAAAGCACTACATGGCACCGGCCAGTCTTCCCTGTGGCTTAAAATGGTATTATTGTCTAAAGGTCACCTTTCACTCCAAAATCTACTAATAAACCCCGGAGGAATTCAAGTCCTTAGATCAAGCGCCCCCAGTCCCATGCAGCCTCATGCGTCTTATACATACATACATGCACTGTCCTTGGAGAAGCCATTTTGCCGAGTGCTGTTGACATACTGCTTAAGCACTGGAATTGGAAGGCAATTGTTGAGACGGCCATGAAGGAATGTCTGTGCTGGCTGGCTGGCCCTTGACCAATCTGCCCCACATCCTCACTTCCTGCTTTTCTTTTGATAGTGCTAACCTCATCTGTTAAGAGTTCCTTCCCCTAGACATCACAGAGGATGATGCCAGCATGGAAAGACGGCCTCCGGCCTCCAGCCCTCAGCAACAGCATAGATAAACAGACTCCTTCAGTTTATCCAGAAACAAAGTCTAAATTAGGTTAGTGCTAATATGTATACATTACATGTACATGTGATACATGTAATACAGGACATTAGTAAGCTCCTCATTGGCTCTTCCAAATCTCAACATTGCTCTTTGGACTTTACAGAGATACGTAACGTCTACCTTGACAAACAGAGCGACTTGGGTGTTTAGAGGAGATTTCACCTTTTCTTAACACTGTGGACCTCAACTAGGTGTGAGGGGAGCATGCTGGTTATAGTCCTTTTTGGTGTGATTGGGAAGGACTTGACACAACCATTGGAGATAACCTGCTACTCCTCCCCGTTAAAAGCTGATGCAAATGAACCTTTCACAGGGTGTTGCCAGAGTAGCTTCATCTGAGCCCTGTCAAGAAAGGAGTGGAAATACCGGCATGTGCTATTGGCATCATCTTCCCTGAGGGTGACTGGGTACCCAGAAGGCATGCAGGAAGGATTGATTGGCAATGGTTGCTGGTAAGCTGGAGGCAGAGTATCGAGTAGGATTTTACACTGCCGTTTCCCAGAGTAGTTGTGAAAATTACTGTGAAGAACCTTAAATCTATTACACATAACTTCTCCCTAGGCAACTACTGTCTTATTGAGACTAATTGGGGTTATTTTCAATAAGTGAACATAGGCATGTTGCCCTATGGGGTTGGGAATTTGATATTGTCATCTGTGACCGTGTAGAATTGCCACACAGTAGACTCAAACACACAGCCATCCAGTGCTGGCTGCGGAGCCCACATTTAATACTGTCCGACTGTTGGTGAGTTTAATGAAGTGGGTTTTTAAAAGGTACCGTTTATACACAGAACACATTAAAGTGCAATCATGGGCATTTTCCAGCCAGTTTGCATATTAAAACCTGCTGTGAAGGTTTATTCTAAATGCCAAGAGAAACAGGGAGCTGTTTGGTGTTTTCTTTTTTCTGGGTTGAAATTCTCTTGTTCCTTCCTGTAGAAGTGGCTGGGATGGATTTCAGGCTGGGTCCTGAATAAGGATTCCCATCAACTTCTTCCATGGTGACTATAAAAACCTTAGGTGTTCCATACACTGACAAACAGGGCCATTCCACACCACGACCATCCCGCCTCGCATAGGGGGAAATCCTGACATGCCTGTTCTGACTGTTGCTGCAATGTTTCAATTTGCTCTAGAAGCTTCTGACACACGGTATCACTCGGGCTGCCCCCACTAGTGGCTCTCAGTTCTGCATACATGTGTTTCAACCGTGTACATGGATAATGTTTTAAGTATCCTAGGTGGGGCCTGAGGCCAATAGTTCATACCCTAGTTTCTTAAATTGTAGGTTAGGTTCTCATTTGGGGTTGAGTATCTGAATGTGTGTGTGTGTGTGTGTGTGTGTGTGTGTGTGTGTTGGGGGGGTGTTCACAGAAAATTTGACAATGTGAAATGTTTCTGAAAGTGCAGCAACTAAAAATGAACTAAAAATAGATGTGTAATGAATCCAATGCATTTCTGGCAATACTCACCCATCTGCATCATGCAACTCCATTGCAGCCTTGGTTCTGAACCCACAGCCCATGCATTTTTGCCCTGTGCATGCAGTCACATCACACAACACCAGCGAATACCACCTGAAACACCTTGGTTCAGCTCCAAGACCAGTGTATGCTACGAACTGAAGTATTTTTACATACCGAGTTTTCTGCTCTCATAGAAACATAATGGTTTAATTATGGAAAACAAAACATGATATTTTCCCACCATATTCCTTACCATGTAAGTATCAACTTAGTATATCTTTGGATTGCATAATTTTGAGTTTTAAAGATTTCCCTTTGAGTTCCCAGCCTGCCCACCTCTCACCAAAAAAAGCTAAATGAATTTTGTCTTGGATTTAGGGCAGAATTTCCAACCATTTCTGAAATGGTCCTAAATGTACTTTTGCCATTTTGCATTAGTACTGCACATTTATGCAAAGCAGAGTCTCAGTGCTGATGACTATAAAATCAAAATATTAATCAACCCTGAAAATTGTTAATGATGTTCTGTGTCCTGCAGTATTACATATCCAGCTGAGATTTAATTCTTTATGTAAAATGAACAAGTTCCTCTATCTCATTAGAATAGAGACTTGATTTTGTTTTAGACAAATGGTAAAATTATGTCTAGCAAAGAATTACTTATAAATTTTTATAATTAATTATTAGTATATATTTGATTTATATACCTTATTTTGTATACCTTTGTATAATTATTAGTATATGTTTGACTTGTATACCTTATTCTATCTACCTTTATACCTGGGTGGTGTAAAAATTTCTCAAGTGAAAAGCGTTTATAAATGGAAAATTTTTAAGAAGCCCTGGTTGATAAAATATCATGGTAACTGTGGATGAATACAATATTCAGATCTTGTTTCTATTCAGCCATTGTGAATTGGTTTGATGGCCATTATTTTAATAGCCTTGAATGGTTGTTCACCCATTGCTTAGACATCTGGAATATAACCTACCTTAGAAGCCAATAATGGTTTGGTGTCTTCTATTTCGATAACGACATCCCGGTTTGGGGGTGCAGACATAAGGGAGGCTGCAAGGCAAAACTTCACAATATAGGACACCTAGAACAACATACTGGGGAACATTCTATTCCACGTTCAAGTTCATCAGCCACAGGATGGATGATAGGGTGGACCTAGGTGAGACTTTCCAATGGAGGACCATACTGGATGTCTGAATGTAGAAATGACCCAGCACTCACCACTCTTCCAGAACAGCATTTTAGACATTTTATAGGGAGAGACTATGTGGCCCACTTTCCTTAGTCAAGCCCATGACAAGTGTTTGAAAAAGAATTGTGTTGGAGACCAGAGATATGGCTCTTCGGGTAAAGGTGCTTGATGTTAAGTCTGATGTCCTGAGTTTGCTTCTTCAAACCTACACAGTAGAAGGAGAGGACTGATTCCTGTAAGCAGCCCTCTCTCCTTCACACAGGTAACACACACACACACACACACACACACACACACACACACACACTGCAATAAAAATAATGAAAAGGATTGTTGTAGCCAGCCCCTAAGTAGGCGTGGCTATTGTAGGGGAAGCTGTGGCCACGCCTACTTAGGGGCTGGCTACAGGTGTGCCTGACCATGCTTGTGAGGGCATGGTCAGAGTGACGTAGTGTGACTGCGTTTGCTCTTTCGGTTTCTCTTTGCTTCTTGCGGTACAGACTGCTACCATGCCGGCTGGCTAGGTCGCTCTGTAAGTAAGGCTTTTCCCTATTAAATACCCTTATATTTCTACCTGACTCCGTATTGGTAATTTCCCACTATAGATTGTGTTGATTATGTAGGAGTGAGCATGAGGATGGCTAACCTGTATCCAAAAGAGCCTCATTTTCTTGGTAAATGGAATAGAGAAACACAGGATTGGAGGAAGAAGGAGGAGAGAGAAGGTGATTAGAGAGAAGAAGGTAAAAGGAAGGAGAGGAGGGAAGAGGAAAAAGCAGGGATGTGTTTCTTTTCCCCAGTGAGAAGCTATTCAGCCCCTGTTTTCCCAGTGCACGAAGAGGGAGAAAGCCCATGTCATGACCTTACATGCAGCTTCCCAGACATACGCTACTCTGGATTTTGGAGTAAGAGCAGGAGTTTAAAAACAGGCCCTGGAGTCACTGCTTTTATCTCATTCAGTCAAAGACAGGTGGCCAGGGTCTAGCCTGATGCCCAGAGTGTGGTCACAGGAACATAACTTTTATTGAAGAAGACTCCATGAGGTCCTAGGTCAGAACCCAGACAGAAGAAATGCCACAAAGTGGAAAGACATTCCTGTAACCCAGCCAGGCATTGGATATACAGGACATAAAGGATGGGAAGGAAGGTACTTTGGGGAGGGGGATTTACCATACCCCCTGCATTGGGTTAATTAAGCACTTTGTTTACATAATCTCATTCAGTCCTTTGATAATCCTTAAAATATGCTATAATCTCCATTTTATATATAAAAACATAAAATGATGCAACAAGAAATCTTCAGGTTAAGCCTTGATGGATGGAAATAAGTTCATAGACTAGATCTGTTAGTCTTTGATTTCTTTGTTATCAATCATCCCAGAGCCCTGGGAAGAGTAGGCACTCAATACATGTCAGAGAAACATTCAGGTAGAGGAAGGAACTGGACATTTACTGAGCATCTATGACATGCCAGTTATTTTAAGGTGGAGTTTTGCATCCACCTGGTACCCACAGGTAGACAAGTTGCCTAGAAACTTCTAATGTAAGCTCATCTGCAACTGCAGACCACTTCAGTCACACAGGACTCAAGAGCCAGATGGACAAGGATGCATGAGTGCCTCTGTATGCAAATTTCTTCCTAAGTGCCAATCCTGCACTTTACTATCCTCCAGTAAGCAAAGTCTCAGGGACAAGGCAGAAAATACCCCTCTGCTTCAGGTGAGGCTACCCTAGTTCACTCTGCAGACCTGACTCAATTATTAGATTTAAGAAAATACCAGATTTTTCTCTTCTGTGGCTCTCCAAAGCATGACTTGCACATCACTTTAATTATACAGTCGCACTAGCTAGGAGACCTGAGCCTTGGGGCCCAGCCTGTCTGACCACCAGGCCCATGTGAGTGATTCTGGGACCAGGGAAGTCTACAGCATTTGTACCTTCCTAACAATTTCACATATTGAACCAAAGAACTTCCTGTCATCAAACCAATAGAAAAGATACTGGGAAAATGGATTCTCTCCAGTTATCAGTCCAGATAAATGAGACATAGAGTTTTAATAGTCTTCACTGTTATAAGAAAAGAGTTGTTATTTTATGGATCATCAATTCAACACAAAATGTTTGGAGATACATATATGTGTATATGTATATATATAAATATATTTGATAAATAAATATAAACATACATATGTATATATGTTTGATAAATATATGCGGGATTTTGCTCAAATGTGCTGGATATATTTCTTATTCTTGCAGATACATTTTAGAGACTCTGTAATATCAATACTAAGCCTTCTGGAGGCTTACCCAGGACTGACTTGTAGCATATTTGCTTAAACAGACGATATCCATTTCAATCTTAATAGCTTGAATAGAATTTTCACTGGTAAGTGAATAGAATTTTCCGGTCCTCAACTGAGGTCTAATCTCATGAAGACAAAGGGTCTGGGATCTTGGACACTAAAATGACTGATCCCTGAGCCCTCAATAAAATATTAAGTACATGGTAAACTAAAAAAGGAGATCTATTGAATGGGTAATAGCAAAACACTATATTATTAGTTATTTATTATCGAGTCTAAGTTAAAAAAATATAGCCTTCCCTGTCACTTGCATATTAACTATACAACCTCAGGTAAATTATTAAAGTTTTCTTGTGTGGATAACAATGGAATATCTTTTGAATGACCTCACAACATCTTTGTCTAGTGTCAATGAAGCCGGCCCACAGACAAAGTAACCTGGAATAGTACTCTCCTCCCTAGAGCTGGCCAGGAAAAACACACCTGGAACCCTAGCACTGGAGAGGGAAAGAGAGGAGAAAGCAGAGTCCAAGGTTATCCTGTCATTTAGAAAGAAAAATCTCATTTTCTAAGGCTCACGGATGGGATCTCTGTCTCCACATACAGGAGTCCCTGCATCTCCACATCTGAGTGTTTACAGGCCTGCCCTACACTCATTTCCTTGTTAGGCGCTTGTGTTTTGAGGACAAGATCGTTTTGATCCCTTGGTCTCCCCAGTATTTAGGTCAATGCGTGCCATTCTATGAGTGTTCAACAGCCATCTGTTGGAGGCAGAATGTCTCTGCCTTTTGCTAACATGGGAACAGTATCCCCTTAATTTCCAGGATCCTTCTTCAAAGACAAATAGGAATGTTCATGTAGCAGGCAACATTCCCCCAAAAGACATCCTGCATTTATGCAGGAGCAAGGTACACCAGAGGGTGGCCTCTTGAGCACTGGATTCTGCCCTTCTAAGTAGTTCAAGAGTTCATGCTGGCTGTACCATTGACCACCTGTATTTCCCTGGAAGAGTTCCCTAGCCCACTGTAAATCACAGCTTTCTTCCTCTAGCATCTAGACAAAGATTATGGTTTGCAAACATTCAATCTGCGAAAGGCAGATTTTGTGCGAAAGGCACAAAAATGTAATGTATAGACTTGCCTACAGACCTACCTTTTAGTTGTGGTACGATATCCTCTTTTCCTGCATACGGATCACAGCGAAAGCGGTCCAGGTGGTCAATGGTGCACTGGCCAACCACAGGCTTCCGGCCAAACTGCCTGTGGTCAATGACTTTGATCACCAGTGGAGGCATGTACAGTTCTTCCTTGGGCAAGAACTAGGATCACAAAAACAGGTGTTCTTTTCCCCCTCAAGATCTGACAGGGATAGCTTTGCCAGTCAATTCTCCCAAGGGACCAGCCTAGATTCTTTATGCCCTACACCTAGGGGACCCTCCATAAGTACTTCGTCATGGACACACATGGGAGTATACACTCACACTTCAGCATGGACACACATGGGAATATACACTCACATTCAGGCATGGACACACATGGAAGTATGCACTCACACTTCAGGTATGGACACACATGGGAATATACACTCACATTCAGGCATGGACATACATGGAAGTACACACTCACATTCAGGCATCGACACACATGGAAGTATGCACTCACACTGCAGGTATGGACACACATGAGAGTATACATTCATATTCAGGCACGGACACACATGGGAGTATACATTCATATTCAGGCACGGACACACATGGGAGTATACACTCACACTTCAGCATGGACATGGACACACATGGGCTCCCGCATAGCCTAGATACTGTACCACTTTCATGAAGAGAACAGAACTTGGGAAGTTGGGAGTCTTCTTCAGGTTTTTGATCACCACAGATTCTACTCTTTCCCCTCCACACTCCACCACCAGACTGGGGGATGTGATAGAAGCCATTTGGTAGTTTTTCATATTTCTTAGGCCCCAAGCTAGAATCTGGGGAAACAAGTTAAAGAGAATGGAAGGAAACCTGACATATTAAAAATATCATATAAATCTGGGTGGTGGTGGCACATACCTAGAGGATCTCTGTGTTCAAGACTATTCTGGTCAGAGTGAGTTCTAGGACAGCCAGAGCTACACAGAAAAATCCCCATCTCAAAAGACAAACAAACCAAACCCAAACAACAAGAACAACAAAACGTGTAAACAGAAATCCAGTCTCAATCACCAGGACAGTCTTTAAGATGGACTGATGCCCATTTGTCTAAAATGTCAGTGAATGTTATCTTCAGGAGCCTGTGGACATGCAGAGGAAGTGGTTCTACCCTTTCTCTCTGTTGGAGAGCTAAAAAAAGATCAGCATAGCCGTCAATGCTGACCAGTCAGCTTCTGCAAACAGGAATCATGTTGTGATCTTCTGATGGACAATTTGGAGGATCAAGCATAACCCTCTTCTCTGGTAAGTGACTGGCAAGCATTCCAGACTGGTAGCTGTTGTTTGAAGCTTCCTGCATCTGTCTTTGAGAACGCCCAGCAAAACAGAGGAGCTAACAATGCTTGCCTTATCAGGACACAAGGTTATCACCACTGGCCTGTGTCTGCCCTAATTATCTCTCATGTCACCACTGTCCTCATGCTTCCAGTTCCCCGCCTCTGCCTCCCTTACAGGTCTTCTCTCTCTTTACACAGAGACTTTCTCTTGGGCCATCTTCTCTTTCTCTGGTGAATGCCCCCAAATCTCAGAAATCTGCTTATTGTTTTGTTAAGATTTTGATTTTTTATAACTACTTCTCTTTGTGGGGGGAGATTTTATAGACATGTAGCATGATGTTATTCCCTAAGTTAACAGTTCTTGCTTTGTTCTACCCTTTGGGTTTGGTCAAGTAAAACTTGGAGAGAATACATACCTCAATAGCAGTGAGCTGAACCACAGGCCGGATGCCCTGAGGGACCATGTATAAATTTGGTGCTCTTTGGGAGGGAAGAATGGGAAGGTTGGAGCCATCCTGTGAAACAAGCATAGGCTGTCAAGACTTCCCTTTCATTAAAGCAAAGAGTGCCTGGAATTACTAGCATGCTTCGGGCCGCTCAAGGAATACATGAGCAAGAACAAAGTGATGTACCTTGTTCCTCAGAATCAGCTCGGCGGTTACCAGGACGTCCCCACAGGCCTTGTCTCCGTTCATGACTGGATGCCAGAGAAGCTTAGGCGTGATGTCTGTTTCTGAGTTTAGTTTCACCAAAGGAGAGCAAATGCTTCGACCTAAAAATTCATCTTTGCCCTAGAGAAGTAAACCACACTCAAACTCCTGATCAAATAACCATGTGGACCTCTACCATGTCCCTAGGTCATCTTAAAATTCATATTACTTACCACTTGGTCATTGTCAAAAAGTTCGATGATAACTTTGGGTGGGTTCTGTAGAACTGTTTGGGGTTCCCCAAAGATTTCAACCTCGTCAAATATAATTGTTTGGTCCCAGGTGGGATTCAAGGTGGAGTGGATGATCTCTGTGGTTTTGCTTCGATGGAGAAAGGAGACGTGAGCGTATGGATCTACAGACAGAAAAAGACGGTAACAATAGAGTCACAGTGACGTCTACCTGTCCAGGACAGCTCATTTCTTCCCAAGGCTTTTCTTGTGGGCATAGTGGTCACATGCTTTCATCACCCACGTGAAGACAAGGACTCTGGATGCAGGGCATCCCAGAGGAAGGCATGGTGAGTGAGAAGCACCTAAAGGAGCCCCTGGTGTGTGCAAAGGAGCATCTCTCTGGAGTACACTTGTCCCCATCAAGGTTAATCAGGCACACACTCTTTTCACATGCATAATCTAGAGTATAAGCTTTGCAACCAGGTGCATGTGGTGTCAAGTCCCTGAGCTCATGACCTTGGAAGAAAAACTATTTAATCTTCCTAAACATTTAATCTTCTTTGGTTCCTTCCTCTGTGCCACGAAGCTGTATCTGTTTCCCAGCAGGTAGAAGATGAGATAGTGTGAAGAAAGGACAGAGCCTATTAGCCACTTCACCAATTAATAACAGCTATGTTTATGTTTTTGTTTCTACTGTTTTGACAAACTGATAAATACCAGTTTGTTACATGCTTTTGCTTCTACTGTTACCTATTCAGAAAGTTTTATATTTGAGTGACGGGTTTTAAGAATACAGCAGTAAATAAGAAAGGCTCAGGTGCCCACAGAATCTAAAGTTTCTAACAGCAGAAAAGTGCTTCCAATCATATATGCCAAGAAGTATTCTGTGTTCTCCTACATGATAAATAATTACACTAAACCATTTTACAGTTTCCCAGAGGTGACTTATTCCAGCAATAAAATAACATCCAGCTTGAAGCTCTTCTGTATGGCCAGGGGGAGCTTTTAACATTACAGGAAGCCATCACATTGCTAGACCTTTTTAATTTTGCTCCTTTGATAAATGTTGTGTCTTCGACTGCAAGAAATGGGCTTAAAGTTTTATGCAAACATCAGTGAAGATTTTTCTAAAATTTTGATTGGATCTACAGTGAGGGAGTGCCCCCTGGTGGACACTATTTGACAATGTCTTCAAAAACTTTTTTGAAGCTTTGTTCCACAGAATAGTGATAATCTTGATCTAATTTATAGGCCAGATCAAGATAATCAGGTCTAATTTATTATGGAAGGAAATCATTCACAAATACCGATTAAGAGGAGTACTTAGGACACAGTTCAGAATTGACACAAGTACATAATAGTATCAGCCAAGTGTTTTAAAAGCTGTTTCTATAGAAGAACCAAGCAAGCTTTGCTGGCTTGCAGGTCTCTGAATGGAATGTCCCTAAATAGAGCCCAGGATACCCCCTGCACTATCTGCACCTCCAGAGGAAGAAGCACAGCCAAAAACTATCAGGAGCACCAATGCAAGGACATTGGAGCTTCATAGTTACATAGCTAGGAGGTGTCTGGAGTCGGGGTGGGGGTGAGGGTGGGGTAAGGCAACAGAGGAGGCAAAAATTATACTACATAAGGCTCACAGCCAGGTGATATGTGATCTTTTTATCATCTTGAGACCATAACCAAAAATGCAAAGAGTCTTAATTTACCAATTGGCCCAGAACCCAGGTTTAAAATGCAGCCATGCAGGCTGGAGAGATGGCTCAGGGGTTAAGAGCACTGACTGTTCTTCCAGAGGTCCTAAGTTCAATTCCCAGCAACCACAACCATCTGTAATGGGATCTGGTGCCCTCTTCTGGCATGCACTGTATACATGAAAAATAAATAAATCTTTAAAAAAATTTTTTTAAATGCAGCCATGCACAGAAGTTGCTCTTTGTGGCACTTTATCGCTCAATAAGTGATTTTTAGTGTCCAAAGACCATGTGTATACTAGTACCCAGGAACAGTTCTTAAAGCAGTTGGTAATTCCTTGAGTGATGGCTGGGCTGTTTTCTTCATGTATACCAAAGTGGTCTCCATATGAAAAGAATTTTCTTGTAAGAAATGAAAACAAAACAAAACACAAAACAAGCTAGCCTGCCATGTGCATTAGGGATTTCCCCTTCACCTGAAAAGCTGTCTTTGTCCAAAGCCATGAGGTTCCTAGCTTGATAAACGTAGCAGCGCAGGTGGTAGATATAGACTCCTGAAAATAAGAGGGTGACAGGAAATAGGACACTGTTAACAAGATTTTCCTGGACTGTTTGGAGGTGATATGTGTTTCAGACATGTGGGCCACTTATCTATTTCCCCATAGCAGAGAGCACAATATTCCCAACATAGTGGCTTCTTTTTAAAATTATTTATTTTATTTCATGTACATTGGTGTTTTGCCTGCATGAATGAATGTCTTTATGAGGGTATTGGATCCCCTGGAACAGGAATTATGGACACTTGTGAGCTGCATGTGGGTACTGGGAATTGAACCCGGGTCCTCTGGAAGAGCAGTCAGTGCTCTTAACCACTGAGCCATCTCTCCAGCCCCATAGTGGCTTCTTATAAAAGAAAACTTACAATAGTCCCCTTAAATGTGGTTTTGCTTTCCCTGTTTCAATTGCCCAGAGTCAATCTCAGCTCACAAACACTGGAATATCTGTCTAAGTTCCAATGTAAACAGTGGAACAGTCCAGAAATAAATAACTCAGAAGCTTCATGTTGCAAGTCCTGTAGTGGGATCAGTCTGAAAACACTCAGCACCATCTCACTCGGGATGTAGGTCGTGACTCTGTCCAGTGTATCCATGCTGTATATGCTGCCTGCCTGTTAGTCACTCAGTAGTTCCTTACCTCAGTTATCAAACTGACTGAAGCGGTCTCATTGTAGGGCTCGTGTTAAGTAACCCTTACTTATTTAATAAAGGTTCAAAGCACAAGAGTAATGATACTGGTACTTTATCATAGTGCATTTGAATAACTTTTTCATATTTATCATGTTACTGCTATTTACTGGTTACTGTGTCTAATTTATAAAGGAAACTTCATCAGTGTATGTATGTATAATATGAGAAACCATTTATAAGCAGGGCTGCCAAGGGAGTCTTAGAGTGGGTCTAATGCAGATAATAGGCAGGGGAGAATGCAATGGAGCTGCACTTTAAACTACTATATGCTGGGTGTGGGCTACACACTTGTAATCCTGGCATGCAAGAGACAGAGGCAGCCTGGATTCCATACAGAAGTTCTCCTCCAAAGATAAAGTAAAACCAAATAGGTAACTGTAACATGCTGTAACAATCCTGATGCCAGCATGGCAATGGGAGGACATTAGTCCTGCTGTGAACTTCCTGGTTCAGTGCACAGCTGCTCATCACAGACTCCAAAGAGCCTGGGTCTATAGCAGCCACTGAGCAGAGCCTCCGTGCTATGTTAGACCCAGGTCAGGGATAGTTTTCTGCTAAACGTTTCTTTGACTTTTAAATTTTTTCAATCTCCTCTTATTAATGTGTGCACACACAGACACATGCATGCACGCACATACATACACACAGACATACACACATGCATGTATGTGCACACACACACACACACACACACACACACACACACACACACACAGAGTTTGAGGGTAGCAGAGTATTGTGACTGAATGCATGAATTCCAGAACCATGAATGCTTGGCTATCTGGTAGATACTAAAACCTACATAAAAATGTGCCATTATTAAAAACATTCTGAAATTCTTGAAGGCTGGCATTGAGAGCAGACTTCCCTTAAAATTTTAGCCTTTTTTTCTGTAATTAAGATAGTAATTTATTATTTTTCTTGCTAGAATGAATATTTTAGACAGACAAAAGAATCAGTGGTTTGATCATTCTTCATCCTAAATATGACAGCTTTTCAGAATGTATTTTAAAACCTTCATTAAGGGAAGACTTGAAAGTCACTTTCATCCAAGTAGATTTTTATCACATTTGATGATCTGGGGAGATTTCTAGAGATGGAAGTGACAGATGTAGAATTCATAGCTGTGTTTAAAACTTATGGTCAATAGCTGGGCGGTGGTGGTGGCGCACTCCTTTAGTCCCAGCCTGTGGGAGGCAGAGGCAGGTGGATCTCTGTTGAGTTCAAGACCAGCCTGGTCCACAAAAGCTAGTTCCAGGACAGCCTCCAAAGCTACAGAGAAATCCTGTCTCGAAAAACCAAAAACAAAAACTCAAAAAAACAACAAACAAAAACTTACGGTCAAAATTACAGGAGACAATAGGCGTGTTTGCTCCAAACACAGTGGTGGCACTGTGTTTTTGCTTTTCCAAGCTCTTCTCATCTCCATCCTCAGTAGTGTCTGCCCCCTAAAGTAGGAAGAAATCAACATGACCATCATCACCAATCATCATCATCACCATCATCCATTATCATCATCACCATCATCACCATCATGCATTATCATCATCACCATCATCACCATCATCCATTGTCATCATCACCAATCATCATCATCACCATCATCACCATCATCCATTATCATCATCACCATCATCACCATCATCCATTATCATCATCACCAATCATCATCATCACCATCATCCATTATCATCATCACCATCATCACCATCATCCATTGTCATCATCACCAATCATCATCATCACCATCATCCATTATCATCATCACCATCATCACCATCATCACCATCATCCATTGTCATCATCACCAATCATCATCATCACCATCATCCATTGTCATCATCACCAATCATCATCATCACCATCATCACCATCATCACCATCATCCATTATCATCATCACCAATCATCATCATCACCATCATCCATTATCATCATCACCAATCATCATCATCACCATCATCACCATCATCACCATCATCCATTGTCATCATCACCAATCATCATCACCATCATTCATTATCATCACCATCAACCATCATCATCACCTATCATAATCATCCTCCTCCATCATCATCATCATCATCATCATCATCATCATCATCATCACCACAATCTAAAGACAAGCAAGCCAAGAGACTTGTGAGACTAACAAGCAACAGCAACAGTAGTTTTTAGGAGAGATTTTATCACCAACCACTCCATTTTCCAAGGTGAGTAACACCTAGGACAGTGAGTGACTTCTTCAGAGTCACCTTGCTAGAAGGTGGCAGAGCAGAAGGTGGAAGCTAATTCTTCACCCTGCTGTTGAAAGAATGGGGAAATAATGAATGCTCTCCAAGGCTGGAAGGAGCAGAACACCCAGCAGCAGAGTGTGGTGGGGTCAGAGTGCAGAGAAAACAGACTGTGCTTGGAAATGGTCCTCCTGCTCTCCCTGCCCCTTCCTTCCTGTGTCTGTGTGAGTGGGATGTGTGTGCACCTATGTGTGTGCACAGCTGTGTGTGTGGCTGGAACAGGACATCACGTGTCTTGTTATTTGCTTTCTCAGTCCCTGGAGACATGGTCTTGTTTGAACTGGGGCTCACGAGGTATTGGCTAGATCAGCTGCCAGCTGCAAGCCGTGGTGACAGTCCTGTTTCCCCTTGCCACCACTTCTTCACTCCTCAGTGCTGGGGTGACAGTCATCCACTGCCTCATACACCTAACCATTTTGACATGGGTACTGGGTATTTAAACTCGGGTCCCTAGGCTTGCACAGCAAACATTCTTAACCAATGAGCCTTCTCCCCAGGCCATGGAAATGGGTCTTGGCCACCATGTTGCACAGGTCACCCATTGCTGTTTTTATTCATTCCTTCTATTGACCTGCACCCCACCCCCAACACCTGTCTCCTTTACTGTCACCTGAATCATCTTTTAACTTTGTGAGTCATTCTTCTGTTTTTCTTTCCCTGTGAATCTGTATAGTCAGCTCT
The DNA here is from genome assembly GCF_003668045.3 of Cricetulus griseus. Taxonomy (NCBI): domain Eukaryota; kingdom Metazoa; phylum Chordata; class Mammalia; order Rodentia; family Cricetidae; genus Cricetulus; species Cricetulus griseus. The sequence continues at coordinate 23,855,742 of NC_048596.1, read as the reverse complement.
TTCAGGCTATTAAACGGCCATTTGTGCCTGTGAAATTTTACTGGATGTTTCCTGAAACCAGGGCCCTGGCAGACATACTTGGGAAATTCTGGGAGGAGCATATGTGCCTGCCGTACTGTTCTGAGGGCTGCTCATGCGCTAGTGGTTTCTTCCTAAGACGGAGTCATAGGACTCAGGGCGTAAACCTTGCCCCCAACTTCTTCACAGCCATGCAGCACTGAGATGACAGGGGCCTCTCTGGACTTGTCTATCCGGGTTGTCTCCATCACTCACACTTTTCCTTTACACCAGCATTATTTACACTTTAGCTTCTGGTTACTTACAAGGGCACCTTCAAGTTTAAAGATGGCAGCAGCCCCATGTGTTTCTGAAGGAGCCATTTTTCTCCTCCAACGTCTTCGGCGAAAGGTGTCCGAACTGCGCTGTTTCCAGTGGAATTTCCAGCCAATTAATGAAGCATATTCCCAGCCTTCCCGGTCTTCGAATTCTTCCATGGCCTAAAATAGAAGCATAACTTTTAATGAGAAATAATAATATTCCTCATGTTGATAAAGCAGCCATCTAGGTCAATGGACAAATACCAGTCACAAAAATCTACTCTCTGCCAAGTGCTATATGAGGAGCCAAGATACGGCAAAGATAGAATAGATAGGAGCTCTGCCTTGGCAGAGCTGGCGGACTGGAGCATCCAGGGAGGCAACTATAGCAACCATTGAGACAGGAGAGTGTGTGAGGGTGGGCTCTTTCTCAGACTGAGCTCATAAGAACTTGTGACCATGACATTGTTGGGAAAGAGTGAGTATCTGCATTTCATATATGGGATGAAATGGTACTATCCCTTTGGATTTAAATGTCTTGTTTATGCTAAGAGCTTCTATAATTAGTAATGAGGTGATAGATCAGAGCATATTATTTCTGTGGTAACTGTTAACTGTACCAAGGACAGTACTCTGAAGTTAAACACGCTTTATATGCACACGGATCTGTTTTCAGAACTAATACTCAAGGCTGAGGTAACACTGAAGAAAAAGGTAGATGTGGCCTTTACCTCCAAGTATTTGACATTTGAGAATTCAAAAACATATAACTGGCTTACAAGTGTGAACAGATTGAACAAATGGAAAATAATACTGAATATTATTGATGAATTTAGAAATAAAAGCTCCATGTAGGGTTGAGATTAGTGGGTGGCCTTTTTTTCCCACCCAGCAGTGGTTCAAATAAACATAAAACCCAGGTTTCCTATTATCTTGTAACTCCCTTTGTGATAGTGTTATTAGTGACAATGACATATTTATGTAGCTGAAAATGAAGCAGGTCAGAGGACAGCTCATGAGTAGAACTAGGGTTTCTGATCAGTGGCCCAGTGTTCTTCCTGAGTCATGTTGGCACCTGTGTGAATAATTTCATATTATTACTCCACTTAATTTGCTATGCAATTTAAAGCCTTGTAATACCCTAACTAAATTACTAATAGGATAGTTTTACGTCAACTAGACACAAGCTAGAGTCATTTAGGAAGAGGGAACCTCAAGTGAAAAATGACCTTACAGTAGGTTGGGCCATGGGCAAGCCTGGAAGGCATTTTCTTGATTGATGATCGCATCAATGTGGATGGTACCACCTCTGGGCTAGTGGTCCTGGGTTCTACAAGAAAGCAGGCTGAGCAAGCCATGAGGAGCAAGTCAGGAAGCAGCACTCCTCCATGGCCTCTGCCCCAGCTCCTGCCTCCAGGTCCCTGCATTGAGTTGCTGTCCTGACTTTCTGCTGGTGGCCATGTTAGAGGAGCAGCAGATGGCAGTTGACTTCAGGAGATCAGCCCACCAGGAAACGAAATCTCAGATAGGCAAGGTCCCGAGACCCCAGACCCTAGAGTGTCTTCTGTTTCTGCTGAGTGTTTGCTGCTGCCATCTTTCAGGCATAGTATGAATGGGTGTGGGGAGATCCCCACTGCCTGTAATGGTAGGTGTGTTTATCTCATGGAAATATCCCACTCTACTGGGCATTTTTGCCTGTGAATTATTATGAAAATTATTTCCTCCTAAGCTGTACTGTTTAATTGCAACAAAGATTTTGAACAGTATTAGTTTAAATAGGATTTTGATGATTGATAACAGAGTAAGGATTATGATAATGGTTAGTTTAGTGGAAAAATTAATATAGGTAAAGGTAGGATAAAATGTTGCTTCTGCCTCTGATAAAGCAGAGGCTGCAGAAGATAAAAAATAAAACAAGGAAGTATCACACACCTAGAACACACAAGTTTCTATTGAGGAGCCCTATAGACTGTGGCTTAGATTAATGATTAAGGAAAACAACTGAGTCCAGTAAGCCAGCTGGCTTAAATTGGGAGATATGTCCACATGTTTGGTAATTCATCTTAGCTGAAACAAAGCTTTAGGTTAGATTAAGATATTTTGGTAATAGCTTTGAGGTTAGGGATTAAAATACAATGAACCCAGTTATTACTAGCTGATGTACTTTCTATGCATGAATTGGTTGGTGATCAAATGTGGTGATATATTGTTTATGATCTAATAAAGCCAACGGAGATGAGAATGCAAAGTCAGCCCCAGTAGTTAGCTATAGAAGCTGGTGATGGTAATGCACATCTTTAATCCCAGGACTCAGGAGACAGGGGCAGATGGATCTGAGTTCAAGGCCACCCAGGGCTATGTAAGAGTGAATCAGTCTAAAAGAATAACAGAACTCATGCATTTAATCCCAGCCCCAGAGAGGTATATAAAAGAAAGAGTGCAATGTCTCAGGGCAATTAGTCTCCAGCCACATTGAGGAGAGCATGACAGTCTAGGACTCTGAGGCTTGGTAGAGAGCAGTGCAGTCTGAAGATGCAATCTGAAGTTCAGTGAGTCTCCCCTTCCGTCTGAGCATTGGTAGAGGTGAGAACTCTCTAGCTGCTGGCTGCTTTGCTTCTCTGATTTTCAGCTTGAAACCCCAATATCTGTCTCTGGGTTTTTAGTATTTGTGCTACAATCAAAGATGATGATTAATTCCTTGTACCCATTTCTGCCCTCAATCTCCTGATATATATATATATATAATATATATATATATATATATATATATATATCTGTTGATGAGTGGGTATGTACCTTAAAGATTTTAAGTAGAGCTGACTGATTGTTTATCATGTACAAAAGTTTAGGTTTGTGACTCTTTTAAGATTCCTTATAAGATCATCTTTCAAGATAAGTAATAAAGTGATTGGTTCTTTGTAACCACAAAATGCAGCCTGCCAGTAAAATACCTAACAGAAGAATTCCTTGCTTACCCACACAGTTAATCTATAACAAGTTGCTTGGGTATAAATGTACGTGGGCTCTTGGTGATAATTTGTTTTTCACCTGTAATACGGAAAGTGTTAAATCATGTAAGAAAAATGAAAAACATTTTTTACTTGTATTCATTGTAATCATTCACTTGAAAAACAGACTGTAACTACATTGTAATTTTTATATTGCTTGAAAGATTTTGTTGGGGTATATAAGCTATAGAGGAATAATAAAAGAAGAGAATAAGAATAAAGATAGAGTTAGGAGGAGAACATCAAGAGAGACAGAAGGGACATTTGTGGATAGATAAGAAAAGGGAATAGAGAACACAGAATGAAGAATACAGAAGGAGGAAACCATCAGGAGAGTGTGTGTCTTTCCCCTTTCCCTTCGAGTCCTGTGATGTTGGAGGCTGGTGCCCGGCAGCAAAAACTTTCCTTCATGATGGACTGTGATCAGGACATGTGAGCTGAAATATTAACCCTTCCTCCACAAGCTACTTTCAGTCATGGTGTTTTATCACAGCAATAGAAACCCTTACCTAAGAAAGATGGTTCTAAATCTTGCTCCCACTCCACAAATGAGAAAGACTGTAGAGTCAGGGTTTGAATTCTGCGTCTTGTTCTAGGTCCTGAGGTATCAGCACTACTGTCTTATTCTACCAGCATAACCTGGAGTCTTTTTCTATCCTTCTAGAGGCTTCATCCACCCTGTCTCAGCATCTTCTGGAGGGCTTGTGGAAGCACAGATTACTGCTGTCAGTAAGTGGCTGGAGTGAGGCATTTCTAACTTTTTTTCTTTTTCTTTTTTTTTTTAATTGGTTTTTTGAGACAGGGTTTCTCTGTACTGCTTTTGGAGGTTGTCCTGGAACTCTCTCTGTAGACCAGGGTGACCTCGAACTCACAGATCTGCCTGCTTCTGCCTCCCGAGTGCTGGGATTAAAGGCATGCACCACCAACGCCTGGCTTTGTTTGTTTGTTTGTTTGTTTTTGGTAGGTATTTCTAACGTATCAGATGGGAAGGGTATGCTTACAGAACCCTGAGTCCCAGTATCAGACCCTCGATTTGCAAATGGCTCTGCAGAAACAGCCATACAGCTGGAACTCCGAGTGGTGCGGACCAGGCAGAGCTCCTGGTCCAACACCCTCCTACTTACCCTTGCAGTACTCGAAGCTGTTTGGGTCAAATCTTTCTTGCGTTTTCGGACCAGTCTCCGTCGTCTGTGAGTGTGATACATTTTCTCTGCTGCAACCCAGGACTTGGGCTTATTGTCAGGAGGAATGGTAATTCCATACTCCCAGCCTGAAACAGAATTTGAGAATAGTTACTCAATAGAGAAGCATCTTCCTCATCAGCAGATAACTTGCTAGATAATACATAGCTCCTCTCTGCTCACAGATGTCCTCTGCTGTTGTGACTGTCACAGGGTTGTGCATACGATGAAGTGTGCCATGCTGAAACTTTGGGTGCCATCATGCCACAAATGTGTATGTATGTATGTATGCATGCATGTGTGTGTGTGTGTGTGTGTTCGAGCACGTGTGTGCAAATATTCCAAAATCTAAACATTTCTCAAACCAAAAACCACTACCTCTGGGCCCAGCATTTTGGGCAAGAGGTACTCTATCTTACTGCTTTTTGGGTATTAAACTCAGGGCCCTGTGAATAACAGATAAGCCCTCTGCCATCAAATTACATTCCTAACCCTTCAGTAGTGTTTCCTGCAAGTTGGTAAACCTGTCTATGTTCCAGCCTGATGACCTTATAGGTAAAAGACACACAATATGTGGTTAGTACCCTGTTACTGCTCAATAAATGCTGTTATTATAAAACCTGGTGTGTGCATCCCAATTAATGAAAAATTCACCATCCATTTTGAGTCGTATGTATCAATCCTACTCTGCTTACGTATTATCACCTCTTAGGGAAAAGAATCAATTATACGTTTCTTCTTGATAGTTCCAAATGGTAAGTCCATCTGACTTGACTATTTGCAGGGAGGATTGGTACTGCTATACCTGGAAGCTATGTCAATCACGTGACCACTGGTGGGATGACTTATATGAATGTTGCCGTTCTCTTGTCTGAGTTGTAAGACCTCTAGGTTTGATTATCCCAGGGAGCTAATGGAGTGTGATTAGGAAAGAAAAAATTCAAGCTCTAGATCTCTTCTATATTCTTACTCTGGATCTCTAAGTATACCAAAGTCCAGCTGGTTGGTCCCATCACCTCCATTTTCCACTTCTAATATCTCCTCACCCAGCATCTGTCCATCTATTTGTTTGTGGGTCAGATACTCATGTGGACAGTCATGGACTAGCTGCCATAGACCAGCAGGGCTACGGCTCTTCCGCCCATGGAACCTTTGCTCTGGTTAACTCTGCAGACTCACACTCAGACAAACGGATCCACACGCTACCTTTCTCATCCACTGCTCGGTTTATGTCATATATCCATGCGTCATCTTCCCATTCCCAACCTGGAGGGCAAGTCAGCTCGCTGGGTGATGCTGTCTTATCTCCATTCTGAGGGACAGACAGACAGACAGGCCTGAATAACAGCTAAGGATGAGGAAACTTTCCTGACACTTAACTACAGAATCTTCATGTCTTTATAGATACCATCTTCGAGATTCATTTTATTCAGGAAAATTCTAATCTTTACTTATACCTAAATGCTACATGAAAATCACTTGTCCTTCAGTCAGAAGGACAACAGAAGGTAAAAACCTTCTGTTTTTACCATTAGAGAAGAGCATCAAACTGAACCATGTGAAACCCGTGGTTTTGTAAGCCAAAATGATGGAACATTAGCATTTCTATATGGTCCCATTAATTAATTCTCTTAGATGATGCCACTTGTGTTTATAGGAGTTTCTTTAAGACACAGGGGTTCCAGTTCAGGAAATGCTACCGGAGGCTCACGATGCTGATCGTGTGAGACCGAGCAAAGTTTATATGAAACATTGACATTAAACCTCACGAAGAGTTATGATAACAAAGTTCATATGTAAAAGACACAAAGGTGGCTGTAAACATGCAAAACACTCAGCTCCATTTTAAAGTAAGAGACTGCAAAGTGGAGCAGTGGCAGGTGTCACATGTTTATAGGTCAAAGAAGATGATGTAGTGGGAAGGTACTGAAACAACGTCCCCGTCACACTGTTGCTCAAAATAAGTGTGTGCCACCTCCCTGCCGAGCAGTTTGGCGACATCATCACAGTGTTTTTATGCATTTAGAATGTGACCACGCAACTCCAAAGATATTTTTCTAGATATAAGCTTTCATTAGTTGTGTGAAAATGATTCCCTGCCACATGTTTTATAAAAACCAATAGATGAAACAAAACAAAACAAAACAAAAAACTCACTCCAAACTACCGAACCATAAAAGTCTATGGGATGTACAAATAAACAGCAATAGGAGCCTATAGCAAAGTTCACAGCTCCGTATGTGCAGTTATCAAGAGATGACCTGGAGCTGGGGAGATGGTTCAGTTAACAATTAGTTCAGAAGCCTAGCTTGCATATAAAAGCCAGCAGTGGAAGTCCACGTCTGTAACCCTAGCGCTGGGAGGAAGAGATGGAGAGATCGCAGGAGCTTGTTGGTGAGATGGCTCAGCCCAGTCAGTGGGTTCCAGGTTCAGTGAAAAATCCCTGAAATGAGGCAGGGAGTGACTGAGGGAGACACTGCATGTTGACCTTGCCTCCGCATACATGTGCACGCACTTGTATGGGCTCCTCTCTGCATATGTGCACACATCCACATGAACATGTACGCACACAAGTACGCAAACACATCACTATGTGAAAATACCTGTTGTAGAACTGTGCGCACAACACAGCCCTAGTTAGAAGAGGAAAAAGCACACTTGCATATGACAGAAACCTACAACAGTGGCTATTTTACGGAGGACAGTGGTAGGCTGGGAGAATTACTTCTCATTTCCTTGAACACTGTTTGGACTTTTTAAAAGTTTAAAAAAATGTGTAGAAAATTTTTTGTTTTTGTTTATGGGCCTGTGTGTGGATATGTGTCCACACACAGAGTGTCCACAGAGGATACGGGACAACATGCAGCTACAGGGTAGGTGTTTGTGAGCTGCCAGCATGGGTGCCGAGAACTAAACTCCAGTCCCCTGCAAGAGCACCAAGCAAGCCCTCTTAGTTGCTAACACAGCCCTTCAGCTCCATTTTTTTTTTTTTTTTTTTTTTGGTTTTTCGAGACAGGGTTTCTCTGTGTAGCTTTGGAGCCTATCCTGGCACTCGCTCTGGAGACCAAGCTGGCCTCGAACTCACAGAGATCTGCCTGCCTCTGCCTCCCGAGTGCTGGGATTAAAGGCGTGCTCCACCAACGCCCGGCTAGCTCCATTTTTTTAAAGTTTAAAAACTAGTTAGATAGTAAATTTTTACCTAAAAAAAAATATGTACAACTCAATCTTTATGCCGTAGAAGCGTCTAGGCACGGGGGCCCAGTTTTTACTGGATTTAAGTAATGATCATGCACTTGGTTGGCTTCAGTCGTAAATGGCAAACTATCTGGAATGGGGGATGCAGCAGAAGAGAGGGAAGGGCATGTCCCATGATGCACAGAGATGAGACACGCAGAGGGCTCACCGCATCCGTATAGGTGTCCTCTGCTGGCTTCCACTCGCCTCCAGGATAGCGATTCTCATTCTGGTAGACTTCGTCTGTGAACTCCGTGTGACCTGCGTCCGCCTCAGTCAGGAGGCTGTGGGAGAGAGAGGGCTCCTATTACTGAGGAGAAATGGAAACAGGACCAGCAACCCTGGCTATTTCACACTGTCAGGAGACTCCTATGGCCTGAAATGACACCACTTCCCTTCTGGCTTGAGACCTTTGGTTTCTCCATTCCAAATTTGAACTAAAAGGTTTTGACATTCATTTGGAGAGGGGGCTGGGCCAGCGAGACCTAAATTATAGAGGACTCTGCACATTGGCAGGCTGGCTCCTTTGCAGTAATTAGGACGGAGCCAGGAAAACAGCAGTGTGAGCAGCTCCCCACAGGGAGCACGGAGAGTGCTTTCCACACTTCTTGTTGCAGTATAGGCTTTCCAGCTCTTTCTCAGTAAAACTCTTGGCTGACAGTTCAAAGAACAGGGAAATACTCCTCTATGTCTTTTCTATTTTTAAAAAAATGGAGTGAAGCTGTATGGAAATGTATACCCGTGGCTTGTTTGCTCTACATGATATAAACCGATGTTTCTAAGTAGACAGCCCAGCCAGCTCATTTCAGACTCCAGGTCCTTTGGGGCCCCCGAGTGCTCTGTGCTGACTCTGCCTGGCCAGCTTTTGCTTGGATTTAAAGCTACTTCAAAAATCCATGGAAGAAGGCACAGAGGCTCCAACTTTGCCTTAAGTGTTCTGCCAGGGACCCTCAAATGACGATTGTTTTTCCTTTACTGTTTCTACTCTCCCTGCAATCAAACACTGGAAGGGTATCAAGAAGCAAACAGGCCCAACCATTTGTATAAACTGAAATCATCCATCATGCCTCGTATCCCAGAAGAGACCCCAAGGCTTGGCTCTGTCTCTGGCATCCCAGCCTTGTGTTTTTCCAGTCACAATCTTCTTTACCTTTCCCGTCCTCACCCCCTTCTTTCTGTCCAATTCAACTCCCCATCCCCTCTCCTCACCAATCCCCACAACCCCAGACAAAGTGAACAGTCCTGCACCAGAAGCAAGGACGTGTGGGCACTGGGTCTGGCAAAACAGCATACTCATTCTCCTTCCCTTTTAAAGCCCATGTGATGAACAAGCTACAGCCCAAGACCTTACTATTCAGGTCCCAGAAGGAGCCATCCCAAGGTGGCCAGAAGAGGGAGCTCTAGGACTAATGCTGCCAGCAACTTTTTTTTTTTTTTTAATTTACTTACTGATTGGTGATTGATTGATTGATTGATTTAGACAGGTCTCATATAGCCCTGGCTGCCCTTGAACTCACTGTGTAGCAGAAGATGACCTTGAATTCCTGATTCTCCGAGTACTGAGAATACAGGTGTATGCCACTACAACTGGATTATTCAATCCTGGATCTCAAACCCAGGACTTACTACTCCATTGTTCTCTTTTAGGAGGGATATTGAGAATCAAACCCAGGACCTCACATACTTGAGGCGAGCAATGAACCACTGAGAAATAGCATCCCCAATGCATGTTTCTTTTCTTTTTAATAACACTTTGAGATCTAGTCTACGCACCACGTGATTCACCTCTTTGACATGTACTCCTTAATGTTTCTGATGGATGTTCAAGCATGACTGAGTGTCGGTTCAGGTGCCCTGCAGACTTAAGCAGTAGCCCCAGAGACACCATTTACGGGAATCTGTGCCTTTGGACAAGTACTTAATCTCTCTAGATCTGTTTCCTTGTCTGCAAAGTGTGCATTATCATGTCTGGAGGTGGTTAACTCTGAATCTCTTGCTTTCCTGCACATCTTGCTAGCTGAGCACCAATGGTCTTTGTGATAGATGGGTCAGCTTCTTGAAGATGCTATATGGGGAATGGTCATGGAAGACGGAGATAACATCTTTGTCTACAGCAAAAGGCTGTCATGCTGCTGTGCCCTTCACAGTGAGGCAGATAAAATGCTGATATCAGCTACTGCTCTTGCTGTGGCAATTAAAGTCCTTTGTTTCTGAACCAAGAGTCGTGTGCCTTCTTGCTAGGATCCAGGAAATGGTGGCTGATGACCTCATTACTGCAAATATCTTTCATAGGTTTTTTTTTTTTTCTTTGAGACATGTTTTCTCTGTGTAGTCCTGGCTGCCCTGGAACTCACTATGTAGATCAGGCTGGCCTTGAACTCACAGAGATCCACTTGTCTCTGTCTCGAGTGCTAGGATTAAAGGAGTGTACTGCCACCATCCAGCTATTTTTCATAGTTCTTACCATTGTCTATCTGACAGGACTGTAGTAATGGTTAAATAAGATGGTGTTGGTATTCAACACACTGCCTAGTCTGGTCTTAAGAAATTCCCCTTCAAAGTCTGACATTTAGATAAAAGTCAGAATTCCCTCAGAGACTTGAGAAAATAGTCTCTACCTGCTAAAAGGAGTCATTGTTCTTATCTCTGGCACACACACACAAAAAGACCCATGACTCTTCCATTAACATATGTACCAGATGAATGAAATAAAAAAAATGAGTATATGAAGGTCCAAACTGAACTGGGCTGCGGGGTAGCAGAGTGAGAAAGGAAGACAAGACAGAGAAGGTGGGGAGGCTAAGAGAGGAGTCACAGACCAGGTGACCAAGAGACCAAGGGGTAAAATGACTAGTGTGGCTAAAAGTCTGGGTTACATAGGAATCATAGAAGCTGGGGGAAGGGAAGACCGGCCAGAGAGTTTAGGATACGGGGTGGGGTATGCCAGTCAAGATGACTACTTAGCATGCAGTTGCTGAGAACCTAGTGACCAGAGTCTGCTTTGATATGTTAAATGGGCACTTCAGCCATCTGTCTGGGGTTTGAGACATAACACCTAGCACATCTGTATATTGTAATTGGCTCCCATAATCCCAAAGGGAGTGGCACTATTAGGAGGTATGGCCTTGTTGGAGGAAGTGTATCACTGTGGGGGTGGGCTTTGAGGTCTCATATATGCTCAAGATACCACCCAGAGTTAAAGTCTACTTCCTGTTACCTTCTGATGAAGATATAGCCAGCACCATATGTGCCTACGTGCCACCATACTCCTTGCCATCATGCTAATGGACTGAACCTCTGAACTGTAAGCAAGCTACCCCAATTAAATGTTTTCCTTTATAAAAGTTGCTATGGTCATGGTGTCTCTTCACGGCACTAGAAACCCTAAGACAAACATATCTGAACATATTTAGATCTAGGCATAGACAGAGTTGTATCGGGGATTAGACCTATAGCCTTGTCCACGAGAGACAAGTATTCTAACACTGAGTTGTATCCCTGCTCATTTCCTCATTTCCCTGAGTTTTACTTTGTATTTCGAGACTGGGTCCTGTAAGTTTCTGGACTTGGAGTCAGTCTGCACTCTAGGCAGACCTTGAATGTGCAATTCTCCTGCTTTAGCCCTTGAGTATCTGGGGTTCACAGACCTCAGATACTCTTATCCCCTAGGTGCCTCTTATTTTTGTTTTTTGGGACTGATGGTATCTTCCAACCCCTATAAATTTCTGTGGACCTAGTCCTACTCAGTTGGTAAAATCAATGTTAACAAGGAAGATGATGGAGGGGCTAGGGAGATGGTCCCATGGGTAAAAGCTCAGCCAGCACTCAGGCCTCATGGCGTGAGCTGGATCCCAAGAACCCACAGGAAAAGCTGCTTGGAGAGGTGAGTATCAACAATTCCCACATTCCCAATGTGAGTTGGAAGACAGAGACAGGAGAATCATCCAGAAGCTGTGTGCCGTCCAGCCTGGACATAGCATAAGAGCAGAAGCAAAAGACCTTGGCTCAACAAAGTGGAAGGCTAGAACTTACTCTTAAAAGATGTCTTCTGTTGTTCACATGTGTGCTATCAAGTAAACACCTGGACACACACACACACACACACACACACACACACACACCTAAACAAAATAAGTGATATGAAAGTCAAATACTCACCTTCTTTCAGGGTCAACTATCCAGTCTCCTTCCCACTCCCAGCCTTTGGGAGGCAAAAAGAATTCTTTTTTGAGTTTTATTTTTCCTGTGACATCAGAGAATTTATGACGGCCCACCAGTCCAGATGTGCCCCATTTCCCAAACATGAGAGCTTGGTTTTCATACTGTTCAAAACAGACACAATTGGAGAAATACTATCAGAGATAGAGAAAACAAGCCAACCATGAAATCTAAGTCTTCCCAGATTTGAGGCCAGGTAATGACAGAAAGCAAAAAAGGTGTACACCCAAAAAATATGGTTGTAAACTTGGTCTTGCCAGTGCTCAGGCGGCTTTGGGCAAGCTGCTCCTCCTAAGAGTCAATGCGCTCATCTGCAAACTGAGCACAACACATTTCTTACACTTATTCTAGAGTCCATGTGTGCAAGTGGTTGTGTGTGTTCTGTGAACTGTGATGCATCATGGGAGTTGTTTCCATTATTCGAAAGGCACTAAACAGGAGGATGTCAGTGAAACATCCACAACAATCCTCAACTTATGAATGTGTGGATTTCGGAAAGTTTGATTGCAAGTTTGCTGCTTAGAGTTGGACACATTTCTCCATAGGAATAATTGACAGATGGTGTTCTTCCCAAGGCACTATACAGAGAACACACGAGAAACATGAGTTTCTTATGGGGCTTTAGGGGCTCTGAGCCTCTCCTGGAGCACAGAAGGCAGAAGAAGAACTTTCTGGAAAGCAAGTTTGGTGGCAACGGCTGACTCTAGTTTACAGTGTTCATTTTTAAGTTAAGAAAATTTAGTGTGTGTGTGTGTGTGTGTGTGTGTGTGTGTGTGTGTGTGTGTGTGTGTGTAAGCCCTGACATGCATATACAGGTCAAAGGATAATTTTTGATAGTTGGTTCTCTCCTTTGACCATGTCGGTCCCAGGGTTTAATCTAAGGTTGTCAGCCTCATCTACAAACACCTGTATCCACCCTAGCCATTCCCTTCTAAATTAGCATTTATAAATCCATGAAGGTCTGATCTTCATGCTCTCAACAATGGCAAGAGGTGAGGCTTCCGAGGGTTGTGGGTGTCTTTGTTTGGCCTCAAACTCCTATGTCTATCTGATGTTGATCTTTTCTTTTTAAGTGATTTATTTATTTTTATCTCATGTGCAATGGTGTTTTGCCTTCATGAATATCTGTATAAAGGTGTCGGATACCCTGAAACTGGAGCTACAGACAGTTGTGAGCTGCCATGTGGGTACCGGGAATTGAACCCCGGTCCTCTGGGATAGCAGCTGGTGATCTTAACCACTGAACCATCTCTCCAGCCCCCTGATGTTGATCTTATAGAGAAGATGAGTTGCCCAAGGCACAGGTAAGTTTTTGCCTGCAAAGGGAGGCAAGAAATGTGAGTGTGCCCCTGATGGCATTGGAGCAAGAGCACAATAATGTAGTCTCAGGTGTTGGTTTGAGCCTGGAGAGGAGGTGCACCTAGGTGGATACGACAAGGATCCATAAAACTAGGATGCCTGTGACAAGGGTGCAGAATAGAGGAACAAGGTTTTCTTGTCGTTTCTGCTTGGAAGCCAACACGATGCTAATACAATCCAAACATGGACCTCGGCATGGATGACAGAGCTTCACTAAGAGTGGAAGTGGTGACCTTCAGTGGCTTTGGGGGTACAGCCTTGAGACAGCAGCAGTAGGAAGTGTTCATGAACAGACACATGCGAAGTACTTCAAAGATACCCAGAAACATGTGTGCATGCATGCACATCCTACTTAGTGTGTCTATGCCAGCATCAGTCCAATAAGCTGCTACTGGTTCTAGGGTCATAAGTTGGAAGATCATGCATTTTCAAGGTCACTGGCTGGAGGTCACCTCTTCGAATTATCACACAAAGGAGGTGGTCACTCTGGAGTGTTTCACTGTCAATAACCCTCAGGAGGGTCTTCTCCTCACCTGTTAGGGTAAGTTTTTTTTTTTTTTTTTTTTTTGGCTAAGATTCTCTAACAGGCATTTCAGGAGGTAGGTAAAAAGAGGGAGTTCTGTGAGAGGACAGAACTGTCATTAAAGATACCATTTCAGCGAAGACGGTGAAGGCACCTTCAGCGAAGCTATTGAACTTCTTCTCCACAGCGCTTAAACCCAGCCAGATATTCACTCGCAATTCCACAGGCACTTTGGGTCCATTGTTTTTTTCTTGTGGATACTGTGGATGAACAATGACATTGTAGGTGACATGGGACAGACACCACATGGACTGTGACATCATGCTAAAGCCAAAGCATGCTCAATTTCTACTCATTGCTCCCACCAGACTGAATTTGTATTTGCTTTGGTTAAAACTGACAAGTGGCCCACAGCAAAGACTGAAACAGGAACTGAAGCAGTAAATCCTGAAGTTCCATGTGGCTGTCAGAGGGCCTGGTCTTTCCCAGCTCTCCGACTCACTTCCATTCCCAAGAGCATCTTTTTCTTCACTGATAAACTGTCTCTCATTCAATCAATCAGCCAATCAATCAAACTGTTAGCTGTAGATTGCCATCTGTCCCTGAGACCACTTCAGGAGGTCTACAAGGGCAGAACACTCTTCCTCATAGCATTAATATGACATCTGTCTTGTTTTTGTTGACATTTGCAAAATGAGGCAGTGACATCCCACTGTACCCATCAGTATTAAAACAGCACTCAACTCTCAAGTACAGAAGATGAAATGCCAGTCCCACTGAAGAATTCCTTTGACTTAAAAAAGAACTAAAAAAATTTAAATGGATTTTTTTTTTAAACCCAGTATTGATTACTAGTTTTGTTAAGCTTCCGCCCTTGATGCCTGGCAGCTTAATACTGAGTATGATAAATGAGGAATTCTTACAGGTCAACTGAGCATGATAAATGAGGAATTCTTCCACACACATTAGCACATGACCATTATCTTGGCAAAAAGCTCTGTTATAAGTTGACCTAGAAGCCAGGCTGTGGTGGCACATGCCTTTAATCCCAGAACTCGGGAGGCAGAGGCAGACAGATCTCTGTGAGTTCGAGACCAGCCTGGTCTACAAGAGCTAGTTCCAGGATAGGCTCCAAAGCCACAGGGAAACCCTGTCTCGAAAAACCTAGAGATAGTGTGTGTGTGTGTGTGTGTGTGTGTGTGTGTGTGTGTGTGTGTGTGTGTGTGTGTGTGTTGAGACAACACACGTGTTCTGTGTTTGTTTTTCTATTTTAATTTCTATTACAACAAATCCTAGGGTACAAGTCATATAGACAAAAGCCCTTTGTAGTCTTCAATAATGTTTGTAATGTTACAAAGAGACACCAAGACTAAAAAAATCCCACTGAACTAGTAGACTTCTCAAGCTAGATAGTGAGGATTAATAAGGTCAACAATATATAGTTTCTTAGAAGCATTTGTTTGTTTATCCACTAGATTCTAAACCTAACTCCCCAGCCTCTCTGGCTCTCTTTGAAGCTTTGTTATCAATCAGTTTGCTTCCACTACTCCTGATGGTGATCTTAGTTGAAGTCCTATTTTAAGTCCAATTCATTCTGCAGAAGACATCAGAAAGATGATGGCCACTCCAACACTACTTACAGCCTCCTGGCTAAAGCCAGCAGACAGTTCCTTGTTTTAGAGAGTACACCACCTTGACTCAGCCTTTTCTATTGTTACAACTTGTCATTCCTTTCTTAAATCCAAGATAGGGTGTCAAAGCATGCCAACGGGAGCTATGCTGTGTTCTTTGATGCAGCCTTAGAAGGTTTCCCAAGACATGCCCAAAGAAGCTCTTCATCAGGGGTCCTAGGATGGGGTTATGGGTCCTTGGAAGCTTGCAGAGTATATGCAGAGTATTAGATGCATGCACAACCTGGCAAAAAGCACTTAAATGTGGGTGGCAGTTGCTGGTGGCAGCCCAGATGAAGGAGACAGAAGAAAGGTTTTTGTTTTTTGCCTGCTTGCCTTCACTTTCACTGGCAAGCTCATCAGCTGCCATTGCTGCATCCTTTCCCTAATATTAGGACTCAGCTTCTGGCTTCCAATGGAAACTGAAGACCAATGGCTCTTCAGGAATCTTCTGAGAGTTTAGTGCAAGACTGAGACTGCTAAGACATCCAGCCTCATGGACCAATCAGTCACCAAGTTCTTGGACTTTCTGGTGAGACAGCCACTGTTGAGCCACCCAGACACCATCATATAAGCCAATTTAATAAATCTAATAAATGTATTCATTCTGTGTGTTCGAGAGAACCTTGATCTCATGACTGGCTATACCAACCCTCTTCCCCAAACACTTCCTAGCGTCAATGGAAGAAACGTATTGCTTGCATGAGACATTAAGAATGGAAAAATTCATGTCAGAAAGCAAATGACCATGTCATGTTACAATTAATGTCAGAGACATCTGGAGAGGTGTCCGTGGTTGAATACCAGCCACCCTTGTGCCACTCTCTAAAAATTATGAACCCAGAAGAAGAGACCAGAAGAGGTTAGAATGGATCTTAAACACCTTAGCTATGGAACAGATAGAAGATGACATAGCAACTCCTCCTTCCGAACAGAAATGTGCATGTTTTTTGTTTTTTTTTTTTTTATTCCACAATGAAGATGTACCTTCAGAAGGATGGTCTGGGTTTTCCCACAGTATTTTCCAGATGCATTCCCACCACTGGTGGAGTATAAGACTTGATGGGCAGGAATTCGAGCATAAGCCAGTCTTTTCTCTCCGCGGATCATCCAGATGATAATGTCGGGCATACTGTTCTGAGGCTGGGCAGTGGGTTGGATAGAAAAGAAAGCAAAACAGATGAATTTATATGTAAAAAGACCAGAGAAATAGCGGCTAGACACTTGGGGTTATGGTCAAGATTGTGTCTCAATGTCAGGAGACATACATCTTCTATGGTCACACAGTAGTTATACAAGGCTAAGAAATGGGCTGTGGGGGGCGGGGGTGGCACACAGGGGAACAAGTGAAGAGCTGCAGCCCACTCCAGCCTAGAAGGTATTTCAGAAAATACCCCCTCATCTCTAAACACCATTTGAAGAAAACCATCAGCAGACTGAAAAAGCTGCAAGTTGCCATCTGCGGCCAAGGTTTGAATGTGTTCCTTAGGGTTCCATGTCCAAAGCTTTATTCAACAGTGTTGATCAGCCTAATGAGAGATGAGTAGGTTGTGAGCGCTTTACCATCAAGCATAGATTAATGCCACTATTGCAGGAATGGGTTAGCTAGCATAAGAATAGGCCTAGTATGAGCTGCTTGCTTGCTGGCTCTCACTCTAGTCCTCTGCACTGAAATAACACAACAAAAATTCCTTTGTCAGATTCAGGCCTCTCAGTCTTCCATATCCCTGCCCTTAGAACTGTAGGAAATAAACCCCTGTTCTTTATAAGGAACCCAGCCTATTATATTCTGTTACAGCAGCAGAGAAGGAACTAAGACACTACCCTCTAGACACTCAAAGGACAGGAGGAGTCTGATTACATTTGTTTTTCAGTCACAGAGGTGAGAGACATCTGACACTTATCTGGCAACTACTGCATGCACTTCACTGTGCTGTCTCCATTTATAATCATCATTATCATTTTTTAAGGCTTTCCAAAAAGTATTATGATGTGAATACAATTTGTCTACACTTTACAGGTGGGGAAACTGGGCTGAAGTGGGTTGAAGAGCTTGCCCAAGGTTACACATAATTTAGGATTCAAATCTTCATCTTTCTAAGCCACACTAAAGGGGTATTTTGATTCTCTGTGCTGTGTTCTACTATTCTATCACTCAAAACAGTCTATGACAGCACTGTGAAAATGATGTTTTTCAGCCGGGTATTGGTGCCACACACCTTTGATCCCAGCCCTTGGGAGGCAGAGGCAGGAGGAGCTCTGTGAGTTTGAGGCCAGCCTTATCTACAGAGCCAGTTCCAGGACAGCTAGGGCTACACAGAGAAACTTTGTCTCCAAAAAAAAAAAAAAAAAAAAAAAAAAAAAAAAAAAAAAAAAAAACAGAAAGAAAATGATGGTTTTCTTGCAAGAGCCTTTAGGACCCAACTCAAAATTCTTGTCCTGATTTTAGTGACTTTCACCCCAATCCTCAGAAGCCTTCCCAGCCCAGTAACTCCTTGTTTTTTTTTTTTTTTTTAAACATTGACCAGATCCACCCATGGTTCCAAACATCAAGCCAGACACTCCATCCACCACCCCACCCTTGGTGTTGTCCACAGAATCCTTCTGGAAGCAGACGACATTAGTGTAATTCCAAGGTCTACCTCTTCAGTAAGTTGCATTAATTTATCAAGCCAGTCCTCGATTTCCAACAAGGTGGACTTCACATCCGTGGCTTCAGATCTCATCTTCATAGCTGCCTCGTGGATCTGGGTGAGAAACCTGGACCGCAACTTTCGGATCTGAGTATCCAGAATTGTGACATTGGCTTTTCCATCTGTGACAGGCAAGGTGTATCTAAAAGAAAGGGAAAAGGAAAAAAAAAAGAGAACTTAAGAATGACATTCTAGGCGTCAAAACTAGTTCTTTCATGTTGGCCCACATGTTTAATGTATGTCTGCATGCATTTCATGAAGACTGAAGTGTCAGCATGGATTCTACAGGCGCTGCTTGGTTTAAGCCAGAGATGAGGACATCTTTGTGGCACTGGCAGAGCAGAAAAGAGAATAAAAACTTCACAGTGGGCAGGGCATTGGTGGCACACACCTTTAATACCAGCACTCGGGAGGCAGAGGCAGGCAGATCTCTGTGAGTTTGAGGCCAGCCTGGTCTCTAGAGCGAGTGCCAGGATAGGCTACAAAGCTACACAGAGAAACCCTGTTTCAAAACAAAAACAAAAACAAAAACAAAAACAAACAAACAAACAAAAAAACTTCACAGCGGTAGAGTCTGTTAATATTCCCACCACCATCATCTTCGGCACTGCCATCATCTCAGAAGGTTCTCAAAGAGTTCCAGAAAATAGGAAGGACTGCCAGTATATGACAATTTCCACCTAAGACCCCAGGGGTGGGACCCCCCTCCCAAGAAAAACAGGGATGGTTGAGTGAGGGACGCAGATTAGCCCCTGCCATCTCTGCCTCCCTCTCACTGCGGCAGTAGGTGAGAACACAGGGCAAAACTGTCACTACTATAGGAAATTAGACTGGTATTGTCCCCACTAGACTTTCCAGTCATTTGCATTTCACCCAACTCCTTAAATGAAGGTTATCTAGCATAGTTTTCCTCAAACATGGAATGGCCTGTTCCATACCATTTAAAAGACCCAGCTCACTCCTTGAAGACAGCTTGTATCTTAAGCACAGCTAGATATGATGGTGCTTTCTTCAGCAAATCCAACAGTTCCTAGGCATGTTCCGTGTGAAAGTCATGTTTTGGTTTTATTTCATTAACAGCTGTGGTAGCATGTGTGTAAAGGGTTAAGATCATGCAGCGGCCATGTAAAGCAAAAATGCATGGCGAAGTCACATTTGGGCCCTTTGAGCATGGAGATGCTGATGGTACAAGGAGCAGAAGGGCTAAGATGGTAAGTCATTCTCACCATCACTGCACCACGGGGGCCTCTTCTTCTCATCTGTAATTAAGAGGTGACCCCTTAGTATCCCGCAGTGTGAGTGCTCACAAAGCCAGTGGCGCTCGACTTCAGCAGCTCTTCAGTGACCTGACTAAACCACTAGAAGGCACAAGAAGACAGGGTGACTAAGGGCCTTCCTTCCCCTAGAGGGGGAAATGTCTGGTTCCTCTGAGCAAGCAGTTACTCAATGTGCTTTTCTTTTCGACCTTCTCTGACCACGGCTTTATTAGGCAATATTTAAAATGAGTTTGGGATGAATCACTTTCCCCTTTGATTTCTAAATGCCAAAAGATCTGAGTTACTTCTCCAAGTCACAGCAATGAAATGTCCTCTGGCTAGGTCTGTGTGCTGGTTTTTGTCTCACCTGGTTTGGGGTGTGTGTGGGGTGTGTGTGTGTGTGTGTGTGTGTGTGTGTGTGTGTGTGTGTATTGTTTTAACATATAAAAATGCCACATGAGCTTGCATGTCATCCTTGCTAGGGGCCACTCTATCTCTGCTGCTCCTATTTTAGTCTAAGTGCTACTGCTAAAGGGGGTGAATGCCTGAGACACTCAGTAAAAAAGAAAGAAAAGCAAGCTATTTCTAAAACCATGACTTAGAACACTGCTTTGAGTGGTGGAATCCATGTTCCTATCTCCCTGTGGAAGTCAGGAGTCCTTCAGAAGGATGGCTCAGGCTTGTTAGTCTGCTCTTCCCCCATCCCCCAAATTTTGCCTCAGGCTTCTGAGACCAGCTTCCTGGAGTTCAACCTGGGCCTCCCTGGGCTACTTTAGACTTGACAACAGGCCAGAGAATGGGGCTTTTCTAGGTGATTCAGAAATTCCCCGTGGAGTGTGGTGGGCTTTCAAGAAGCCCAAAACAATGTTCAAATGCATTTCTCAGAGAAATACTTGAGAAGAGTCTAGAAGCACTCACAGTCTTAGAATCCAGGCATGAGGGCATGACTGGGGATGTGGAGGCGGAAATATCACTATACCTCGTGTCTTCTATAACTTCATCTATCAGCTTCAGCCACAGCTCTGCCAACTGGTTTGCAGGAATTTTGCCTTGGAGTCCTGATTTTACAGCCTCTATGTTCGATTGCTGAAGAATTAAGAAAAAGGAAAGACAGCTGGTAACTCTTCTGTCATACCCAAGAAAGCATGATTTTAAAGGTAGGGTAGAGAGTGGGGTAGGGGCATAAAAAATATAATTACAGAAAAGCCAGAGGCATTGTTTCTCACTTAGTAATGTTTGTCATAGCTTTGTGCTATTTACTTTTCTTCCGAATGCAATGGAACTAATAAGTTTAAGCAAGAGAAAACCTGATCATATATCTTGACCTTTGAAACCATTTAAATATTTTATGTAGTCCAAAAATAAACAGAAAGAAACATCAGGAATAGGCAAGGGAACCCTAAAAAGGATATGATTGAAACAGTATGGACTTAGTTGTATTTTAGGTGAATAGTTGAACTAACCAGTATAACTTATGAAAATAGTATTTTGACTATTTCTCCTGAGTTACAAAACAAAGTAGATCCAAACTGTCTTAAACTCGAATCAGTAGCCTTGTTGTTCACAGTGGCCGATACATGGAGTTTAAGTTTGAGCAAATGAATGATTATATTTAGGATGGCAGAAACTAGAGTCTCACTGTAGGAAAGATAGACTAAGATAGACTAAGTTCTTGGTAGAATATTAAAATTAGAGACACTATTCTGGCTTCGATATTTTAATAGATACAGAAGTAAATATGCATATGTCTATATCTATCTATCTATCACCAATATATGTGTGTGAGCATGAGTTTCTTGGCTGACAAAGCCTATAAGCAACAATATACCAGTAGCTGTGAGCACTCTAGTGCCCAGATTTTTTTTAAATGCCACTTCTCATTAAAGTAACTAAAGCAATTGAGAAGAATGGCTCTTTCAGGGCTGGGGCGGAGAAAGTACAAGATAAGCTCAGAACACACTAGGGTGCTAGTGCTGAACAGCTGTCAGCAGAGAGGAAGGGAGTTCCCTCTATGCCTAACCAAAGTCCTGGTCATAGAAAAGCCACTATTTTTGTCAAGATTTGCCTGGAGCTCAGACAGCTTGGTCAGTGGAGAGAGATGGTAAGAATCAGGGCAAGAAAAAAAACCTGAAGAATATCCCAAACATCATTAGAAGAAAGATGGGACCAATTCTCCACCAACTCCCTCGAGGAAGGGAATTAGAAACTAATAATAATGTTGCATTTCAATTTCAACTTTATTGTTTTTATTTTTTGGATTGTACTATTTTATGTGCTTAAGTGTTTTGCCTGCGGGTATGTCTGTGCACTACACATGTACCAGGTGCCCTTGGATGTCAGAAGAAGGCATCAGATGCCTTGGAATGCGAGTTACAGGTGGTTGTGAGCTGCCACATGAGCGCTGGGTCCTCTCTTAGAGTGGACCGCAATTTTATACTGAAGTTCAACTATCCTTCTATATTGGTGCCCCCACCCCCCACACGGAAGCATTTTATTTATAAGTATGTTTGCTTCTCCATGGTCTCTGATGCTCCCTGGGGTTGTCAGCAAAATGAAACCAAAGTGATGGGATGGGGACAAATTATTCTGCTTGGGACTAGATCTTCAAGCTGCATGTTAAATCTGAGGCAGATGGCCCCACACTTGGGATCACTCACTGCCTGTGAGACACAGGACAATCTTCCCAGCTCTACATTCATCAATGAATGAGCTCAAATGCCCCAGTGTAACCATGTTTCCTCATCACAGACAGAAACCAGACTGTGACTTTGGAACCTATAAGGACCCGGCCCTCGCCTCTCTTTCTCAGCATTGTGGCTACTCTTGAGAGCATCAGCCAGGACATTCACACGCACCATGTTGGTGGCGTAGAAAGATGGTAGACAGAGGACTCACACGGCCTCTATAACAAAAAGCTATGGAGTCTTTGATCAGGAATTTTCTCATATACCTTGGTCTAGCACTTGTAAATATAGTATTAATATAAATTAAAACTATTTTGTTATTAAGATATTTTAATCACATATTAATGAGATTAGTGTGGCATTTCCATACATATGGCATACACTGATCATTTCCAAACACCCTTTTTCCATTTTTTTATCCTGTACTCTAACATAGTATTGAAATAAGAACACTAATACTGGATGGATTTTATCCATACCCAGCAGAATTAACTTAGTATCTTTAAACTGAGTAGACCCGTCTCACATGGGCCACCTTTCTCCTCACTATTGTAGTGGACCAGTGTCAAGATGGCAATTGTACAGATCCTATTCTTATGCAGTTCTACCAGAGAAACCCCCTTCTCCCAATCTTCAAAGAAGGATCGTTCCTCCTGCCTGAAGCAAGAGCAGAGAAGCATTGCCTGGTTCTTCCCATGGCAGAAATCATTAATGTAGTAACAGCTAAGTCCTTGGGCTGGAGAGATGGCTCAGAAGTTAAGAGCACTGGCTGCCTTTCCAGAGGTCTGAGTTCAATTCTCAGCAACCACGTGGTGGCTCACAACTATATATAATGAGATCTGGTGCCCTCTTCTGGTTTGAAGACATACATGCAAGCAGAACACTATATACATAATAAATAAATAAATAAATCTTAAAGGAAAACAAAACAAAACAAAAAAACCAGCCAAGTTCTACAGGTTGCACATAGCTATTGGAACAAAGCACTCTTTGTATGCAAATTGTGGTGACACCACGAACTCCCTTTCCTCTTTCCTCCAGCCTTTTGCATCCTCCTGTCTTTCTCAGGAAGAAAACCTTTACCCTGGCATGTGCTTGCACAAGCCTAGAACTGAACTTCCTCGTGGTTAGATGTATTACTGGATTCTGGCCAATGGAAAGTGAGCAGAAATCAAGTGTATGACTTCTGCATTTTTCCTAGTGAGAGGTCCTTGTCATCTTTTCCTCACTTTTTTTCCCTTCCCGTAGGCTGGAGGGTGGATGTCAGGGTGAGCTGTCTCTATGGGATGGACTGAGGTAATTCCTAAGTAACAAGTACAGCAACCACAGAGAGAGCCTGGACCCCAGTACTAGTGAACTTCTGCTAGCTCCCGATGGTTCTCCTTAGCTCTTAGTCGGAAATTGCTCTTACCTTGTCGACCATTGTGTTTTAAGATCTTGTGCTACAACTGCCAAGCTTGCACACTAACTGGTGCTTAGCTTACTGTTTGATAAAAGAAAATGCAGGGCAGATAACTCACCAGCCGTTCTGCCATGACTAGGAGAGTGTTCACTGCATCCAGGCGATGACTAATGTCCTCCCAATAGGAAGTCAGAGTGACCACTGGCTTTGTGTGGGCCCAAGGTAGGTAGTAATAGTAGTTCCCTGGTACGGAGTGTCAGAAGTCAGTGAACACTGGACACTTGAGGTGGACAACATATTTGTTAAATAGACATGCTGACAGAGCTACTTATTAATCTACACGCTTGGGGGAAAGGTCTTGGCCAGGGTTTGTTTGTTTGTTGTTTTGGGTGTTGGAGATTAAATCCAAGACCTCACACAAGCTAGGACAGTTCTCTGCTACTGAGCCACACCCTGGCATTATTCTGATTCATCAGTTTTATTGTTGAGCAACAGAGGAATAGGTGGTTCGTTCATCTGCTTTGTAAATCTCCCTAAATAACCAGCAAATTGAGGACAATAATCTCAGGATCACACAACTGAACATCCATGATGATTACGTCGTATACATTGTAACAGGAGTAGAGTGCACCGGAGGTTAGGGTCACTGTTTCTCCATGAGAACTGGTCTTTTAAATTATTGTTTTGCTGGAAGAGAAGCAACCACCCCACCCCATACCCTGTTCTTGCAAACCTCGGCTGGCTGCATGGGGTTGGCATTACTCAGAAGCTTTCTGTAATTAAGACTAAGTACTTGACATTTTTTAGGGGTTTTATGTTTTAAATAGTCTTGTCCAAAAATGTAGGTAAAAATATAGCAATATTGTTGGACTGTTTATGTGCACAGGCCCATACACATAAACATACTTAAAAAAGCAGAATCTTTTAAAAGAGAACTAGGTAATGGGACTGGGTGAGTAACAGTGAGGACCAGAAGTCTGGCTTTCCCAGCATCAGAGCCAGAGTACAATCCATGTCAACTACTCACTCTAAGGGAGATTTGGGCTGGGTGGGGTACAGATGCTCTAGGAAATGGATATTTAGTGGGGTCACCATCTTGGGATTTTATGAGATCTGGTGTCCATCCTGGGCATAGGAGAGGGAACCTGGGATTCAGCTCCTGGGAAATGTGATCTGGGTCTGGCCATTCCCACCCCTTCCCTGCCCCTGCGCTAACACACCCAGACAATGGGGCAATCACAGAACAACCTGTAGGAAAGTTTTCTCTTTCCACCATGTGGGTTCTGAGGACTGAACTCAGGTTGTCTGGCTTGGTGACAATCTTCACCCACTGAGCCGTCTCACTAGACCCCAAGTTTAGCCACTCTTGTGGGCAATCCTCTTTCTCACATTAACTAATGAGACACTGGGCATAATGACCACCAGAGGGAAAGCACAGCACATGCTTCTTGTCCCAGGATGTACCCACTGTAAGCAAGAATATATAAGAGAAAACACTAGCACCGTCTTACCATCAAATACTGCACGGCTGTATTGAGTTGTTGACGCCAAGGGTTTACAGGTTGCATCAAACTTATTGCCGTAGTTCCCAATGCTGACTTCAAACTGAATGGCCTCACCAACATCTTGCAACATGGTGGCCGAATGGAACACAGCAGACAGGCTGTACTTCCGCCTTCGCTGGTATTTCTATAAAATAGGAGTAAATATAAGGTTCAGTATCAATTCATTTGTCTGTATTGATATGTGGATTCCCAGCAAATACAATTCTAAGCCCGGTTAATTAGTGCTGCACTAAACACCAGAGGGGAATGTTCTTGGATCCATCAGTCCCACTTGTCACATAGTGGGCAGAGATTAAAGTATTAAGGTCATCACCATGGACCTGACTGAAAGATGGGTAAACAATGTAAGTTTAAACAAGACACTGCTTAACCAAATTATGCCACTGTCGTAATAGGATGAAAATCCACAACTTAAGTTAATCCTAGTGCAAATATAGAAAATGGGAGTATTTTATTTATTATTACTTAATTTTGCCGGTGATTAAACCCAGAACCTTATACATGATAGGCAAGTACTCCGACAGGGAGATACCTCTCCAACTCCAAAAGGATATATTTAAAATGAATTAATTAAATATATGTTTTTAATATTAATGCACATGAAGGGGGTCTGGAAGAATATAACTCAACTTGCTAACAGTAATACTATCATAGAAGGCAGAAAGATAATGGTAACTTTATTTTCGAACTTAGACATGTTTGTTATTTTGAGTCACTGAAGTATATATTTTCTAATCAGAAACAACAATCAAGATGTTACTTTTCAATTTAAAAATAAGTGAAATTGTATTCTCTCTCTCTTCCAACCCCAGTCTCTCTTCTCTGTCTCCATTAGTAACTTACCTGACAATCTTTCCTTCTCTATCTATACCATGGCTTTATTTATTCAATTGAATGGATCACTAATTCTGTGTGTGTGTGTGTGTGTGTGTGTGTGTGTGTGTGTGTGTGTGTGTGTGTGTGTTTGGGGGCAGAGTTCTGACTTGCATGAGTCAAAAGTTTGGTCACCTATTTATAGAGATACCCAGACAACGGCTTCAAAAAATTTTTTTAAAAACCCTAAGATCCTTTTTATTAAGTATAATCAGACATAATTACTCTTCTGTCTTTCTCCATGTTTTTTTTTTCCATTTTTGAGCTCTCACAGCAGTCACTCCAGTCTCAAGTGCTCCTGAAGAGGTGTTTGTTTTCCACTAAATGAGGTCCTTCAGGAAATCATTAGGTTAAAGGGAAAGCATTTCTCGGGCATTTTGTCTGCCACAGTGACCAGAATTACTCCACACCTATCAGCATCTAGAGACATTTTTTTCTTAATTCAATCAAAACCAAGCAAACATCTCCTTAAAAGCTAGTCATTGATCATGGCTTATTTTTTTTATCATCGTTCTATTAGTTTGTTGAGATTTTTATACAGTGTATTTTTATAATATTCACCCTCCCTCAACTCCTCCCAGAACCTATTGCCTTATTTAAATTGTCTTTTTTAAAAAAATGTCTTTATATGTGTTTGCAAGGGCCTGAGTGTAAGTACATGAACCATGTCTGCAGAAGCCATAGGGGTCACATGAGAGTGTTGGGTACCCTAAAACTGGAATTACATGCAGTTGTAAGCCCTCATATGTGTAGTAGTAATCACACACTCGGCAAGAGCAGTAAGTGATTTTTAAACGCTGAGCCATCTCTCCAGCCCTCAACCCCAAATTAATGGTCTTTTTCTTTTTTTCCCCGAAAAACAGGGTTTCTTTGTAGCTTTGTTTCTTTGTCCTGGAACTCAGTGGACCAGGTTGGCCTTGAACTCACAGAGATCCACCTGTCTCTGCCTTCCGAGTTCTAGGATTAAAGGCATGCACCACCACTGCCCGGCCAATGGTCTTTTTCTAATAAAACATAAATGTATGTATCCATCAATACATAGATGGCACCTTTCCCATCACACCATACTTAAAAAAAAAACATGGTAAAATACATATAATAGAATTTACCACTTTAAGAGTCTGGCTCAAGAGCATCACGTAAATGCATATTGCACTACAATCACGAACCATCCAGGCAGGCACAGAACTCTTTTCATGTTATCACCTGCCATTCTACCTTCATCAAATAAAAATTCCCCGTTTCTCTCTTCCTCCAGCGGCTGGAACCACCATTGTCTTTCTGTCTCTGAATTCGACTACACGTCAGCTTCCTTGAATGTGTGGTATGTAGTTATCTATCCTGCGCTGGGCATAATTCACTTAGTGCACAGTCTTCTATAGCATCCGTGATGCAGCATGTCAGAAAGTACTTCCCCTTTTACCCAGTGCTATCCCGTTATATGAAAACACTTCATTTGTTTATCCAGTCACCCAGTGATGCACACACCAGCAGCTTCCACCTTTGGCTTTGGTGAATAACACCTCTCTAAACACGGGTGTGCAAGTGTCTGTGTGAGTTCCTGCTTTGAGTCTGTCTGCACTTAGATGTACAACTGACAGATTCTATAGTGACTCTGCTTTTAATTTTTTGAGGGCTGTTTCAGAATTTGTTTTTTGGAGACAAGCTGTCACTCTGCTTAGGCTAACTTAATCCTCCTGCCTCAGTCTCTACGGGCTGGCATTACAGGCATGCTTCATCATGCCTGGCTGTTGTGAGAACTTCTGTCAGCTTGTAGTCAGCTTGTAGAGATAGAAAGAGAAGGGAACAATCCCCTAGATAGCTCATGAGTATGAAGTCACCATTTTTGGGGAAAGGTGATTTTGACATCATATAACAGAGTCCTCTAAGATGACTCTGTCAGTCAGACACTCCTCTGAGCTCTGATCTCTTGCAGAATTCTTTCTAAATTATTGGCTGCAACCTGAGATTCACAGTCAATCACCTAGGGAAACTTAGCCTTAAAAGATTCCCTATCGAGCCATTATAGGTTTAAAAAGAAATCTGGCACTAGGGAAAAGTCCAGAGATTTACAAGGTTGACCCCAACTAACAATCTAAGCAATAGTCAAGAGGCTACCTTAAATGCCCTTCTCTGATAATGAGATTCATGACTACCTTATATGCCATCCTAGAGCCTTCATCCAGTAGCTGATAGAAGCAGAAGCAGACAGCCACAACTAAACACTGAGCTCAACTTTGGAGAGGAAGGAGTGATGAGCAAAGGGGTCAAGACCAGGCTGAGAAAACTCACAGAAACAGCTGACCTGAACAAGGGGGAGCTCATGAACCCCAGACTGATAGCTGGGAAACCAGCATAGGACTGATCCAGACCTCCTGAACGAGGAGGTCAGTTTGGAGGTCTGGTTAATCTATGGGGCCTCTGGTAGTGGATCAGTATTTATACCTAGTACACGAATG
Source organism: Cricetulus griseus (assembly GCF_003668045.3). NCBI lineage: Eukaryota > Metazoa > Chordata > Mammalia > Rodentia > Cricetidae > Cricetulus > Cricetulus griseus. The sequence continues at coordinate 23,827,300 of NC_048596.1, read as the reverse complement.
GACTTTGGGAGCCCACTGCACATAGAGGAATACTCTCTCAGGCTAGACACATGGGGGAGGGTCTAGGTCCTGCTCCAAATGATGTGTATATGACAGACTTTGAAGATCTCCCATGGAAGGTCTCACCCTCCCTGGGGAGCAAAAAGGGGATGGAATAGGGGGTCAGTGGGGGGCAGGGGAGGAGGGGAGGGAGAGGGAACTGGGATTGACATGTAAAACAAGCTTGTTTCTAATTTAAATTTAAAAAAGCGGGGGGGGGGCTCCCTATGTTAGCCCACTGTCTTGGTGGAAGAGGAGCTGCTGACACTGACGCTATTTACCAAGAGCCCGTTGAAGCACCCTCAATTATTCATGGTTCAAGAATGCTGGGAGAATTGGAAGCTTAAGTCTGAATCATCCAAGGATTTAAAAGCAAGAAATTATTTGTCCTAGTCATAATTTTATGCGCAGCATAACTTCTTCTTTATAAAGTAATAAGCATGATTTAAGAAAAAGTTTTTGATGATGTTGTTGTTGTTCGTTTGTTTGTTTTTTAAAGGAAATGTAATTTGGGGCCTGAGTCAGGGCCTGTGATGGTTAATGTTGCGGTCAACTCAATGAGATCAAGGGTCACCTAGAAGACCTCTCAGCATGTCTGTGGTAGAATTTCTAGACTTGGCTAACTTAATGAAGTGGGATGACCCACCCTAAATGTCGAAAGCATCTTCCCATGGGTTGGAGTCCTGAGCTGATTAAAAAGAAAAAGTCAAGCTGAGCATGGCAGTCACTTCATCCTATCTTATAGACAGCTTATGCAGTGTGACCAGCCATTGCAAGATCCTGCTACTATGCCTTTGTCAACATGATGGACTGTATTTCAAACTGTAAGCCAAATTAACCCCCTTTTTATTTGTTTATTTTTTTGTTTTTTTGAGACAGGGTTTCTCTATATTGTTTTGGAGGCTGTCCAGAACTAACTCTGGAGACCAGGCTGACCTCGAACTCACAGAGATCCGCCTGCCTCTGCCTCCTGAGTGCTGGGATTAAAGGTGTGTGCCCCCAACGCCCACCCCCCCTTTTTATTTTATGTGCACATTTGTCCATGTGAAGATATCAGGGAAAGCTAAAGAATGTACATTATAATCTGTTAGAAGTAGCTGGATGTATCTTTAATGATGGAGCCTTGAGTGGATCCTGGTCTTGGTGACGGAGCACAAGGTAGATGAGGTGGCATAGGCTGGCATTTCAAAAGCAAATTTGAGAAAGGAGTTGACTTTTGTCAAATAGGATACTAGTTTAGTCTTTGAAAGTGGCTGAAGAACCACAGGCATGGGGGACTAAAAGTCAGTGACAAAGAAGAAACAAGACATGAAAACTACTCATCTTGCCACATTTGGTCTGTTTGGGCTAACAACTGGCTGAGATGATGGGACAATCTGTATATGCTGCTTTGAGCAACTTTTACTGAGCCCTTAATATTGTCCAGACCACTGGGAGACCTCAAGGGGCCTCAGTTGTGCCTGAGGAGGAATATAAGCTCATAAAACACTCTAGGAATATGTTAGGTCATACACAAGGAGGCTGGGAAGGAGGAACACAGACAACATGGTTCAAGAACGGAGCCTAGATGATCCACCAGTGGAAAAGGAGCCACCACCAAGATACAGATTTTCTTTATAAAGACCCTTATGGCAAAGGCCATCAAGTACAAGGTTGAACCCTCTGAGTTTACAGAAAATGTAAAGTCAAGATCCAGGATGAGGAAGGAATTCCTCCTATTCAGCCAAAGCTGTTCTTTGCTGGTAAGCAGCTAGAAGATGGACATACTTTGACTATAACATTAAAAAAGACATTCATCTTGTTGAGACCTTGTGGTAGAGTTGACAAAAGAAGTCTTACACCACTCCCAAGAAGATGAAGCAGAAAAGAAGGGGGGGGCAGATAGCTGTCCTGACATGCTGTAACACATGAAAATGGCAAAATCAGTTGTCCTTATTAAGATTACCCTTAAGATACATGAGGTTCTGGAGTGTTTATTGCCAGCCACTTTGACAGGCATTACTGTAGCAAGTATTGTCCGACTTGTTGCTTCAGCAAAACCAGATGACCAGTAATTGTGCATGAGTTAAGAAAACATAAAAACAAAAACAAACAGAAAATGAAAAACAGATTCCAGACCTGGGAACAAAAATGAAAAAATAAATAGATAAAGGTGGCAGGAGGCAGGAGGCAGGAGGTGCTAGAACAATGCTGTGTTTGTAACACTTGATCTTCCTCTATCTGCCTGGAACCATCCACGGATGCACCAGGCTGGACCCTGCTGCAAGTCCTGCCTGGTAAGATCCATCCACCAGGCCCTCCCAAAACAAGGCCAGTTCTGCTCTAGGGAGTAGGGTATTCTTGACAAATTCCCTTTTGGTTGCAGCCTTACCAGCTCTACCCAGACACACGACCTGTGTGGGACAATGACCAGGATCATGTTCTAGGCTGAGCTAACCAGACTCACTGGGCAGAGATTCACCTCACTCCTGTGTGGCTCCCACTGCTCCATGGTGGGGTGGGACTAGGCTCTCAGCTCCTCTCTTGCCTTGGTATGTTAGTTGTTGTTGTTTTTCACATTTTGGTTTTAATTAAAGGTCTGGTACAAGCTATTTCACTATCTGTGCTTAATTATTAGGAACAAAGAAGACAAATTCTGTTTTGTGCCCCAGTTAATAAAGAAGACTGTTCTTTTATGTCTCTTACATAGTGCAATGAGCAATACGCATGTTTGTGCTTTGCTCTTCATTTTTGCACAAATGAATGAAATAAGCCTCTTTGGTTGCTGGTGTTTAATTACTATTTTCAGTGGGACACAGCTCTGTTCCTTTCCCTCATTTATGGTTGTTTAAAGTGAAGAGAAAGAGTCTGGATTTAAATTACTCTCTGATGACAGAGCAGAAAAATAAAAACAACAAACAAATTAAAACCTATGAGGTATCATAATGGCTGGAGGTCCACCCATCGTGGCATTTCTTCATAAGCCTAATCCAAACGGTATATTTAAAATCCAGCTATAATATGTGACTGCTCAGGCTTAATGCCATCATGCAGTCCCTTCCTTCAGGTTTCCTTGGAGGCCCGAAGGACATGTGTAGCTGTCCTCCTGCAAAGCTGTGCACTAGATAGCACGTAGCTGTCCGGTGTTCCCACCTGCCCTCTCCATTTTTCCCTTTTTCTTAATTTGTTTTCAATACGTAGTGAAAATCCTTGGGCTTTATGGAGTTGATAGTGTTGAGAAGTAGACGACATAAAGACTCTAGCCAGGGCCTTAGAGAAGAAAGTGGGGGACACATATCTTTGAGCTGTGTCCCTGTAACAAGTCAAAAGCAGCAGAAAATGGGTTTGTCTTGTATCTATCTCACAGCATAGACTCATGGAATCAAAGAGGTTCTTCCAGAAGAGTCTGAGAAGGGCCTGCTCTGCAGGATTTAGCTTGGAAAGTCAGGATGAGGCCTGCATTCTAGGCATTTGAATCTTTTTTTTTTTTTTTTTTTTTTTTTTGCTAATCAACTGGTATGTTTATGTTTTAGTTCCTTCAGGCTTCTACAACAAAATACCAGACCATCGTCTTGATGATTAATAAACGATGAATATCTATTTCTTATAGTTCTGAAGAGCCAATAGATTAGGAATCCAGTAAGGCCATTTTCTTGTTCAGGCACGGAGTCTTCTAAATATGTCTTCACATAGGAGGAATACCTCTCCAGTGCATCATTTATAAGGTGACTAGTGTCATCCTGATGCTAGAGCTTTCATGATCTAATCACAGCCAAAATGCCTTAGTCCCTAACCCCTTCACATTGGAGGTTAGGTTTGAGCATATGAATTTTGGGGTGAGAAAAGCACTCAGACCATACCAATTTACAAGTGCAAGCCAATGAACAAGGCCACGGTGTGTAGCGGAGAAGGAAGGGTCTCATTACAACGAGTAGATGTTCTTGCTGTCAGTCATGCTAAAGGGTAGCAGAGTTTACAGCAGGCAGACATTAGTTTACTTCAAGGAAGGAAACTCTCCTGGATCAGCTGAGAACTCATGAGGGCTGAACCTGCAAGCTCAGATAAAGAAGTGTTCAAGGCACCAACTGGGTTCAGCCATAAGAAGGCAGGGTGGAAATGCACAGGAAGCCTGATGATAAGGGAGTTAGAAAGTGTTATACCCCAAGTTAACAACTAAGCCCTACCAGCCCAAGGACTAGGTAACTTCTTGGGATTCTGGGAGTTGTAGTTCTTGGAAAATAACAACAAAGCCTCATGAGAAAGTACAGTGGCCTATAAGTTTTGTCCATAAAAGCCCCCTACAACACGTGGCTAAGGGCCAATCAGCTGGAAAGTTCCAAGGAGTGGTCCTGACCAAATTTCATCTTCGTCAGTATTTAATATTTTAATAAAAGCTTGCTTTAAATTTGGCCCAAAGTGGTGGGACTGGTTTTTCTCTGGCCAATCTCAGGATTAACAAAAACTGCCTGAGTTTGTGGGCTCTGAGAACAGCTGCTTCATGTCAGCCATCCACTGTTGACTTGATTCAGAGCCAACATCTTTTGTAGGTTGCTGCTTAGTTTTTCTATAACCTGGGGAAATGAGGGAAAGCCCTTTCCTGTTCTCAGAGTGGAGGGTGCAGCAGCCTAAGGAAGTTGGTGGGCCCGGAGCAATCTAAACCAAGCCAGGAGAGAGGCCCTGGGCAGAGGAGTGTCAGTGAGCCAGCTGCTCTCCCACACAGTTCAGATTTGTGTGCCCCAAGAACATTGATCTGAGAGTCTCAGAACACAGAGGAGAACTTAGAAGATGTCTTGGCTTCAAGGAGGAAGGGACTCAGAGCCATTGTAATAGCAGTCAGAAATAGGCATGTCCTTATCACTGTGAACCCTGAGAGGTCACTGCTGCCTGTGAAAGTGGGGATGGGTAACTCTGGTACCTATGCCATTTGGGGGAGGGAGCTCTTCCTCACATCCTCTCCACCCAAGGGGACTGCTTGTCACTCTGTTCTAGCCAGGTACGATAGAGTATGTGGTGGCCAGTCTTGACTTAGAACTTGACTGGATTAACAAACCTAGGAGATTAGTCATGCCTCTGGGTATTTCTTTGTGTTTCCAAAGACAACAGATCATGAGGTCTTGAATACAATTAATAGATTATCACTTGCTGAATTTATATCATGATAGCACAATCAGAACTGGTGACGGTGAGAGGTGGAGAAAGTAGTTCATGGGGACTGTGAGATCCTGGCCTCGTTCTCTGTTTCCCCCCTTTCGGCCTGACCCTGATGAAGAAGCCCTCAGCCACACACTCCTTCCCCGATGCTATTCTGTCCAGTTCTCGAGGGACTGTGCAACCACAGACAAGATGAGTCCTTCTGCCCCGAAGCTGTCTATGTCCAGTAATTTTTGTCAGAGTGCCAGAGGCTAATGCACCTATTAACATCTCAGTGGCTGAAACAAGCCTCATTATCTTCATAGGGTTGTCTTGGCTATATCAGAGGAATTTTGGAGGGACTTATTGTGAAGCAGGTCTTTCTCCAGCTCTCCCATAGATAACTCTCAGTGCCCCCAATCCCTTCCATCCCACGCAATGTTCACACCGACATTTACCTCCACAACCAGAAGGTCATCATTTGAAATGGGCTCAAGCTTCTTTTCTGGTGGCTTCTTTTCAAGGAAAGTGGTCAGTTCAACCAAGATTCTGCCTCTGTAGGCTACACCTTCTCCCTGAAAGGCAAGAACACAGGATTATCCCCATAGGCAGGAACCACAGCAGAAAACCTCTGTCTATCTAATCAGACTCAAACATACATACACACACAAGCGTGCTGTTTTCTCCATGGTCCTATTCTCCTAAGTAAATCAGCTAGCAATTCCTACTAATCTAAGTCTTTAATATCTGAAGGAAGAGCCATTTACTTTCAGATGGATTCCAAGTGATGCCATGAGATGCTAGGGCAGAAAAGGGTCTTATTTTGACTAAGGCCAGAAGTTTTGAAGCCATGCTCCATGCCTGGAAGGAGTTCCTCAAGCAGGGTGGTGAGGAGAGTAGGCTCAAAGTCTCCTCCATCTTAGTTCATCAGAACAGCCCTGCGTTTATGTTTATTTATAACTTGGTTCTTTTTCTTCTCTTATCTTAATAAAGAAACTGTCACGTGACAACCAGGCAAGTCTCAGCATGGCCAGGAAACAAAGGATGCTTTGGGTATGCCAAATGCAAGTCAAGAGTGGATGCTCCTCCCACCACACTCAGCTGGTGGAGAAGTGAATGGCTCCCAATTCCTCTCTGTCTTCAGTGTTCCCTTCCCAGGGCCATTTGTAATCCTTTTTATTCTTTAAATTTAAACATTGGGGGATAATTAAAAGACATTTGACTTCTATTATAGTCAAAAGAGAATTTCCCATCAGTGACATGAAGCTCGAGGACAGCTTGGCGTCTCCAGTCATGTCTGTGCCAGTCCTGGAACATGCATTGGAACGAAACCGTGTGGGGTCTTACTAGGAAGGAGGCCAGCACGGGCTGCTGATGTTTCTCATTAATGTAAAGTTAAAGATGGGCATGGTTTGTGCCACGAACCCCATTGCTTGATTTCTTGGTCATTAAAATCTGTTTCTTTGCTTTCTTAGACAGAGTCTGTCTGTGTAGATCTGGCTGGCCTAGAACTCATTATATAGACCAGGTTGGCATCAAGATGACATAAATCCACCAGCCTCTGCCTCCTTAGTGCTGGAATTTAAGGTGTGTACTATCAAGCCCAGCCTCCCAGGATGCTTTTCTATCCTTTAATTCTGAGTCTTAAGGAGTGTAAGATTCCTCTCCTTTAACACATTATCAGTTGAAATGGTAGGTCTGTGTTAGGGGTGGGGAATGTTAGTGCCCCTACATGAGATGTTTATTTCTATTATAAGAAGGAATCCCATTAACCAGTATCCCTTAATCACAGCCTTCATTGAGAAACTAACCTTCCCTGTATTCAGCTCATCATAGGGGTCCGGGAATCCCGTGTACTCTCTGGGGCTTCCGTAAAGGTTCAAATAACAAGGTCCAAATGTTGGGACAAAGCCCACCTCTGTCTCTCCAGTGTTTGCTGAGACATAAACATCATCAATAGATTTCAGGTCTTTAATGTTCAAGCTATGGAAATAAATATTAGTTATTAGTCAGTTAGGTAAGATGAAGTTTTTCCTCTAGTTTGTGAATTAGTTGTATTAGTGAAAACTATGAATACCAGGGGACCTGCCATGTTCCCATTTTACTATCACTTTAAGATAATAAACAAAACATGGGAAAATTCAGAAAACTTATCCTTACAAAAAGAATGCTATTTAAATGAATGAAACTTAAGTTGATCTTCACATTTTTTGCAAGTTTATAACATATATTAAATATTTTGTCATATTTGGAGTAAAAGATGATATTGTTTAAATGGTATACCAGATTTACTTAATATCACCTGCAAATATGTCATGTAACCTCAAATTGTATGGTAGGTGCTATTAAAAATACACTGGAATTTTTAAATGAGTCAATGAGTTCCTTATGGTTATAAGACCATATGATATTCGGAAGTATTAAGCAGAACCATTTTGCTTTCTCTCTTCAGTGATCATCTGATAAACTCTGTCTCTGCTACTTGGACTCAGCAAGAATACCCCTCAATAATGGATACTTAGGGCAATGGAAGGCAACAGCCAAATCCAGAGGAAATCATAGGTGACCACAAGGAAATACAAGAATGTTCTTCAACAGTCTGAATGGTTCCCAAATGGGAGAGGGATGGATTTTTCTCTGAAAAGCAGACTTGGGAGCATTCTAGGGCAATACCTGGAGGTCAAATTTGGTTCAGGCATTGGATTTTATGTCTTTAACATCCTGTGGTAAAGGGCCAGAGTGTTGGTTAGGAATAAAAGATTGAAGCAGAGTCTCAGAGAAAGAGTATTCATATGAGGAGGCTGCTAAAGCCAGTGCTTCTCCAACCCAGAGCCCTCATCTGTTAGAGGGACAATAACATCTGCCTTAAGAGAATTGTGATGGCTGACACTGAGCAAACTTGCAAAAAATGGCTAGTGCTGTCCAAACCAAAGTTCATGTTACGATGTCTCCTACTGAGGAGTGAAAAGTGGAAAGCACTCAACTCTTCCAATCTAGAGAGTCACATCAAAAGTGAGACAAAGGCCCTTCGCACATGACTGGAATGGCTGATTTAGTAGTGCCCTGCATCTCTACCCACTGAACATAAACAATAACAAAAAGTATTACATCTCACAAGCAATTATTTGCAATAAAGCCACACAGAAAGGTGTGCATCAAGGTGACATATGAAACATGGCACAAGGGCTGGCTGTCAAATTTATTTTAAATTTTTAGGCATGCAGGGCAAGCACACACCACTTATGAAACATTCTGACTCTGGCAAAACTGTATTTGAGACAGTGAAACATCAAAGAAAAGGTCCTAAGGCAATCGATTAATATATCCTTAGTGAGAAGACAGTAGATAGGAAGCTCTAAAAGACAGCAAAATTACAAAGCGTAAACCTGTATATGATGCAGCCCCAGTTCCCGAAGAGGAGAAATCTATGTAGTAAAAATATGATTGGTTAGAAACAAGAGGAACATGGACAGTATAAAACACACATTGCAAAGTTAATCGTATCTGTGCTGAATTAGCAGCTGAGCAACAGCAGGGAATCCCAGTTCACACCCAAATCCCAGGAGCCTTTTGAATTCATCGTACTAGTCTTACCAGTTAAATGCCAAATGGCTCAAAGCTTTGTGACACGTGGTAGAACCAGCACATATGAATAACCCAAATTCACCAGCCCCGAGGAGCCAGCATTTGAGCAGAGCTGGCTTCCCACAGCCATAGGAAGCAGGCGAAGTTAACAACATGGCATGCTTTTAATAAAACGTTGACATGTCTTTAGCTGGGCCCATGGCCAGAAAATGCAAGTTAATTTGGTCTGGGGTAAATAAGCAAACACCTGTAGTTAACCCTGGGCTATGAGATGCAAAAGCATGGTTTATTTCTTTGTGCATGTGTTGGGGGGGGGGCAGGAAGTGGGGGGAGGCAGCTCCTTGTTGTTTTTCGATCCTGAACCAGGTTACCTGCGGGACCTGTAATAGCACAAATTCCCAGAGAAGGGGGTTGAAACTGCTGGAAACAATTTCTGGGCTTGGTTTTGATGTTATCACGCTGTAAAATACTTTTACCGGTATTTCTTGAGCCACCACATTTAGATATTTTTTAGTGACGCCCTACTTAATAAATGGACTGGGTTGCTTTTACCCATTCTCTCTACAGATGTGGCCCCTTTTGACCTCTATGGGTTTTCTTTAACCTACAGTAGGTGCATCTATATTGCTCACACAACAAAAAGAGGCTCCGAGCACACCTGCCCTTCCTCATTCACTTTTAATCTGTATGTTCTGTGTTTGTGTTTTACAATTAAGAAGGGAGATAGCATTTATGTTCTGTTCAGAGTTAGGGCTGTGGGTTTAAAAAAAAGAAGAAGAAATAAATAATTCTAATGTTACAGTAACCACTGTACTACTTGTTTTCTGCAGAGAAAGGGGCCACACTTTCACCTCCTTTGCTGAATCTCTAGTCTTATGATCCCTCCAGCAGAGAATGTGTAGGTGCAATCTCATTCTGACTTTCAACTGCTTGCTCGAAATAATGCCACATGTGACTTTGTATCTGAACAATGCATTTCTGTTAGGTTTCCCTGCAATTTATAATTGTCTTTCTTTTTAACGTCTCAAGATGTGAAACTAGTGCCTTTAAAAAAAAAAAAAAAATCTTATCTCTAGGACCTTCCAGGTTCTTGACATTGGTTGGGATTGATAGTATTTATTTCTTATTTTATGTGTTTTGCCCGCATGTGTATATGTGGATCATGCATCTACAGTGCCTGCAGAGGCCTAAGAAGGCATCACAGTCCCTGGAACTGGAGTTACTGATGGTTGTGAGCCATCTTGAAGGTACTGGGAACCACGGTCAGGCACAACAGCAGTGAGTGCTCCTAAGTGCTGAGCCATCCTCCACCCTCATATTGATGCTCTTTTTTTTTTTTTTTAAGATTTTATTTATTTACTATGTATACAACATTCTGCTTCCATGTATATCTGCACACCAGAAGCGGGCACCAGATCTCATAACGGATGGTTGTGAGCCACCATGTGGTTGCTGGGAATTGAACTCAGGACCTCTGATAGAGCAGTCAGTGCTCTTAACCTCTGAGCCATCTCTCCAGCCCGATGCTCTTTTTAAAACACACACACACAAAAAAAAATTGGAATAAAAGAGAACTTCAGTATCTCAAGACAAAATTTTATTTCAAATTACTCCAGTATGTTTAATCTACTGGCCCTTAGGAAGCTCAAGCTGCAGGTATTAGTGTGCTTACTTCTCTTATTATTTTAACTGCTTCTTTCTCATCACTGCACTCCCTGGGTATGCACCAAACCATGACAACAGGTACCACAATATGCGGACACTTTACACTGACAACCAAGACAATTCTACAACAGCTCCTGGCTAATTTGGATAGGACCAAGAAAGCTAAACATTTTTAAGTTGTTTCCATTGTTAACCATTTTGCTACTTACCACCAAAACATCACTGGCATGGCTCACTGGATTCACTGTTGTTGTTGGTGGTGGGGTGCTGGGCAGATACTAAGGATTGAGTCTAGTGTTTTGTATTCTTTAGGTACATGCTCTATTGATTAGTTACTGATTGCCAGCCCTATGTTTCATTCCTATCTTGCCAAATTGCCTAAGCTAGAAGGAAACTTCCTATGTAGCCTAGGCGGGCCCTGAACATGTGATTCTCCTGTCTTAGCCCCCTCTGCAGTTGAGGTCACAGTCCTGTGTCATCGGGCCCAGATACACTTGCCTTTTAAGACATCAAGCCTCTTTCTAGGTGAGTGCCTCAGTTCACACTTTCTGTATAAGTACTACTTGCTAAGGCACTGCTGGAACACGTTGGCCGCTCTTTTCTAGAAGGTTTCATCCTGACCCTCAGGGGACTTACCTTCTACTTCTCCCCCAGAAGCAGCAATTTTAGAGAGGTATAGATACGTTGTCCCAACAACATCATTTTTGGTAAGCCGGTCCCTGTGTAAAACAAGAGGTTATGCCATCTGCCCGTGAACTATAGCTTCATTTCAATAATAGTTTTTGTTGTTGTTTTGTTTTTTTAGAGACAGTATTTCTCTGTGTAACAGCTCTAGCTGTCCTGGAACTCACTCTCTGTACTCGAGCAGAGCTGTATTCGAACTCAAGAGATCTACCTGCCTCTGCCTCCCAAGTGCTGCGATTAAAATCATGTGTACCACCACCTGGATCATTTCAATAATCTTAATAGAAGAGTTAGAGGGATTCTGTCCAATGGCCTCAAGCTTTACTGTACTTAAGGACTGTGTAGAAAGTTTCTATCCTCATCTGTTCAAGCTCAATTTGGGAAGCCAGGGCTAGCGGCTAGGAGCACACACAGCAACCTGCGTGTCTGATGCTGGTGACCCAGCCACTCTAGAATCTCTGATCCAGTCTGATCATTCATTCTGCTGTCATGAAGTTGAGATTCCCAGAAAAGTCAAAGGATTTTCAAATGGCCACACTTAAATTTATATGATGTTATGCTATGAGTTCATGAGTGGACTGTAATTATGCTGTGTAAACTAGTCAGCTACACCTTACCATGTCCACAGTGATTTTTATGGTGATTTAAATGGCTTTACAAGCATAATGGGCTGTATCTAGGGATCTATCAAAGAGAGAAAAAGTCTCTTCTAATTCAATTCAAATGTTCATTGAGCACCTAGTATATGACAAATGTTTCTCAGAGCACAGCTACTTGACTAAAATTTAATTTTACCTAAACTGTGGGGAAAGATTTGCCAATATTAACTACAAATATCAATGTGTGCCCTTCTGTAGGCATCCTAGAGAGGCCTTTGGTTGGGCATGTTGTATGAACACCCCTCTGTTCCAATCCTTTTATTCATTAGCCATCTAGTGACATGTCCATTCTGAAGCCTAAGGCTCAGTGTTTTGGGGGAAGATCTTAGCATAATATCTTATAAGAAGTAACCAATCTAAGTAATTTGTTAGAAAAATATTATATCCAGGTATTAAGCCATAATATTCAAACATAAAATTCAAACATGCAGTTTGAATCCTTTCTGTCTGTTCAGATGGGTTTAGAATGCTTAACTTTACCTTAGTTCTTCAAATACCCTTTAGTATATGCAATCTAAGTTCTGGGTGCAAGGATTCCCCAGTGAAACTGGGGCCCTCTGTGTATCCTCATCTTTGGAGGGGGCAGGAGAGGGCAGGGAAGCCCACATTCACAAAGACCACAGGCAATGCTAGGATGGCTCAACCTGCACTCACCTAGCTCTAGGGTCAACAGTCCAGGGTGGGTACCAGAGCCATGCAGGATCTAACTCCATACTCCTGAGGGTCCTTTGGGCCCTGGAATCTCCTACAGCATATGACCTGGGGATCCTCAAATACCTTGAAACTTTTACATTAAAGAAGGGGACATTTTGTCTTCAGATCTCAACTGTGACTCTCAGTTGTGATGAGGTCACAAAATAAGTGTTGCTCTCCTCCACCTCAGCATGTCATCTTGCTGAGGTACCAATAGGGCCTTAACATGAAAGTCAGATAGATGCATTTGACCAAAGGAGAAATGTGGGGTTACCAGGCAGTATGTGAGATCAACTGCGTCTCTAGTCACCAAGTGTCTGTGGGCAAGCCACCAGCCTCTCTGAGCGTCAATGTCCTTACTGTAAAGTGAAGTTGAGGTCAGTCCCTGCCCCAGAGAGTCACCATGGAGATGATGATGAAGTTTGCCCATGTTTCTTCCTCAGATGGCTGAGGGCTGTCATTTGAACACTCCATCCAATGAGAACATTTTATGAGTGGTCTTATGATGGCCAATTGGTTATGAGAAGTTGGTCTAGTAAAAATACTTCAATAAATCCCCTCCTTCCTCCTTCTCCTCTCCCCTTTTCTTTTCTTGAGCCCTGGTCTTACTATGTAGCCCAGGATGATCTGAAACTCACAATGCCACCCCCACCCCCCACCCCCCTCCACCAAACTTCTAAATTCTGGGACCACAGACATGTGATATCATACCTAACTTGAAAAAAATTTTGCTTTCGGGTAAGCAATTTTATTGATTTTCCTTTCTAATAATAACAAAGAATTATTTTCAGAGATTTTGGTGATTCTTCTCAGATATTAATTTACTCTCTTTCTGAAATCTATTTTGGACAGCCTAATGGAATTAAAATTCCTAATTTCTTATCTTTGAGTATTTTCTGGTCTCCCTTATTTTGTTTATGAACTACTGAACCAAGATATTCAAAATTTTTCTGAAAAGCCTTTTCTATTATTACTATTACTATTGTGGTTGTTGTTTTATTGTGTTTTTAAAGAACTCCTGCCGCCCAGTTCCAGGCTCGGCTTTCTTGTGGAAGAATAGCAAACACACCAAAAGGTGTGAGTTAGGTCACCTTAAGCAATGCACTTGGTCCCCAAATGTTTAACTCTTTATGCTGAATCCAACACACTTTTAACTTACCAGTCATATACTGTTAGTTTTATTTTTTCACACATGGAGGGAAACTGTTAAAGCAAAACAGAAAAAGGCAATTATTTCTCCATTTATTCACTAACTAGTGGAGTCAATATTCTTAGTTTTTATGAAAGAAAAGAAAGACAAACCTTGATCTGAAGATTGACAATTTGATTCCATTCAGGGTTTGCATTTCTCTCGATTATGTTTGTGCAAACCTGCAAAAATCACCAAAGAAAAACAGTAAGTAGTCATATTTCTAACTACTAACAGCTTTTCATGTATGTGTGCCTATGATTGTGACTTTAGGGTCTACTTATTAATTATATATTTAGTAACCTGTAAATCCTTCGTCTGTCACTTCCTTCTCTTTCTCCCCCTCCTTTCTCTTTCCCTTTCCTCTCCTCCCTTCTCTCTCTTTTCCCTCTCTTCCTTCATCTCTGTCTTCCTCTTTCCCAACGCCTCCCATTTGTCTTGGTGACAGGGACTGAACCAGGGCTTTGAACATATCGGTATGTGCGTATAATCTACACCTCAGGCCTGAACTTTATTTTTCCTGACAATCATTGGATAAAGTATAACATGGGTTTGAATTTAACATTGGTCTTTGTTTCTCCTGTTTAGCAAAAGTTGTTTTTATCCATGTCTTCAAGTTTTCACTTGCTAGATGTCTAATGGGTGATTGTAGCAGGGACTGGGGTTACTGAACATTCATTATACACTATTTGATAAACATCTCATGGTTATTAATTAACCAGGCTTCTCAATCCCACTCACCAGCTTCCTGTCTCGGCATTTCCAGTCACTCACTTGCTTTCAGTCAGTCAGCAGACACCCTTCTCCCCTCCTTTCTCCATCCCACCCAACCTGTCAGTAAATCCTGACATTCTTCCTCACATCCTTGACATGCTTCCTGATGAGAAAGCTCCTGACACACTTCATCATAAACATCTGCCCCTGCCTCCCCACTTTCCTCCCTGCCCCCTGACTCTTACCCACTCTACTGTGGTCCCCCAGGGCCCACTTAGAATGAAGTTCACAGCTCTCTCTGCCTCAGGAAGCCCTCTATACCCCATCCTCACTGACCTCATGTCTCACTTTCTCCTTGCTTGCTTTCCTCTAGCCACAAGGATGCCTTCCTCCCCTGCAAGGATGCTTCCTTTATAGCGCCCCCCCCCCCACTGCTCCTCTCCCTGCCTGGGAAGCCCTGCTCTCAGTTCTCTACACATCCAGGCCTCTGCTCAAATGTTACTTCTTCCAAGGCGTCCTACCTGCTAACTTCACTAACTACCCCTATACATACATACACACACATACACATACACACACACACACACACACACACACACACACACACACGTATGAGCATGCAGGTATACACATGCGTATATACATCTGTCACTTCCTGCCACTTTGCTTTCTGTGTGGTTCTAAGTACTGACTAAAATTGCCCAGTTCTTGTTTGCTTGTTTGTTGACTATGTGATGGTTTCCTAAGTCCCCTGAAGTTCACATGTTGAAAACTTAATATCTAAACTCCTATGTGCACAGTGTTTACAAGTGGGACCTTTGGAGAAAATGAAAAGCAATGAGGTCATGAGAGTGAGAGTCCCATGATGGCATTAGTAGCTTTGTTAGGAGAGGGAGAGAGACTTGAACTGTCACATTTACACTCTCTTGTCATGTGGTCCCTCTGTCACACTACCATACACTGGATGCTGAGCACATACTGTGCTGTGCTCCCGGACTGTTTTTGGGGACCATACAGATGGCTCCACTTCATCTTGACTCAAGGTCAGAGAGTTCAAAACTGTCCTTATCTTCCAAAGTTAAAGTCATAAGACCTAAAGGTCTAAGGCATGACTACTATAGGATGTTTGATCTTGGGAGTGGATGTCTTATCTAAATAACAACAGACTTGGTCTGAGGTGTGGTTACTCTTGACCCTCAAGGTTGGATAACAGGAAATTGAGACTAAGGTGTGGTTACCGAATGTCTGAAGGATTAAGGGAAGAAAGTCTGGTCCTTATACATGATAAAGAAGTCTTTTGCCATGTTCCCCTTGTGGTTGGGGTACTTAATAATGTTGAAAAATAAACTTGGGGTGTCCAGTATTCACTGGATTGCCCTCCTGACTCTATCCTGTGTCTCTGTCTTTTTCTTAGCATCTTTACCTGCCATTTCTCAGTCCACGATCCCCCTCTTGGGTATAAACCGGGCAAGTTGGCTGGATCCAACTGAAGCCCCACAAAGGCGGGTTACACCTGCAAGCCCATGGCTACAATAGACTGTCCAGCCTCAAAGCCACTAGCCAAGTAGATTTCTACTCTACACATTACCCAATCTCAGGTATTTTGTTTCAGCAACAGAAAACAGATTAAGACAGTGTGCGCCTTCTAGGCTCTGTGAGAACTATGGCTGACCCTGTGCTCATTTCCACATTCCTAGAACATGAGACAGATTATTTCTTAAACTAATTAACCAACTCAAAGATCCTATGAGATCATTAGCACTCACATTTACAGTTTAGGAAATTGAAACTATCAGAGTTAAGTTAAGGAGTGAGGCGGACTGTGGAGTAGAATAAAGTCTGCAGTTGAAATTGGACTTGACCTTACCCAGGGGCAGGGGCTTTCATACTGCATCTAAAATGACCCTCCTAGGAAGTCATGTCCAGTTTAGGATCCCTGCATTAATAACTAACTAGCACAAAAAAAAAATCTGGCTCTTCATACCTGTAACATGTATGCAACATAACTTCATACATTTCCAGGGCATGCCATTCTATGAGATAAAAGTCTCCATCTTTGACCATCTCTGTGGTTCATGTGGCCTCTCCTATACCAAGGGTCTCTTTGATTTCCCTACAGGTCTAAGATGAGCTCTTCTGCTCTACTCTCCTGTCTCAACCACTTGTTAGGGCACAGTGTTAGGGAAGTCAGGATTGGGGGTGTCATTGTAAGCTTTGGTTGTCAACTTGACACAGTCTGGAGTCATCTGAGAGGAAAGTCCCTTTCACAAATTATGAGATCAAACTGGCATGTGAGCACGTCTGTGGGGGATCGTCTTGGTTGTCAGTTGATGAAGGAGGTCCCAGCCCACTGTGGGCAGCACCATTCCCTAAGCAGGTGATCCTGGGCTGTGTGTGAAAGCCAGCTAAGCACGAGCCTGGGAACCAGCCACAGACTGAGTCAGTAAGCTGTGTTCATTTGAGTCTTGTATACTTTTTACTCCCCAAATAAGGCTACATAGAAAGCTGGCATAGCCAGATTCAAATAACCAGTCTCTCTGCAAGGTGGCCCACTGGCTAGGGGCTTCTTACCAAAGATAAATAGGAATTCTCCCCCAAGGAAATCATGGCATTTTAAATGTCTGTTCGAAGAGATGCACACATTCAGAACACATACGAACCTTTTTCCCAGCAAAGGAGACTTCTACAAACGGGTCCACAAGATTTTTCTTGTCTGCAGTGCCACCGAATATTTCCTTCACCGTCTGGGAGAAGGCGTCATCCACTGGAAAGGAACAGTTCACATGGCAGGAATCAAACCCACTCTCTTAAAACAATGAAATTCAACATTTCCCCAACACATCAAAAGAGATTTAAAAGAATTGTTTTCTGGGTGGGCAAGCAGGAGCAACAGAAAGGCTCTTTGTCTTGTGAGAGAGGGGGAGGGGTGTGGGGAAGGAAATGGTTTCTCCCTGCAAAGTTTTAAAATAATCAAGAATGCCTTGAAAAATAAACTGATAAATTATGTTAAAAAAGGCTGATCATTCATAGAAGAAGAAATAGGATTCCAGACATCCGTTTGGTTTGGGTAAGAGGCAATTGTCAAATTCAGGCCTTCATCCAATTGAAGAATGTGTGTGTAACAGGCCAGGATGATACAGCCCAATATGACATTTTAGAGAAATGCAAGAAAAGTCAACCTATTTATAAGTAGTGTCATTCTCACACATCAACACACTACAAATGTGGGTGTCTCTGTTTCATCAAACCCCAAAGTGGACAGAAACCAATGGAATGGGCCAGTGTAGGAAGAATGACGCAAAGCTAAGTTTAATTTATGGAAGACGTTTCTGAGGGAAAGATGGTATGGGAAGATTCTAGAATCTTTGCGAGGAGGGAAGAGTTCCTAGGAAAAGAAGCAAATCCTGAAGCTGTCAGTGGTGTGTGCTGCCACCTGGAGACTTGGAGAGTCCAGGGCCCCCAGAGCCTAGTAGAGGAGACTGGAGTGACGCTGCACTGGCAACAGTGATAGTCAGTGGTTGGCTTGGTCCCTACAAACGGAATCTCTGTAAGTCATTTACTATAAAGTGTCCGATCTCTCACTAAAAATGTCTCATAATAGGGACAGACATAGTGATTGAGACTTGACTATCCTTTGCTCAACATCTCTTAAAATATTTTTAATTGCTTATTTTGTGAGTGTGTGTGTGTGTGTGTGTGTGTGTGTGTGTGTATGATGTGTATACATGTTCTATATGTGAGGGTGCATGCATGCCACGCCAAATGTGCAGAAGTCAAAGAACAACCTTAGGTGTCTAGTTTCATCTTCTAACTTGTTTTTGAGGTGGAGTCTCTTTTGTTGTTTGCCATTGTGCTAGGTACACTAGGTTAGTTGGCCCACCCAGCTTCAGGGCTATAACCCTGTCTTGGCATCCCATCTAGCTTTGGGGGTACTAGGCCAGTACAAGCCACCACATTCAGCCTTTATCTGGGTTCTGGGCATCTGAAATCAGATACTCAACTTGAAGAGTGGTAATTTTACCCACTGAGCCATCATCATAGCCCCTGCTCAGCTATAGTTTAATAGTCTAATGGTAAGCACATTTTTTGTTAGAAGATTTTACATTTTATTCAGGACAAAAATAGATCGATGAGGCCAGTGATATGTCTAAGTGGGTAAAGGCACTTGCCACCAAGTCCTAAAATCTCAATTCAATCCCTGAGATCTGTTAGGTCCAAATCAGGCCCTCAATAGCAGTCCTGGTGACAGTGTCCTAAACAGGAGGATTTTGGCCATGTAAACAGAAGTATTGTTATTGGGTAAACAGAGCCTAAAATGGACTTCCATTTATCAGGAGCCTCTCTTAGTTCACCTTCAAAGGTCACCTACTTCAGTCAGGGCTATCTAGTTCCAGTCAATCTGAATAAACTATCTCAGTTCAAATACCCTACCCTGATGACTGCCACATAAAATCTGCTTGCTTTTCCTCCATTTTGCTTTTCTCTGATCCCCAAGAGGGAGCCTGGCAAATAAACCTTTCTTTCTACCCATAGAGTGGTACAGTTCAGTGGTTTCACTGCATCTTTGCTCATAAGACCTGTGTGATAGAGGAGAGAACAGACTCCCACAAGTTGTCCTCTGACTTGATGTGTACTGTGGCACATGTCTGTCTGTCTGTCTGTCTGTCTGTCTGTCTGTCTCTCTCTCTCTCTCTCTCTCTCTCTCTCTCACACACACACACACACACACACACACACACACACACACACTAAGCATAATGTTTAAAAAGAGGTTGAAAGTGCTGAATGTTCACCTCTCTTTAGCAGTCTCTAGAAAGAAACAGAACATGGAGTGAAGAAAAGACAGAGAAGAATGGCTCAAGAAGAAACATGGATGAGCAACAGCTACCCAGCAGCTGTTCTGAAAGCTTTCAGTGGGACCAGATGAGTGGTAGTAAATCCAGGAAGGTGTTTCAGATGGGAACTATGGAAGGAGCATCCATCCGCATTCAGAGTGAGTTCAACATGTACCATCTCAAAGACTACTGGCCCCCCGCCCCATGCATGAATAAGGCAGTACATACTCTGG
Organism: Cricetulus griseus; assembly: GCF_003668045.3. Taxonomy (NCBI): domain Eukaryota; kingdom Metazoa; phylum Chordata; class Mammalia; order Rodentia; family Cricetidae; genus Cricetulus; species Cricetulus griseus. The sequence goes on along the minus strand of NC_048596.1, from coordinate 23,807,895 downwards.
GGGATGTCCTCAGCTCGGTAGATCTTCAGCAAGAAGGTTACCCACCGGAGGGCTATGCCAGCTGGAAGTAACAAGTTGCTCTCCACATCATCACTGTCATTATCACGATCTCGTTTCTCGGACTATCAGAGTCACATGGTTAAAATCACACATAGAAAGGAAGAATTTCCAACAGAACCAAGATATTGATGCCCAGAACTGCTTCCAATATGATCTCTAAGGTCTGGAGCATAAAGGTTCACCCATTGATTTTCCTTCAGCCTCAAAACCTCTACAAATCAATGTTTCTGCATCCTTCTGTCGTCTCATGAGCACCCATGTTAAGGCTGTGTGTGGATTCCTGTATTCTGGCTTCTCTCTAGCCCATTCCTGTTCCTAGCTTGCTGTACAATTCTCAGAGCTATCACTAACCCTTCGGGTAGAAGGAAGTGATGAGGTAAGAAATCCTTGCACAGAAGATGAATTCAAGTTTTTCTAATCATGCAAGGAAGTTATTACACACAAACACACACACACACACACACACCTTGAATTAAATACTTATATCTGGATGTTGTGATGCACACTTGTAATTCCAGCACATAGCAGGTGGTGTCAGGAAGACCAGAAGTTCAAAGTTAATCTTAGCTACATAGCCAGGTCTGGGACAGCTTGGGCTACATGAGGCTGTGCATGACCCAGCACCCCTGCCCCCACTAAAAGAAAGACTCACAAATGCTAGGAAGCACCAAGAAGGAATCTGAGCTACACTGACAGTCAGTGAGCAGAAAAGGATAGCTTCTTGGAATCAGAGGTGAGGTGAGTCTGGAGTCTGAGCTCTGTTTCACAGCCTAATTCCTTTTTAATAACAAAAGGTAGAGGGTGATTGACTTACAGGGGGTTCATCTCCTGTTCCCAGGACAAACATGCTGACTTTCATGTAACCTTTTGCACCTGAGCTGGCATCTTCTGGGTCATTGAGAAGAAGCCATTTCCTCATGATAGCATGGCCTAAAATAAAAGAATAAAAGGACAGGGACATTGGAAAGATGTGGTGGCAGGTCTGTGGTTTCATCCGATTCCCCAATCAAGTCCACATATCAACATGTCATATTCATGCCCTGCTCACACCTTAGCCCCACCCTCCTATCCTGGTGTGACTCAAGCAAGACTCTCCAAGCTATGTAACAGTGTCACTATTTGATCTAAATAAGATTACGAGATCATCACAAAACAAAGACATTACCTATTTGTGAGTATCACAATAAAAAATTAGACATCTTTATTAACCCGCTATTCCTTATTCTCATTCATCTCCTCCCTACCACAGAAGCTGAGTGTTTTTACTCCTGGGTGGGGGTGGGACATGCCTCTATGGAAGAGCTCTTTCCTCTTTTCAGCTCTATGAGGACCTGAACTTGATCCCCACCACTGAAAAGACCTCTGAGATTTTCTTTATTATGTATACGGTGTTCTGACTGGCTGCAGGCAGAAGAGGGCACCAGATCTCATTACAGATAGTTGTGAGCCACCATGTGGTTGCTGGGAATTGAACTCAGAACCTCTGGAAGAACAGCTAGGTGCTCTTAACCTCTGAGCCGTCTCTCCAGCACCCTCTGAGATTTTCTTAAGCTCTAGAATTTTCTTCAGAATCAGAAGGAATTGAGACTTCAAGTTTATAGGGAGGACATTACTTACCAGGTTCATCATACACAAATCCAACATCAATCTGGGGGAAAGTTAAAAATCAGTATTTCAATGTAAAGAAAACAGCATTATATTTGGATACAATGTCCTTGCTCTTAAATGCCCAAGATCTAAATTCCCACTCAGTATCAGCACTGTGCCTAATGTAGAAGACTCTTAATGAATCATTGCTGAATGAATGAGCTAGACTTAGGGTTGGAAGAGACCATGAAAGCAGGGTGACCCACATGTCCCAGTTTACCCGAGACTTTCTTGGCTTCAGCATTGAAAGTGCCAGAGAAACTGGGCCTATTAATCACCCTGCAGGACATCGCCTGGCCCTGTCTCCTGTCCAATCTTCCTTCTCCAGTCAGTCCTAATGTGAACACTACTCTCATCTCTGATTGGACAGCTCCACGATGTCTTTCGACATCTTCATAGTGATGATTCCATCTTAGGATCAGGGTGGTTAAGAGATTTCACCCAGGTGACAGGCAGGTAGGGGTATGACCAGAGGTCTATCTGACCCAGGTCATCCTAGGAGCATTCAGTAACTGGAGGTAGCTCATCCTCTGAGAACTTCCTGAAAAAAAATGTAGCATCTCTTGCCAATTTCACTTTCCTCTCTCATTTCAGACTTACAACTGGCTTTGCAGACAGAGCTCTGGGGCCACTGGCGAGTACAGCTAGTTGAGAGACTTTTTGCCAACACCAAGCACACCCTTTGTAGCAATAGCTTTGTTTCCATCCACAGATAGAAGTTGGCGAGGACTCTCAGTGACACACCAAGGTACCATGCTTATGATGAATTACATAACTATTAGTGACATACTTTGAAGGTAGACAAGACCCATGAAGTCTTCCATAAAAAACATGGTGTCTGCCCTTTCCCTAGAACCCTAAGATGTCACCAAGATGTGTGCCCTGAGGCTCGGCTGTGAGTCATATTCCCTGTTATGAGTTTTCATCTTTATGTAATTGAAATGAGTAAGCTATCACCACTCACCTTAAATTCCCCCATCAGACAGTCTGCTCTCAAGGAATGGGAATTATAGACCTGGAAGACAGGAAAGGGGTAAGCCGATGGCCTTTGTCCAGAGGTCAGTGAGCAATGTCCGCCTGCCTCAGGCCCTTACCCGGATGCTGATGATCTCATCCATGAGTTCGGAAGGTGTGATATGCACATTGTAGAAAAATAACTGTCAAACAACACAGAACACGTGTGAATATTAGCCAGTGACTCAGGTCCAGGTCAGAAATCAATGGAAGCTATCAGATGGCGTCAAGCCCACATGGCTCTCCTCTCTGTGTTTAACACTAGAGCCCTGTACTATACTTTCTAGCTCTGTGTTTCCCTCCTCTCTGCACAGGGTGGAATTGGCAGGAGGAGGGGATGTACAAACAGGACAGACTGGATGAGCAGGGCTATGGATTTTCCACCCACTCACCTCGTCAAAAAATGGATTGTTCCCTCTCTTGATTCTTGTTCGGTGTGTCTGACCACAGATGTGGACTTTCACCACGGGCCTTATGTTGTTGCCACATAACTGCCGGCCTTCAATCACACGGACACGGATCTGCAAGCACAAAGCAGTGTTGTTACCAAATCTTCCCAGTTGTATGGTGCAAAGTAATCCTCAGCTGTCCCCTTAGCTCTCTGGCTCAAAAGGATGGCTGAAACCAGGCAGGCAGTTTTTACGGTACTGAGACCCTCAGTCTGGAAGGGGCCATCTCTTGCTGTCTCCAACATGGGAACTGTGGCTGGGTTTCTCAACCCAGGTCAGCTGAGCAGGAGAAAGGGTTCAGAGTGAGCCTGAGAAAAGCAGGGCAGGCTGAGGTCCCAGCAATATATATAGCCCTTTGCCTGGTCTTCGGGTGTCTTTGTGATACACTCATGTCATGAGCCAAGAAGAATGCAACAGGTGCTGAAGCTGCTATTCTTTGCTAATCAGCTCCCTCCTACTTCCAAAGGGAAGGAAGATTCTGGTTACATCCCTCTGAACAGCTTGTCTTTAATGAAACCCTTCATGCCTGTAGGACATGGGACTCTCCTTTCTAGGTTCATGCTGTTATATCCTTCTTAGCAGATGAGCCCCTGACCATAGGCATGTCTATCATGACATCACAGAAACAGCTGGGTCATGGGCCATGGGATGACAGTAAATACACAGAACAGCAGAGCCCTTTCCCACCTGGAAATCCTGTGGCTTGTTGGACAGCATTCGCCGGCTGTTCTTTCCCTTGGCAATCCTCCGAGCAAGCTGAGCCTCTGACAGTGTACCAGCTGGCCCCTTGGGCCCAGGGCCCCTGACCACAACATCTGCCCTGTCTTCATCTCCCTGGTCTTCTTCCTCTTCTTCTGAAATATGGAAGGGTGCCCAGTTAGTGATGGTCCTTAGCCTGAAACTGTCTAGCACCCTGATTCCCTGGGCGTGTCCTGTTCCCAAGGTAGCAGGTGAACTTTTGGTGGCACGGAGTGACAAGCTGGGGCTCAGACATCACTGTTTTAAGAAAATGCATTCACAGTGTATGAGGACCTTTGGCCAGACTGCCTCCAAAGACACAAGAGAACATCAGAGAGCACAGGGAGAGAAGTATTGTGGCCTTGGATCAGCTGTGATGAGTAAGCTCTCATCTCAGGAGCCAGCTTGCTAGAGAGATAGGGAAATATCATGGGGATCCAAACTTGTACATACCTTTCAAGCCCCTGCCCCTAACCTCCACCCCACCCTCACCCCACTTCCCACTGCAGGTCCTCCTCTAAAGACTGATCCAGGAGCCACATTGGAATCCCTTCTGCTCATCTTCTTAATTCATGATCGCCATGATCACCAAGATTGCCCTCATGGCAGATAAAACCTTCCCTTTTCTTACCAAGCAACCACAGTGGTCATGTCCTTCCCTTGTCTTTCTGTTTGCTCCTTCAAAACTCATCTGTATCCGCCTTTACCTCCCAGCCACTTCACAGATTCAAGGGAGAAAGATTTCCCCACTTAGCAGATTAATGTCCCCACCCTCTGATGTCTCTTAGGTCCTACTCCACAAATGTCCCCTAACTCTTAAGTATCCCCAGGGGCTCCTTCTCACTGTCACCTTCCTCCTGCCTTCAACTCCACGCACACTTTTCTTTTCCTAAAAAAACCAGAAATCAACTCTGCCTGCCTCCTCTTCCCTCTCTTTCATTCACTAAGTCTTTGAAACTTGTTGACAGACTTTAGCTTTTCATTTCTTAACAGACAAAGAGGGGTGGTAAGATGGCTCACTCGGCAAAGGGAGCCTGAGATAGACAAACCTTTTAGCTCATTAGCTAACCAGCCTAGCTGATTCGGTGAGCCTCAGGTTCAATTCGAGACTCCCATCCCAAAGGATAAGGTGGAAAGCAATTGAGGAAGTCATCAGACATTGACCTCTACACACACACATGACAAAACTTCAGACTCCTGGTTCTCTATAGAACAGACTCTGTGAAAGCCTAGAAGATGAAAACCAGCAGCATTAGTTTAATCTACCTTTGGATCCTGAACCTCTCCCTTCAGGGCTGGACAACAGTAACTGTTCCATGAAGGATGAGGGAACCCTAAGGCCTTGCTGAACACACCCTCTGCCCAGGATGTTTCCCTTCCAACATGCTAGTGCCTAGGCTGGCATGGTACACTAATGAGACCCAGGCATGGATGTGACCCATAGCCACAAACAATGACTGACTGTCATGACCACAAAGCCCAATGCCAAGCTAGGAACTGCTGACTGAATGGGCGTAGCCTCTTCCCAGTGCTGTCGTAACAAACATCTACAGACTGGATGGCTTAGAGCAATGTTCTCTGGCAGCTCCAGACTCTGGATGAGAAATCTCAGGTGTTGGCAGCCGCATACTCCACATGAAGCCTCTGAGAAAGAGTCCTCCTGCCTCTTCCCACACAGTAGCTCCTAGTGGTTCTTAGCAACCATGCCTCACTCCAATCACTGCCTGTGGTCATGAGACCTACTCCCTGCATGTCTGAGTGCCCTTACTTCATCTCCTAAGGACACCAGTCATGGGATGTAGAGTTTGCCGTAATCCAGGACAGCCTCATCTTTACCAACCACATACACATACTATTTCCAAATAATGGGTTCTGAAGTTTCACATACACATGACTTTCCAGGGGACATTACTCAACCCACCAGAGAAGGCATCTCTTGATCCTTCCCAGTTTGTTTAACTACTTCTCTACACGGCAGCCCCAGTCCACACCGCCCACACCACCTTCCTGTCTGGTACTCCCTCCATTCCTTTGGTAGTCTCTTAGGCGTTGGAGCCTGTGATCTAACATTGTGGTTGCCCTGCAGCCTTCTGCTTCTCTCATGCATCATATCCATATGCTTGTTCAACTCTACTTCTCCCTCTGCACCTAGACAGCTCAACCCGGCTGAGAAGGGCTCACACTGTCTCCACTGGTCTCACAAACCTTAAGTGGACATTTGGGGTTGCCTGGTCTTCTCCATCATCGCTAAGACAAAGATTTCTTGGATCTTGACCTGAGAGGGCTACTATAAGCCACCAAGGTCAAATCAGTTCATCTTTCCCAACTCCTACCTTGTGCATTGCTGAGAATATGCCCAGGATAATGCACAAGCTAGGCAAACATTCCACTCCACGCTACTCTCCCAGCCTCCAACACCCAGCAGTTAGTTTTACCTGGGAAGCTTCATTCTCTGGTAATGATCCTACTTATTTTATTGAGAGAACAAAGCCCAGATGCAAATGCTTCTATTTTCTCAACTACAAATCAACCATCCTACTAACATGTATGCTCTCTCCTAAAAAAACTATGATTCCCAGCTTCAGACCAACTACACATTTAGACAGATCTTATCTCCTCTTGCTATTTAACATTGGCTTCAACTACATAGTGGATTCCAGGCCAGCCTGGGCTACAGTGGGACCCTGCCTTAAAACAACAACAAATAGAACTTACTAGTTAAAGACCCTATGTGTCATTTAATCCAGTCTCCTGATTGTGCAAGGAATTAGAGGATCAGAGAGAGTGATTCACCTGAGAATGCACCAATGTTCAGAGTCAGGTCTGCTGACTCATTGCAGCTCAGAGTCCTTGTGTCCCTGGTACAAATGCCACCCTGCTTCCTAATAATGACAGTGTTACTTGGTCAATTCTCACCAGCTTTGATCACCCATCCCCTTACCAAGTACCGGGAGCTCTTTGCATGCATCATGCACAGGTATCAGTAACTGTTTTTCTGAAGTAGATAAAATTTGTTCATGAAAGGATAGAATTTTAAAACACTGGAGTCAGGCTATGAATGAAGTTTTGCTTTTCTTTAGTTGGGCAAAATATATATTAACAGATGGTTCTTTAAAAATAGACGTGCGGTTTTAAAAATAGTTCTTTCTGGCAACAGAAATGTACACTCCAGTCAAGCTGAACAAGTTGCCATGGTAACGAGTTTCCAGGCTGCCAAGTCTATATAGACTGGCTCAGCCCATCTTTCTGTTAGAGGGTCAGCCTCCAAGGCAGTTAGTGAACATCTTTGATACAACACATTGTCAATCAACCATCAATGTCCCAAACTCTGAGTCTCTGTTGTTATGACATAGGGCTCACCACAGCATTCCTTCAAAGGGAACTCCTGCGGGTTCTATTCTTTGGTCAATGATCATTAAGGTTTCTCATTTCGGTGTAGCAGTCAGTGTGTGAGGAGATGGCTTTAACAGCACTCACCACTGTCAATAGCTGCTGGCAGATGTTTCTCAGGAGATTTTTTTTTTTCACTTCCTGTGTCTTCTGAGATCTTTTTTGTGATGCTTGCGTTTTGATAAGCAGATGTTTCTTTTGTATTCAAAAAAGATATCAAGCTAACATTCACAAAAATTTGAAATTATCTATAAAGTTAAGGGGAGCAAAGGGTGATGATTCTATCCCAGATGTCCTGCATATGCCATTAAGGTGTGCAACAGTAAGACCGATTGTTGGTTGTGGTCTTATCTTCCATAATTAGTTTTCTTCCCCTACTCTTTTCCATCCTTCTGTCTTCCTTCCCTTTTTTGTACATCCTCATTTTCAGCCTGAGCTTGAAGCCAGCATTCTGAATGTCACCCCTGACCCAGCCTTGGTGAGGAATCATTTTACATGAAAAAGAATACTTTCAGATTGATGGATCTTATTCTTTTTTATATATATAAATCAAGAAAGTTTGCCTTGTCATGTTATACTGACATTGTCCCCTGACACAGCCCGCTCTTTTGCAGTATAGGGCATAGTGATAGTCTTTAAAACGCCAGTCCAAGGAACCCAGGTGCTGATTCATCTCCACCACAAGCCAGCATATCAGGACTGTGGGACCCTCTGGAGGAGACCTGGCACATGCTTGCCCAGTGCCTGCCATTGAGCTGCACAGAGGCAGCCTCTTGGGCCTGGGCAGATTCTCCAGTCCACAGTGGTACCAGGATACCAGGCTTTCACAGGTGACATCATGCCAAGCATTGGGAAACAGTCTTGGTAAAGGGAGCCCTGGAGGGGGGGGAATGGGGGAAGTTTTCATCCCTGTGAGAGTCGCTCATTCTAAGGAAGCAGAGACTCACTCTGGGGAAATCATATTGTGCACATAGTAGTTTAGCCTCTTATGACCAATCTAAAGAGACAAAATCTCCCTCTACCTTAGGTAGTTTAATAAACTGCTTGTTCTGAAAACCTTTCGGTTTCACTGGGACAAAACTCATTTTTAGCATCACTGTCATCCCACAGAAACCATCAAGGAAAGTCAAACTCAACTTCCTGAAAGACAGGCTTGTCTTATAGATCTTCCCTCTACCTGAGGCTTAAAGCCCTGTCAGAGGCCCTAGGCTGGCCCTGTCTGGAGTGACATCTGATGACAAAATGACCCAGGAGGACAAGTGGCTTGTGCTGAAGGAAACAATCCACTAGAGGAAGGACGGGGTGTTTGGGGGAGGAAAGAGGATTCAGGATTCAGAGAAAAGAAAAAGTCCAAGGGCGGGTGTCTGAGAACACATCCCGGCAATCACACCTTTGGGAGCTGTGACGCATGGAGGAGGGCAGAAAAGCCTCTCTCGAATCTCACAACCTGGGATTCAGTGGAAATCACAAAACTGAAGCAGCTTCACAATGATTCTGCAGTCTGTGTGTACCGGATGAGTGCTGAGAGAGCGTTCGCCACGGGAGCTGTTCCAGCATCCCCTCTACTGGAAGGGCATTTTGTAAAGAATTGCACCTGTCTAGTGGGCAAGGTGATATGGGCACTATAAAGGCAGTTTCTTTAGAGACTCTGTGTGCTTTAGCTGATTCTCCTTGGGTCACCAAGAAGGTCAACTTACCACCCATGCCTGACACACTGGTCCCGCTTGGGTCATTCGGATGTGGAGCTGAAGGTGGGTTATAGCCGATCACCAGGTCAATGGTGGCCTGAATAGAAAGAATCCATTGCACTGAGAATCAAGGCAGGGAAAAGAATATTACAGACTCAATATGAACAGTTCAGTGGGGGTAGGAGTCTTGGAAGGGCTGGGCAAGAAGTGAGACTGGCAAAGTAGGGAGGGTGATATCCCATTGGACTATTATTATCTTCCCTCAGATGAGCCAGGGCAGAGTGAAAAAGAAGCTGCTTTGTCACACAAGCTGTAACAAGCATGTGTGAACTTGTAGCAGCTTCTGCCCTGCAGAGGAGATGACCTCTGCTCATAGAATTACCAACAGAGATGCTCGTTTGCAATGATTACTTCATCTGCTGCTCATGAATACTAATTGCTGAGATTTTTTTTTATATTTCTCTCCAGGAAAGAATTTTAAGTAACTAGCCAGAAGGTACATAATAGCATAATCTTAAGACAGGACAGAAAGGGAAACCAAGCCTGATTGTAGAAAAGACAAATGCACAAATCATAAAGTTAAACATAATTGTCATCCCTATTGTTTTAACTGTGATCCCAAGATACCTAGGAATCAAACAAAAAGTGCAACAAAGCAAAGTTTATGTCTTTATATTTCATGAACTTATAAGACTTTAAAAATGTTTGCTAGGAAAAAAATTTTTAATTGCCCCTTTCCCTTCAGTACCAGGGCCCCACAAATGCTAGGTAAGTGTTCTGCCCGTTAGATACATCCTCAACCTTGAAGCAGGGTTGCTAACTTTTACTTCACCAAACACATGCCCATTGACTACCACAGTCATTGCCTAAAAGAAAGGCAATTTAATACCCAAAGCAAGAAAGGACAAACCTTAAAATTAAGAAAGTCAGCCGGGCGGTGCATGCCTTTAATCCCAGCACTCTGGAGGCAGAGGCAGGAGGATCTCTGTGAGTTCGAGACCAGCCTGGTCTACAAGAGCTAGATCCAGGACAGCCTCCAAAGCCACACAGAGAAACCCTGTCTTGAAAATAAATAATATTAAGAAAGTCCTTTGCAAATGAGGATTCCCCACCCCCACCTCCTGCCCCCTACCTGCAACACACAATCAGATTAAAAGATAAAGTACAGGGGCTGGAGAGGTAGCTCAGTGGTTAAGAGCACCAACTGCTCTTGCAAAGGACCTGGGTTTGATTCCCAGCACCTGCATGAAGGCTCTATGCCTCCAGTCTCAGGTGATCTGACACCTTCTTTTGGCCTCTGTGCTTACTGTATGCACATGGTGTACAGACATACATACAAGCAAAATACACAAACACATAAATAAAAATAAAGGTTATAACATGTTTCAGTTTGAGGTCAGCCTGGTCTACAAAGTGAGTTCCAGGACAGCCAGAGGTGTTACTCAGAGAAACGCTGTCTTGAAAATCAACAACAACAAAACAAAACAAAAATTTAAAGAATAAGATTCTAATACTTAGGACTATTGACACTAAAAATGATTCATTATTTTTCTGAAGTCCAAATCTAAGTGAGCCTCTCTTCCTTCTTTTATGGCTTTACTATAACTAGTGACTCTCATGTATGCATGTATAGACACATGTGTCTGTATCTCTCCTGTTTTTTCTTGTCTGTTCATCAGCAAATGTTTCCTCATGGATCAGCACATTTGGTGCCTGAGACTGGCCTGGGAACACAGAAAGGATTAATCAATAGGCCTACCCACAATCCTATAGCAAGCCAGCAGTCACAAGAACAGCATCTATAGCTATTTATTCCATAGACCAAGGTTCAACAGGAAGGCTATATGCTAGCACCAAGGGGCTCAAACTTAACATGAGAAACTGTACTTTCAAAACCTAGCAGAGTCCATAGTGACTCATCCCTGATTGCTGCTTTACATGCCAAAGTTCCAGCTGTCTCAATATTCCTAGGGATGCTTAGGAATCTCAGTAAGGGTGACAGCATCCCAGGGGCAGTGTTCATCTCAGTCCCAACAGTTCTGCTGCTGCTTTGGACAGTCCATGAGTTCTCTTCTGCGCATTATAAAACACCAGCAATCTGTAAAACCCACAGTCATCTTGCCTTGGCATTGTTTCTCTCAGCCGGGCTTTGGGTGGTCAGATGGTGGAGGGCATTTTGGATGAATGTGCTATGATCAGAACCCTAACCTCTAGCGGAGTCTCTGGGTTTCTCTGTGTAACAGTCTAGGCTGTCCTGGAACTCGCTCTGTAGACCAGGCTGGCCTCGAACTCACAGAGATCTGCCTGCCTCTGCTGGGATTAAAGGCCTCAGAGATCAGTGCAGCCGCACGGCATCCTTTCCCCTGGATTCCCAGAGGCCTTGCCTATGATAGACTTACAGTGATGCCTCTAGGATAAAACTTTTGCCCAGGTTCATAGGCAAAGTAAGTTGGTTGGCAAATGAAGGGGTTAGAAGTCATGTGCTGAGCATAGTAGTGTTTGAAGACTTCTTAGTAGTCATATGGCATCTGAATCTGAGTTACTTGAGGAAAACACACTTGAAATCTCAAAAAAAAAAAAAACCCACAGGATCTCATTGTGTACCCCTAGCTGGCCTGGATTTCCCTGCATAGATCAGGCTGAAACACGCAGAGATCAGCCTGCCTCAGCCTTCTGATTGCTGGGGTTAAAGGTGTGCACCACCATACCAAGTTTTCAATTCTGGTTTTATGTCAACAATATGTAATTATATCGAGAGTCTAGGATCAGAAAATATTCGGCAACCAATGTGGTTGCAAAGACCATGATACTACCATCTTAACACAGAAGGTAACAAAAACCTTCTGTTTGTCTGATACCTTACCAAAGCTATACAAAGCTAAAGGCAACCATTCAAACACCAAGTGGATAGCATTAAACTATATGCAGAGGGGTCTAGCTTACCATATAGAATTCTTTTTTTTTTTAATTTTTTCAAGACAAGGTTTCTCTGTTTAACAGTTCTGGCTCTCCTAGAACTCTATAGACCAGGCTGGCCTTGAACTCACAGAGATCTGCCTGCCTCTGCCTCCTGAACGCTGGAATTAAAGGTGTGTGCCACCACTGGAATTCTTTCAAATCAAATCAAATCTCAAATTTGCTGGCTCTGTGACTGAAAATTGAGAAGGATAAGACCCATATCATTGACAAATGGATCTTATCATTGAAACCAGACTTCTAGTATTTTGGGTAGTGAGCTAATTACCAAGCAAGTCTTTCCCAAATAAAGTTTTACTTAGCCATCTTATTTTTTTTTCCACAAAAGCAGAGAGCTCACCCCAGTGTCTTGTCCCTTTTCATTTAGTAGGGAGATCTGTTTGTAGGGCAAGGATCTGTTCTGGTCCCCGATCAGGTCCTTCAGGGAGACAGTTGCTGTGCCAATTAATCTGCAGGGGAGACAAGAAAGCACACAGCAGGCTAAGTGGAGGCATGCATCCACAGACCCTTCAAACAACCAATGCCTTCATATCCATCCAACCTTGTAACTGCCCTGGCAGAAATGCAGATGTACTAAAGAGAGACATGTGCCCCTCCCTTTGGCTATCAGACTATTGAAACAATGGCCTCCAAGAAATGGAATTTCCTTAGGAGACTCATGCAAAGAGAAGGAAAAGGATAAAATATGGTAGCAGCCAGAAGAGGAACTTATGGGAGACTAGCAATGATAGGACTCTGATGGGTGGGACCACACCACTTACTCGGGACTACTTAGTTCTGTGTGCTTGTTGCTCCCTATTAAACATAAACTGCATAGTAGGACCCCAAAGATGGACTTTTCGGGGGACGGTTCTACCTCTTTTCTTGTTACTCTTCCCAGTGTGACTACACTGAATAAACTTCCTTTCTCTGCCTTTCGCTATTAGTTCTCTTTTTAATTGACTTCTTGAGGACAAGTAGCTGAGCTTAGCTTGTTAGGGACACCAGGGCCTAGGCTTTGACCCTAACATCTCATTAAAATCACCACAGAATGTGAATGTGGGCAGAGTACTTCACAGTGACCAGAATATGTGGTACTTCTCCATGACAAGGGGTCATGCAAGAGTCAAACTAATACTGTCCACACAATTCTGAGTATCATGCATGAGGAGGGACGAGGGAACAACTGAATACAGGCCCCCAGAGAGAGAGAGAGAGAGAGAGAGAGAGAGAGAGAGAGAGAGAGAGAGAGAGAGAGAGAGAAGAAAACCCTCAGTAGGCAAGGGAAGCAATCCTCTGTAACAGGACTTAAAAGGACCCAGGCATCGCCCACTAAACAATATTTCCCCATGTCAGCCTTCTCAAAGTGTTAAGTCTAGGCTGCCTGGGCTAGCCGGATGGGGCGAACTCACTAGCCCGTACCCTCTGTTGCAGCATCCAAATGAGGATGTACTCTCTGCTCTCTCTTCCTGGTCCCAGGAACCACTGCAGGTCTCTGTCATTCACTCTTCAGCGCCCTGTTGCACAAGGCTCATGGGCAGAAAAGTACACGGTGTGCCTGTCTCTAGCATATGCTCTCTGGGCACACTGGTTGCTTCTGTTTTGCTCAACCCATTGTCTGAAACATGGCAGGCATTTAAAAGGTCTTTGTGGAACGATGGAAAGAATGAGTAAGTCTATAGATACTGCAAATGAATATTTAAAAATTTTATATAATTAAGGCTGTTTTTTTCTTTCTTTTTGGTTTTTTGAGACAGGGTTTCTTGATGGCTTTGGAGGCTGTCCTGGAACTAAATCTTGTAGACCAGGCTGTTCTAGAACTCACAGAGATCTGCCTGCCTCTGTCTCCCAAGTGCTGGGACTAAAGGTGTGCACCACCAATGCCCAGCTAAGGCCTGTTTTTAAGGGATTTTTTTTTGTATATGTAGAACACACATCCACTGCGAGTTAATATTAAAATATTTAAAGGAAAAAGTAACCCATGGAAAACTGTCTGAAACTTGGAGGATGTAACCTGAAATGTGGGTGGAGGAAGGGACCAGAGAGGCACAGAGCCTGGATGCTTTCATTTCAATGTGCAGACTGCAAAGGGGGATAGAGAACTAGGAAGAATGATGTCGGTTACTTACAGCTCACCTATGTTTGCAATGACTCATGTTAATAGGAAGCAATGTTATAGAACAGAATATCACTAGCAATGAAATGGACAACTAAGCACTGAGCCCCAAGTGATGGAGATGGTGATTCTGGTGTTCGTGGTGCTATGCAGGGCTTTACATGGTGCTACACAAGCACCCGGCCACTGAGCTACATCTCCAGGCCAAAAGAGATTCATAGTTCTGTTCATTCTGTTTTCCTCTGGAGACAGGGTGTGTAGTTTGAATGAGATTGGTCCCTACAGGCACATATGTTAGAATACTTGGCCCCTGGCTGGTGGAACTGTTTGGGAAGGATTAAGAGTGAGGCCTTGTTGGAGGAGGTGTGTCACTGGGGCTGAGCTTTGAGGTTTCAGAAGACTTGCCATTTCTAGTGTGCACTGCTCTCTGCCTCTTGCTGTGGATCAAGATGTGGGCACTCAAGCAGTTCCTGTTGTCCTTTGCTCCACCATTGTCTAATCCCCTGAACTGTAAGCCCAATTAATGTGTTATTTTGTTAAGTTTCCTTGGTCATGGTGTTTTATCACAGCAATAGAAGCGTAACTAAGACACAGGGGCTTACTAAAGTAACTCAAGTTGTACTTGAACTCACTATAAACCTAGCCTGGTCACAAAGTCATATTCCTTCTACTTTTGCATCCTGAGTGCTGACATTACTGGCTTGTACCACTGTGTGTGTATGCACATGTATGTATGTACATATGTATGTACGATTATGTATATGTATGAATGTGTATATGTATATGTATATGCATATCAGGGTAAGCCAAGCATGGAAGTACACACTTATAATCTGATGACCCAGGGGACAGAGACAGGGGAATTAAGCGTCCAAGGCTAGTCTGGACTATATAGTAAGACCATGTCTCCAAAAACATCCCAACAACAGCACATGGTGGAGAGACTGGTTGATTATTTTCATGTTACCCTAGGTAAAGTGTATTCTTAGGTATAAGTCAAAAATTATAAAAATGTACTAGTTTCTTAAAAAAACAAAAACAAAAACAGGAAGTAGATTTGGAATACAGCTCTTGCCTGCCATACTCAAGGCTTTGGCTCAATCTCTTGCACCACCAGAAAAAAATAGGAAGTGAAGGCTGAAGTCAGTGTGGATATATCCTTTCTGAAGCCTTGGTGTTGGTGTAGACACATCATTTTTGGAGTGACACATGTGTATCCATGTTCTCAGACCTCAGACTGTATGATCTGTGGCTCTCCACATACCTCAGTGACTTCGGGGACTGAGCTGTTTCACTCTGGAAATAGTTGATTCTATTGCCCGAGACCAGAGCATCATGGGCAGTTTCACACAGTCTGCCTAGTAACCCGAGTATTTGCCTACGGTTTCTTGGAAGAGTGTATGTTCTGATACAGATCTGTATACACACATAACTCTCAGCATATGAGGACCACCGAAGGCTCTCATCTCTTCTGATAAAGCACATGACAGCCTCTAGCTAGCAACAGAAACACATTTGCCTCCAGAAGGATGAGTGAGCCGTTCACTTCTTGAAGGTCCACACAGCAGTCAGGTCTACCATACAATGCTGAGAACTGATGAGAACTTTATATGGTATCTTAATGAACCTTAGTGTATTAAAACAATTAGTATACCTGGAGCATTATTTTCTCCTTACTTGGGTTTGATTTCTCTAACATGATGAAGACAGAGATACACACCTCACTCCAACTCCACCATACAAAACAGTTAACCCACAGCACGAGATGAGGGCCCTAGTGTTTCCACCGAATTCCCTCAGCACCCACAGACACCTAAGGAAAGTTTTGATTCCTGATTTTTAAATATGGCAATCAGTCATGGGATGGGTTAATTGATATTTAAAGAATAATGAAATGGGAAAATAGGGGTTTGCAGTCAGTAAAATGTTTGCTGCAAATACACAAGGACCTGAGTTTAGTCTCTGCACTCATGTGAAAAGTTTTGTGTCAAGGTACACAGTTGAAATCCCACTCTTGGGAAGGTGGAGATGGGGGGGGCGGCTGTCGGCCCCTGGGGCTTGCTGCCCGTACAGCCTAGACTAATCAGGTAGCCTAGGTGTTAGTGAGAGAGAGAATTTATCTCAAAAACAATGTAGCTGGCTCCTGGGGAGTGACACCCAAGGTTAACTTTTGACCTCCTCTCATGTGTCCATCTGTACACATGATCACTCACACATACACAAAAACTAAAATTACAACCTTAAAAATTTAAGAAGATCAATATATTAATAATAGCATGCTTAAAAGTTACCTCGGAGGGTTGGGGAACTGACTCAATGTTTAAGAGTGCTTGCCGGTTGTGCAAGCCTGGTAACCTGAATTTGATCCTCAAGACACATGTTAAAAGGCAGATGCTGTAGCCCACACCTGTAATTCCAGCACTTCTGCCTGGTGGTGGGAGGCATGGACAGAAGCTTGGGGGTCAGCTAGCCTGAGGTACATGCACAGAAGCTTGGGGGTCAGCTAGCCTGAGGTACATGGACAGAAGCTTGCGGGTCAGCTAGCCTGAGGTACATGCACAGAAGCTTGGGGGTCAGCTAGCCTGAGGTACATGGACAGAAGCTTGGGGGTTAGCTAGCCTGAGGTACATGCACAGAAGCTTGGGGGTCAGCTAGCCTGAGGTACATGGAGATGCAACAAAAAAAAACGAGACCTTCCCTCAATGAGATGAAAAGTGAGAACTGACTCTCAAAGGTTGTCCTGACTTTCACTATGCTCATTGGCATGTGCACCCCCCACACATCACAGGCACTCACACACACACACACACACACACACACACACACACACACACACACCTCTACACATATCACAGGTAATAACTCCACACACATCACTGGCACTCACATCATAGGCACTCACACACACACACACAGAGAGAGAGACACACACACACACACAGAGACACACATAACAGGCACACACACACACACACACACACACACACACACACGCACACACCACAACCACTCACACCATCTACTGAAACACACACCCAACAGGCACACACACTATAAATACAGGCAATAACACCCTACAGGTAATAACACCACACACACACACACACACACACACACACACACACACACACACACTACAGGCACTCATACTATATATATACAGATCACAGACATTCATACCATACACTCACACACACTCACACCATACACACACACCATAAGCACTCACACAACACACACTCATATACACACACATATCCCACACAGGCACTCACACCATAAACCCACCCCCACAGGCACTCATACTACACACACACACACACACACACACTACAGGCACTCACACCACACACAGACACACACAGACACACACACACACACACACACACACACACACACTACAGGCACTCACACCACATACAGACACACACACAGACACAGACACACACACACACACACACACACACACACACACACACACACCACAGGCACTCACACACACAAAAAGTAAAATGAGTTCTCTCCCTTCTTTTAAGGAAAATCTGTCTGGCTTTGTCTAAACATGCTGTTTGCCAGGCAAGATGGGGAAACAAACGTTATCCTTCACAGTCCATGATTCATGGTGCAGTTCTATGATTAAGAAAATTACATCACACACTTGAGCATGTACTGGTTTGTTTTTGGTAAAGCCAGGTAGGGCCAGAATAACCTGAACCTCTTATCAGCAGTAAATAAATCTGAGGACAGGACAGGGTGCCATGCCCAGGCCATGAGGAAAAAGACCACAGGTAAAAGGCCTGATTCGGGGTTGGGCCAGCATCCTAGACCTTAACACTAATGACATTTGAACTTGACAACATTCGTGTTGTGGGGGGCTGCCATGCACTTCATCAGACATGCAGCAGAGCCTCTGACCGCCTCCCACTCGATGCCCAGGACAGTCCCTTGAGCTGTGATCACCAGATACATTACCTGGTGTCCTGGAGGACAGCATTGTTCTCACCTAGGTAGAGAACAATTGCTATTGTAGCCCCAAGTGTTGTGTTCCAGCTCTCTCTGGGGCCTTGCCTTAGTCCTTCCATTTTCTTTTTAAGCACTGTATTATTGGCAAACAGATGGACAGAAGTGAATGACTTCACAGGCCAGGCTTACACACATGATGTGTCCTATACAGGTCTGTCTAAACTTTTACTACTTTCCTACATTTTGATGTTATGTGTGTGTGTTTAAAATCTCCTAGAATTTCTTTGGAAACCTCATAATGAAAGGCAGGGTTTCTGCCTTTGGAATTATTGCTCTGTAATTTCACAGGTCAAAAGCAATCCACACATAGTGTAGGGGCAAAGATGAAGTCAGAACAGAACCATAAGAGACACTGAAGGTACACAATACCGTAGCAGACAGTGCACTTGTGGCTAACTGGAAAGAAGAGGCTGGAGTACACACGAAGCCCACCTGTTAATCTTTTTATGCTGCTCAGTGGTTCATAACCTGTTCTGACTCAGCCTGCTGGGTTTCCTTCTCCAGGAGAGGGCAGTATCAGATGACCGGGCAGGAATGGAGAAAAGCAGAGTAGCCAATTATAGACGCTGACCTCAATCCCTTCTTTTAAAAAGCTTGAGTTCCATTTCCTAAGATTTACTTTCTTGTCATACAATTCTGATTATTTTATTGTGGGAGGGGCATGTAAAAGAGAACGTGTGTGTGAAACTATGTGTAACAAGTGGGTTATGGTAAAGGCCTGGAACGATAATCTCAAACATATTTTCACAGTGAGACTGAGTTTGAGGAAAGATGTAAACAGATGCAGCCCCCAGCACCTTAGATCAAACTGAAGGAAGACTGCCTGCAGCCAGTCCTGCAGCACCTCACGGGACAGCCAGCCAGGCCTGTTTTCTGGGCAGTTGCCTGGATACAGAAAACTGTGAGAACATGGGGAATGATAGCTTGGCCTCCTACACAAGGGACAGGAACAGTTCACTCTGACCATAAGCTTATTTCCTTTAAAAGAGGAGACACTGAGCCAAGGACCTCTTTTCCTCCCTATTACGAATGTGATGCTGTAACTAAGCCAAGATGATATGCCGTGCCAATGTGGACGCCTTGCCTGACTGTCCCCAAGGCTCTAACAGATGGGCCACAGCCCCAAAAGGAAACTACAATGAAAGAGATGCCAGGGCCTTGGCTCTGCAGCTCTTTGGGGAACTCACAAGCTCCAGGTGCATCTGACAATGAAGCAAACTCAGTCGCCACCCCTTCAGTCTGACTGTGGTAGAGCTCAGAGCCAGGCCTCTATGCATGGCGTGGTCCTAATTCTAAGCCATGGGAATGACCTAACAACTAGATGTTATACCTGGGGGCAGGGGGAGTTGAAAGCCAACCCAGTTACTAGTCAGCTTAGTTACCGTGGTGTCAGTTAAGAACCTGTGTTCCTCTGGAACATGCAATTGGTTTAAAAAAGAGGAATGGAAATGTTCTCCCCACAGGCTGGGCCCACATTTATAGCCACATGCCTCTGTGGTGAGTAAGAACTCTGCTGGCTGAGGGCCTCAGCAGGGGGCGTGGGGGGAGCTCACATACACAGCACACCCGGTCCCTTCTCTGTGTAGCCCAGACACAGCCCATGGGGATTGCTGGAAATTCCTTCACATGTACTCACTGCCGCTGCCTCTGGGGACTGTAAACAGCCAGAGGACTGCCATCCTCAGGGAAGAATCGTAGCCTGCAACTGGGCCGGGGACAAAAAAAGAGTTTCCAAGCTGTTCCCAAATCTCCTGTGGAAGATCTGAAGAGACCACGCTATCCCAGTTTTTGAAGGCCTGGGCTCTGGCTGCCTGAGTTTGTCATTTTGGCTGGGCCTGCACGGCTTTGTATTACTTCCCCACACTGCTCCCTCCTCTGGGCCTGTGTCCACCAAGTTCCTCCTGGGTACTGAAAATAAGGGAGGGAACAATCAACCCCTTCACCCCCCTTAAGAGAAACCAGACTGACAGGAGAAGCAGGGAAGCAGAAAAATGTTCCTTGTACAGCCTTCTCCTAGGCAGAGTGTGGGCTTCCTCCTCAGGTTCAGATCTGCAAGGGACCCCACTGAGATTAACAGGTCCACCTCTCTGGATATCAGATTGACTGCCTTTAGTAACTATCAGGCTCTTTCTCTCCCACGTGACTGTGACATGGGGATCACCCTGGCCTGCCTTCCGTGATAATCCTCTTAGGTTTGCCAGAATTCCCCTATCCCTCATGTTTCCGCTTAGAAATTTTCCGTCCACTGACTCCTCCCTACCACTTGACTGTGCTGTGTAGGGACTTGAACTCCCTCTGTCCTCTACTGCAGTCCATCCATCCTGTACCTGTGGTGACGGCCCTGGGTATTCTTCCTCAACAAGTGGCACAGAACAGTTTCCTCTTGGACATGGGCACGACAGCAGAGTCCCTTTTTAAGGTAAAAGCTGCTCAAAGGACACTCCCTCAGTTCTCAGATTCACTTGTGCCAGAAGGGCCCACCCGCACTGGTCTCTGATTCTCGCCCCAACTGTCCCTCAAAGTGTACTCTCAAAGCTCCCAGATGCATCACCATCATCATCACCATCATCATTATCATCATTAGCAGCAGCAGCAGGTCCCTGCAGATTCTCAGAGCCTGGAGTTGGATTATTTCTTAAGGTAGTTCTTTTCCTTTTCTTTTATTTTTATTTTATGTGTTTGAGTGTTTTTGCTACATGCATGTTAGTACACTGCATGCATTCTTATTGACCATGGGGACCAGAAGAGGGCACTTGGTCCTCTAGAGCTGGAGTTGCAGATGGCTGTGACCCGCTATGTGGATGTTGGGAACTGAACCCCAGTCCTCTACAAAAGCAAGCGCTCTTAACCATTAACCTCTCCAGAACCCCGAAGTGATTCTTACACCCATGGTCTTATGCCAGGAACTCTCCTGGGGCCTGGAGGAGGCGACTGGCAAAGCAGAATCAGGAAGTGTTTAAAAGCCACTCAGCTGAGATATGTGTATAGAAATCCAACTATTTCCCAGAATAAACTGTAGTCAACAGAACTCCATCAGTATCTAGGCACCCTTCCCATGGTCTTCCCTTCTTGCTCCAGACCAGGATTCTTAGACAGTCCTGAGGCTTTCTTCTTGGCCATTCAAAGACAGTGTGGACTTAAACAACACAAAACAAACGCAGACATAGTGATCCTCCACAATGTTTCCAAACCTGATGTAAGCAGGTCTTTTCTGCACTCTCTACAAACACCACACCCTCAATGTTATTTCTTATAAATGACTATAACCAGGCAGGTGAGATGGCTCACCAGGTAAAGGCTGCTACCTTCAAATATGATGCCTGAATTTGATCCTTGGTATCCACCCATATGGTAGAAAAGCACTAGTCTGACTTCATCAATATGCGCTATGGTACGTGTACACACACACACGTACACACACACACACACACACACACACACACACACACACACACACACACGCACATCCTAAATAAATATAATTGTGATTAATGACTGTACCCTGATACCTTTCTCTTTCTATCTGACCAATTACAGTCTCAGTCTTAAGGGTTTCAATCTATGCTTGCCTTCTGCAGTAAGTCAGTGGAGTTCCCAAATTCTCAATGTCTGAGTCCCTAGACATTATTAGATCAGTTTTTAATAATTCATAAACACATCCCTTCATCCATTCATATGTGGATATGGAAGGTAAGGGGACAGCACAGTATAGTGATTATGAAGACAGAAACTTAACTAATTTGGACTCAACTTTGTACTACTGCGTATATATAGACTAACTTCCCAGAGCTCCAGATTCTATATCTATAAATGGGGATGAAAGATCTTATCTAATGGTTCGAGATAAAAGAATAACATCAAAGTCAGGCAGTGGTGGTGCACACCTTTAATCCCAGCACTCAGAAGGCACAGGCAGGTGGATGTCTGAGTTTCAGGCCAGCCTGGTCTACAGAGTGAGTTCTAGGACAGGACAGCAAAGGCTACACAAAGAGACCCTGTCTCAAAACAAAACAAAACAAAACAAAACAAAACATGTCAAGTACTTAAAATCAGATTTATTTATCTATTTCAGATACCGCTCTCGAAAAGGAAGCTAAGAAAAGCACAGGTGGATACTTAGAGGAACCTCTGACCCAGACCCATGTCCCACCCAAATCCTAAAAGACATGGGGCAGAACAGGTGGGCATGAAGGAACATATAAGATCTCTTAGAAAATGCTGGGTATAGTAGCCCCTGCTTATAATCCTAGCACTCCAGTATCTGAGACAGAAAGATAGCCATGAGTTTGAAGTCAGCCCAGGCTACATAGCAAGACTGTCTCAAACAAACAAGGGACTGGAGAAAAGGGTCAGAGGTTAATGTTAATAGTATTTGCTTTGTTATCATTAGGACCAGAGTTCAAGTCTCAGAACCCATGTGATAGGAGAATGCTGGGGCTGCTGGCTTCCAGCTTAGCCAAGAAAACAAAATCCCCAGATTTAGGGAGAGACCCTGCCTCAAAGAAATGGGCAGAGAATGATACGGAAAGGCAATGAAGCCCTTTTCGGGCCTCTGCATATACATGCATGCAAGCACCCACACAAACACATACACACATGAATAAATACAGAAAAAGAAACTACTAGAGAAAAACTTAGGGAGCATACTTATAAATAAATATAGGCATAGGTAAGGACTTTTTGGACAGGGCTTTGATCACTCAGGAAATAAGATGGATAACCAACAAATAGGATCTCACGAAGTTATAAAGCTTTTGTATATCAAAGGAAACTGTCCATCAAATGAAGGCTGTGACCTCCCAGGTCTAGACAGGAACCCACTACAGTTGTTTTGTTAAACAACATGTTGTCAAACTGCCTCCTAAATGTTTATGCTTATACCCATAGGTTAGTGCTGCCCTCGGCCTTGGCCAGCATTTCTCTGCAGTAGGCAGCAGTCAGTGCAGATAAAAGTGCTGAGAATAAGTTCTATAAGTGCTCAGCCCTAAATGTGGCATCTATACCAACCCCCGACCACTACTAAGACCTTCCTGCATCTCATCATCTGCTGCTACTATATATCTATTTATTGTTGGTTATCTGTTCCCTCCATCCAAATGAGTGTGTGTGGGAGAAGTTATTGTTTTCTTTTGCTTTGTTTTGCAGGGCTGAGAATCAAACCCAGGCCTGTACACCTTTCCACTGAACTACATCCTGACCCTCTCTCTGATCAGTCATGACCTCTATAAAAGGTGTGGGGCGTTCCCAGTGCCTCAAACTGTTGCTGACATGAGTTAGGCATTAGTGAGTGTCTGTGGGATGAGCGAGTGAACTGACATTGTCATTGAAGACAGCCCAGTGACTCTGGAAACTCTAATTTATAAAACTTCCTCTACTAAGAGCTCACCCTCTGAAGAGCAATGGGATCGTCACTGCTGGTGCTATTCTCTTTCGCCTTTCATTGCATCTTTCTCCAGGTCTGTGCTCCATGCTGACCAACTCACAAGACCACAATGGGGGCCCTAGGACTTTTGGGAATGACATTGGCCTCCCTCGGGTCCCGTAGTTCAGTCTCTTATTACTCTACAAGAGTGAGTAACTGTGCACTGCCACAAGTTACCCCTATATAATGTAAAATAGTGGTTTCTTTAGGCTGCATCTTGCCTTGAGAGATTCCATCTACAGGCAGCTTTTTGAATCCATTTTGAGGAAGCATGATGACTCTGCATGAGGTGGACATGTGAATGGCACCGTCCATCTGACACCTTCACAGCACAGACCAAAAAATGACCTATTTCTGGGAGTAAAGGGTGCTGCACTATAAATTTCTCACCTCCATTGAGAATATAGGGCCACATGGGCATATTAAAATCATAGTAGGAAAACCAGGGCCAAGAACTTATCAGACACAACCAAGGAAGGATCTAACCCCCTCTCCTGTACCCCATTCAAAAGATGGGCTTCTAACACTGTGACAGTAACCCATCACCATCTGACTACCTGCTGCATGGTCAGGGGACAGGCAGGCAGAGAACTCCCAACTGTCCCAAGGCCTTCAGTTTCATTGGGTCCTCACTATGGATGCTGCTTGCTGGAATTGTCATCTGCCTGTCTGCTCACCCATCTGGACCTCTGTCCACTCATCTGCTCAGAGGGCCATCTGCCCTCCTCACCTCACTGCTGCAGCTCCGCTTAGATCCTGCAGCAGCCAGCAGCTCTCCAACCTCTTCTGCTGCTGGCTCTGTCTCACGCCCAGCTGGACTCCTTCACATTTTACCCATTTCCCAGCTTTGGCTTCTAGGATTTCTTTGAAATGCCTTGCCTCTTGAGCCCTTTGTAGCCAATCTGTAATGATGTAACATGCGTGCGTGAATACATACACACATACTTACTTACAAAAATAGACATTTATTGTGTGATGTGTAACATACCATCCGAGAGCTCATATTAATAATTAAGGTTGGAATAAAAGAACCCGTGATTGTCTCAGTTCTAGCTGTCAAGGAAAGCGGGATTATCTGGCAAATTGCTGCCAACAAAGCCACCGTAACTTATGACTTTACTGTTAGTCCATAAATCTAGACACTGTAGAAATACAGACATGCCAGGCGGTGGTGGCGCATGCCTTTAATCCCAGCATTCAAGAGGCAGAGGCAGGCGGATCTCTGTGAGTTCAAGACCAGCCTGGTCTACAAGAGTGAGTTTCAGGACAGCCTCCAAAGCCACAGAGAAACCCTGTCCCAAAAAACAAAACAAAAAGAAAGAAAGAAAGAAAGAAAGAAAGAAAGAAAGAAAGAAAGAAAGAAAGAAATACAGACATTTGTCTATGTTTCTGAGACCTATCCAACGTCTAAAGATACTCATCAGTAACTGCCCTGCCCTGTCTTCTCATACAGGTGTTGCTCTGCTGAAAACACAGGCTTTTTGTTTGTTTGTTTGTTTGTTGTTTTTAATCAAAACTAGGGATTCCTCTCCACAGTGCCCCCCTGAATCTGCTTGGGTTTTCACACGGCTGATGGAGCTGCTCCCAGCTTTTTTCTTGTAAGAAAACTTTTCCTAAGAGCTTTTCTCTTTTAAGGAAAACTGTAGCCCTCAGCTGCTGACCTCTCACCACGCTCTCTCAGCAGAGGACAGGGCAGCTGCTTCATTCTCAGGAGGGAGCCAAAGTCATGAGAAAAAAAAACAGGATTAAAGGCTAGAAGGCAAGGTCTTTGACAGACCATGGAAGCAACACTTCTCACAAGTAGGACCACACTTAAGGCCCCAGAATTCTTTTCATTCCAAAGCAGTTTTTCCGTGTTCTCCAATTGAAAAGCACTTTTGCTCAGGAAGTTAGTATATTTCACAACTTAAATTTGTCATTTTCATTTTCTATTTCAAATCTCCCCAAACCACGTGTGCATACTTATATTTGTGCTTACCGGGCTGTCCTCTCACTCTCCTTTTCCACCCTAGAGCCTGTGTGTGTGTGTGTACACACACACACACACACACACACACACACACAGAGGGAGAGCAGAGAGCAGTTCTGGCCTCTGTGTGAGAGGATTCTAGCATTCCCCAATTACTCCATTCTCTTCTTCCACTAAGGGAGCCGGGTGACCCGCTGTGTTTTGCTGAACCCCTGGAGCCATATTTCCCTTAACTGTCAGTTGAGGATATGACTGTCTGACTGAATTGTTACAGAGATTAAACGCAGCTACACATGTAATAGCTGTAGCCCAGTCCCTGGATTTCTGTAACCCACAAAACAACAATTATATTGTTCGTCAGGAAGTTGAAGTAACGCTTCTCTAATTCTATCAAATGTGCCCTAGCTACCCTTTATTAAGGAAGTACTGTAGCTACCATTATAACTTCTCAAGAGTTACCCAACTAGTGAGTGGCAAAATGAAAGCCCAGCTAAACCCAGGATCAGGCAGCTGGCCTCTTTGCAGTCTCTTATGCAAGAACTTGGTAGTTTTCCTTCTTGCTGTATTACTAAGTTTTCTGTCACCTCCTTCCAATGCACAACATAGCAAATCAGAGCCTCGCCTAGGGACCAACATTCTGACACTGTTGCTAACTTTACACTGTGTGTGTGTGTGTGTGTGTGTGTGTGTGTGTGTGTGTGTGTGTGTGTGTTTTGGGGTGAGAGGATGTGGTGGTGGTTTTACATGAACACACACACTAATGCAAACGGGGAAAGGACCCTGGAAACACAGGTTCCTGCAGAGATAATTATAGTCATTGTATCACAGACATTGTCATTTTCATTCTCCAGCAGCCCAGTTTGGATCCTGTTTATAATGTCCTTGCCTCAACTGCCTACACACTCCTCTATCTTCTTTAATCTACAGACTGGAACTCCACAGCCTGGTCCACCATTCCCACCTATCACAACACCATCCAGGTCAGTCACTGTTCCCCTCCTTTCTCCCTTTCTCAGGTCTTTCTTTCCCTCTTGACCTTCCTGGGCATCTGTAGGATTCTTCCTGTATCACTCCAACTTGGAGGGATGACCAGAATCTTTCTGGGACCCTGTCACTGCACTGACTAGGGTACTCAGCTGGCTCATATAATTTCTCTCCCTCTCTCAGGACCACAAAACTGTGTCAAGAACATCTGATATCTGAAAACTATCGCCACCTGGGTTGTCCACAAGTTTTTAGTTGTGTCTGGTAAGAGGGTAAATATGATCCCTGTAATCACCTTCACTAAAGCAGAACTGCTAAACTATGGGCACTTCAAGCATGGGGATTCTGATGCTGGGAGGCAGCAAGCAGTTTGCCCAAGGCCCACTCCCTAGTGACTGAGGGCTGGATCTCTAACAAGCCTCATTCTGTCTCCAGAATATCGTTTACTGTCAGTGCTCTTGTCTTCCTATGAGCCCAATCTTCAGTTCTGCATCTCTTCGAAAGGCCACCAGATTTGTGAGGACACTTGTGTTTTAATGGTCCTGAGCCTTTTGTAGCCGAAACCAAGTTGTCTGAGAACTGTTCCAGAGAGCCGAGGTGAACAGGTTCTACCCAAGTGATCTGTCACTAGTGGGCTGACAGGATAGCCGAAAGGTGACTGTAAATGTTAAATGCTGCTCATGTAGTAGTGTCAAACACACTGTTCACACATTCCATCAACAAACATTTATGGAGAGTCCCATGCATGCTGGGCATTGCTACACTGTTCATGCTATGGCACTGATCAAGACAAATATGGAGCCTGTAGTCTGACAAAAGGACATAAGTGACTAACTTACACAAGAGCCTTGAAGATGGAGCTGAACGCAAAGCTAAACACAGCAGATATGGGATAACACATATCTGAGCACATGTCTCAGACCTGACCTAATATCTGCCTTCCCACATCACCTCTATACTCATTCAGAGCTGCACAGGACAGGGCAGTGATGTAGCGAGAGGCTTGGCTCCTGTGCTACGCTTTAGTGATTGGTGCCGTTTCCTCCTGGGCTTCCTTTTTGAATGGGCATGTGTGTGCATGCATGTGTGTGTGTGTGTGCATATGCACATCTGAGGGCCTGGCAATCTCTCTCATTCCTGCCCATCCAGGAACCAGGCCACTGTTCTGTAGGAACTCCAGTGGATGACAAGGATCAGTGACCTCAGAATCTCTGAGCCCCAGGTGTCCACTGCTCTCCTAAGCTCGGTGTGAAGATTAAATGAGATGCAATCTTGGACTAGTGCTATGTATGAGCATAAACATATCTAACAGCACAAACAGGCCTTCTTAAAGGAGGAGCTCAGGAAAGGCAACAATACTCTGGCACTGAGAGTGGTTAACTCTTTTTGTAGGAAAGGCGTTGTCTCTTTTTTAGAATTAGGAAGAAAAATTTGCTTCCATCTTAGCAAAGACAGAATCTGTCATTCTACCGACAATCTTGTTCCCACAGGTCCAAAGGCTTCCAGAGTAACAAAAAAGTTAAGATTCCAAGTCTGGATGAAAATGACCTGACCATTTCAGGCCTGCTAAGTGAGCTTGAACAAACCACTCTGAAGAAAGAGGCCCTGGATCACTGGGTGCCTGTTTGTGGGTCCTGGGCTAGTTGCTGGTCTCTGCTAAGTTCTTACCATGTGAAGTCATTGGTTATCTGTAGAGGGAATTACCTTTTGTCTGGACAAATCATTTCACTCTGACATCTCAGAATGGACTTCTAAAAAGATCCTTTCATGTGCCTCCTTAGGGCATAGGCTTTCGCCTCTTCTCCCGCCCAGCTCTTCTGCCCTCACTGAGTTCAGATGATTGAAGTAGGGCAGGCTGGAAGCAGCATAGAACAACCATCTGGCTCCCAGCCTGGAGCAATATCCCTGCTGCTGCTGAGTCAATGCACAGCACGCTGGGGCAGCCTGGCTAATCTCTGTGGGTGTGGCCTCCTCACACAGGCCAGCCCAGGCTGCCTGGCACTGTTTGCTGACAGGCCCTAAGCAATAGAACAGCAGAAGCCAAGTGGGAACTTGAGTTTGTACTGCCAGTCTCCATGGCAACAAGTAAGTCAGCACAGAGAACATTCTCAAACTGGCAGAAAAACCCTCAGCCCCACCCTGAAAAGCTATCCCTCCCTGGGCAGCCAGCAGATCCCCGAGGCCAAATCCCTGGAAAAAAGTCAAACACACAGATACTTTGTAAAAACATAGCATATTCCCAGATGGCTTTCCCTCCCAGAATGTACAGGTGATTTGACTGGCACAGATGTATCTTTGGAATGGTGGAAATGTCTAGAGAGCCAAAGGTTATGCCTGGTAGAGGAAGAAAAGTTCACATGATGGCATAGCATGCCCTCCCCAAACCCTGCAATAAATAGTAAAAACCTGTATCTAAGTAAGATGTGCAGAACTCCAAAATCTAGGTGGGTCCTCTTATAACAGAACTCATCATATTTCCTTTGTTCAGACTAAGGAAAAGAATGTAGAGATTCAGAGAGTCTGCACAACCACTGTGTCTAAAAACACACAAGCACAGCACTTGGAGGTAGAAGTAAGGGTTTCACAGGGTTTCACAGGCTGGGCAGGCCCTGTCTTAGTGATTTCAGGCAGATCGATCCCATGCTGATGTGATACCATCT